>NW_015172553.1:2176204-2233679 GCF_001447785.1 Gekko japonicus
CTACCGGTGGGGGAAGTGGGAGTAGAGTGGTTAGATCCAAGTTGGGAAACTCCTGGAGATTTGGGGACCTTGGTGGGGTATAGTACAGTGCTCTAGAGTCCACCCTCCAAAGCATCTACGGTACTTTCTCCAGGGGGATCCTCAGGTCCCATCTGGAGGCTGACATCCTTAGCAGCAACGTTGTCAGAGCCTCAGCTGCATTAAAAGTCCTCATGCAGTTTGACTGGATCTTCTGTGTTCTGTGAAGGCCCGTTTTTGTTCTGAAAAAGTCTTTGGTGGCTGCATGACAGGAGATCATCTGGCTGCTTTTTCTTTAGGGTTGCCAAGTGGCACTTACCTCCTCCGCGGGGGATTCCCGGGCAGCTCCCGGTGCGCGCACGCCGCATGCACATCACTAGGAAGTGACGTTATGATGCTGGGCACGCTGGGGGCGGGGCCACGACCATACAAGGGAAAACCATAGAGTTTTCCCTTGTATGGCCGTGGCCCTGCCCCCAGCATGCCCGGCATCATATCGTCACTTCCTGGTGACGCGCATGCTGGGGCGGGGTTCCCCCCGGGGCCCGATTCCCCAGCGTCGGGGAACGGGCCTCCCCGCCTCCCAGGGCGACTTGGCAGCCCTGTTTTTCTTCCACTGCTACAGTTTTGCACCACAGAAAAGAAACAGCAATTGCTTCTAGGGCTGCCAACTCTGGGTTGGGAAATTCTTGAAGACTTGGGGGTGGGGCCTGGGGAGGGCAGGGTTTGGGGAGGAACCTCAACAGGGTAGAATGCCATACAGCCCATCCTCCAAAGCAGCCATGTTCTCCAGCGGAACAGATTTCTGTCATCTGAAGACGAGTTGTAACTCTGGGGGGGATTTCTCGGCCCCACTTGGAGGATGGCAACCCTAACTGCTATACTTCTTGGGGAGGGCCAGAAGCCCACAGGGAGGGAGACCATTCCTCTCTTTAAACCTCCCTGCAGACATGGAGGAGGAGGAAGTCACAGCTGAAATGGCTGAGATTAGCTTGGTGAAGGTTGTGGGGTTGGAGAGAGGCAACATCCGCCAGTATTCAGGGGCATGTTCTGCAACACCAGCCACTTCCAACACAGAGGTATGGCCTGGTCCAAACATAACAGGTAAACCATGGTGTCAACATTCCTGGGGCACCTGCCATTGCTGTGTAAATCAATGCACAAAAGCTGTTTAGCAGCTCTTCAACAGGGCGATGTTCCCCCCTCCCATACACATGAACTAAAAAGCGATTTAGCAAGGGGCGGACAGAATTAAAAGCGTTGAAATCTGTTTTAAGAACCTTACCAGAGTGCGGATAGGCGTTGGGCGATTTTCAGAGACTTTAGCAAGTTTTGATAAAAGTAAACAATCCATAAAAATGGCGTGGAAAAAAGTGGAGAGACAAACAGCCAAAAATGAAAGCACCGAGGAGCATGAGCCCACGACCAGAAGAGATCATTGAGTTCTCTAAACTTTTGGCGGACTCTTTGCGCCCTCTACTGGACCAGATGACTAACATTAATCAGCAGCTGACAACTCTAAATCAGAACTCTGCAACTCAGCAGCTCCAACTGTCTGAAACTACAAAAAAGATGGAGCAAACAGCTGAGAAAGTAAAGGAAATAGATGCCAACTCTAAAAAAGTCAAGAAAAGGGTGCAAATGCTGGAAAGGAAGCAAGCTTTGGATGAATCTCAACTTTTATAACTGCAAATGGAGAAAGCTAACCTGGTCCTCCAGTTCCAAGGGATTCCGGAATCTAAAGATGAGAATCTAAAACAACTTTTGAGCGATGCATTAGCACCAGTTACAGATTTTAAAGCGGAATACCTTATAAGGGAAATGGATGTGGTCTATAGGGCCTATTCCGTCTATATCAAGAAAAATAATCTGCCTGGCGAGATAGTAGTTAGATTCTCGAAGAGACACGTGAGGGATTCTATCCTGAAAGCAACTACAGGAACATCCCTGAAAATTGGAGGCAACGCCATAAGGATTTTAAAAGACATCCCATTTGAAATAAGGAAGAAGAGGAAGAAATACAAAGACTTAATCCTTTTTTTACAAACAAACAGCATTTCCTACAGATGGTTAACCTTTTAAGGTGTCATTTTCAAACTGCAGGACAAAAAAGAAAAAATTGACTCTGTTTCCAAAGCATGTGTGTTCCTGAGATTGCAACTGGGAGAACCAGCGGAGGACGCTAAAGAAGAAGATGACAGCAAATCTAGCGGTGAACTGGACTCTGTGTCTTCCGGCGAGGATTCGCCTTCAGAAAAGGGGGCAGCTGCCCCTAAACGAGAATACCAATTGAGAATTAGAAAAGATAAAGCAAAGTGAAGGCTGAAGGACTCTGAATGGTGCCTTAAAGCGTGTGATATAAATGATGCTCTTGGGGTTTTCGTTAAACAGTTAAAAATGGTTAAAAAGATAAATAATTTAGCTTAATCGACTATGTTCAATGTAAGCATTTTAGACTAACACTTATATAAGCTGATGTAATGATCTCCTATACTTGGGGTTTTAGTTAGTAGTGGTTTTCTTTCCTTTCTCCATAGATGTAGATGTTCCCTCCCTATTTTTTAGTTGTAGTTTGTAGTTTATAGAAAATGCAATAAAAATCCCCTCTGGGGGGCAAAAAACACACACAAAACAGGGCGATGTTCCCTCACATGGTAGGAAATCTATCCTCTGCTCAGGTCACTGGCACAGTTGGAAACGAAAGGAAATAAAGAAGAGAGTGCCAGGTGTTCAAAAATGAGAAAAACTGTATCCTTTTGCAATGTTAATCATGTAACGTTATGCTACTTCAATTCACAGAGGTTGGCAGAAAAGCCTTGCGCACACTGTTAGTTTAGGTTATTGCACACTTGCAATCCCTACCCCCAGAAACAAAAACCCTGGCATCAGAGGCAGCCGAACTATTAGAAGCTTTTACACAATAGGGGCTGGCAGGAAGAATTGTCCCTGCAAGTACGCTGTTTTGTGTTGGCAATGCAATAGAGCTGCATGAGCACATTTTTGCAGGCACAGATCACTTTTAGCTTGGTTGGCTGCTTTCCTGTCCACAGACAGCCTGCCATGCAGTGTGATCACTACTTCAAATCTGCCCTCAAGACCACATAATATGCAGCAGACAGATCCCGATCCCGTCTGCCAAACGATGACCTGTCCATTTTCAAGGCATGATGGGAATGAGAGATTAGATTTTCTGCTAGGGGGAGATTTCTTCTGTTCCACTGACCAGTGCTCCCTCTAAGCTGTGGAGTCTTGAGAGCAAAAATTCTACTTTGTGAGCTACTGGCATTAAAGTTGTGAGCGAGCAATTTGGCTGCTGCATAAATTAGTTTGCTCTGGAGCCATCCTTCCTGAGCAAAGGCAAAAATGTGTGAGCCAGAGGCTAAAAAACTGTGAGCTCGCTCACACTAACTCAGCTTAGAGGGAACACTGCCACTGACCCCTCTTGATCTTTTCAGCCAACTTGCAGGTGGGACCTGGAGTTCTCCAGAGTTACATCTGATCTCCAGACTACAGATATCAGTTCTCCCAGAGGAAATGGCCACTTCAGAGGGCAGACTCTATGATATATCACAAAGTCTAGGTGAAATCCCTCCCTAAATTCTCCCATAAGCACTGCTCCCAAATCTTCAGGAATTTCCAGGCCAGAGTTGGCAACCCTATTTCAGTTCCAGAAGCCCTGCAGTCTATGGGCTGACGACTAGCCATTCTGGAGAGAAAGGCAGCAGGCAGGAGCAGAGAGGGTGGGGGCAAGGCTTTGTGAAACCTCAGGACAGGGAGTGGTTAGGGTAAAGGGCTCAAGGGAATCTCTGGTGGCTAGAGGTCAGGCCTTTGGCTTCCTCCCAATGACTAGCAACATAAGAACAGATTACACAAAAGGCAAGAGAGGCAGATCTTCCAAATCGCAGTAGTCAGCTCTTCGTGGTGCAAAATTTAGTATTAGTTTTTGAAGTGCTGAGGACTAGGTTTGCCAGCTCCAAGTCGGGAAATTCTTGGAGATTTGGGGATGGAGCCTGGGGAGGGGCCTCAACAGGATATAATGTCATAAGAGGTCACCCTCCAAAGGAGCCATTATCTCTTCAATCTGGCGATCAGTTGTAATTCCAGGAGGTGTCCAGGCCCCCAGCTGGAGCGTGGCAGGCTGGCAGCCTTGCTGAGGACACACATCCCTGCCTCTACACGAGGGTTGCCAGCTCCAGGGTGGGAAGGGGAGGAACTTAGTGGGGTACAATGCCAGAGTCCGCCCTCCAAAGCAGCCATTTTCTCCAGTGGAACAGACCTCTGCAGTTTGCAGATGAGTTCTAATTCTGGGAGATCTCCAGCTCCAACCTCAAGGTTTGCAAACCTGCTTTCCATATCACAATACCCTGTCTTTCATCCAAAGGCAGTCATATATTGTTCTTCACTCCTCCATTTACTGTTAACAACAACCGTGTGAGGTAGGTTAGGAGGAGAGACAGCGACTAGTCTGAGGTTGCTTGATGAGCGTCAAGGTTAAGTAGAGAGCTAAAATTGGGTCATCACCCCAGCCCTATTTTTAAAAATGTATTTATCTATCAAATTTATATCCCGTTCCCTCTCCCTTGAATGGGACGCAGGGTGGCTAACAGCATATAAAACACAGTCGGTAAAAAAAATACAAAAGGTACAATAAATAATTTTTAAAAATATAAAATGATTAAAAGTCTATCCCCACTATAATCTATCTGCTATCAAGCAGGGTAGGATGTGTGGATGCTGAAGATACAGCTGAAGCATAATCACCCAAAGGCCACCTGAAAAAGAGCAGCCTTGCATGCTCCATGGAACCTGGGGGAGTCCCGCAAGGCACAGAACTCTTCAGGTGACTGGTTCCATAGGATGGGGGCCACTACTGAGAAGGCCCTCGCCCTTGTTGACACAAGGCAGACAGCTCATGAACCAGGGACCTTCAATAAATGCTGACATGCAGATCGGAGAGGATCCAAGTAGGATATGGAGCAGAGGTCCATCAGTGGCTATTAGCCACAAGGTATAGATAGGGACTCTGGGGCAAGTGATGCTCTGTCATCTTGGTGCTTGGGGGGGTCAACAGTGGGAGGGCTTCTAATGTCCTGGCCCCACTGGTGGACCTCCTGATGGCACTGGTATTTCTGGCCACTGTGTGATACAGAGTGTTGGACTGGATGGGCCTTTGGCCTGATCCAACATTGGCATCTCTTATGTTCTTATGACACTAACCCAGGGACCCCCACGATGGTGCTTGTGGGAGCCATGGCAGCCACTGACACCTTTTTGAGGCCCACCAAGCATTTTTTGAAAGTGGGTGGAGGCCTTGCGGAGCTTTTGACCATCAAGGCTTCTGATTGGTCACTGGTTGGCCATGCAGATTTTTAAAAACACTTTTATTTGCCAGAAGCTGCGACCTAAGGTTGCCAGACAGTGCCTGGCAACCGGCCCTTCTAGTTGGCAGACAGGATGACTCCTCTGGCTTGGTCAGGCCTAGTATGAAAACTTGGGAAACTTAAACTCTATGCCCCTGCCTGATCAACAAAGCAAATACTTTCTACACAATCCAAGTACACCAACTGACCTCAAAGATTCTGGTCCTGAGAACACCCCCCCCCCCAAGTCCAGCCACCCCAGAGTCCCAGCCTTGACTGCATGCATCACTTTGGACTGGTTTCTTTTGATTTTTCCTTTAAAGTTCCCTAAGTGATCTGACTGGGAAGGAGCAATTAACTGGTACCCATGGACTTCTGCTCTCACCAGTCTGTCACCTTGGACTGGCCAAATATTTTCAGCTATCCAGTTTTGGAGATGGGAACCACATGCCTACACTCTTGCTGCTGTATGATACACAAAGGGACCATTGTCTGCATCTATTCTGGGTCAAGGATCCCAAATCAATAGGCATCTGTGCATTGCTTAAGAAGAAGGGGGGGGGGGGAGAATACACAGATGGGAGCCATGAATGGAAGACAATGAAACAGATAATGGAAATCACTCACCACAGTATGGAAGTCTGCAGTGGAAGCACATTAAAGAAGTGCCAGTTTAGAGCAGCCTGGTTCCAGGAGACACATTTGCTCTGACATATGGTGCTTTGGAAATTAAATAATGCCAGGTGGCAGGCATCAGCTGGATCATCTTTGATGCACCAGAGTTGTCTACTGGGGGTGGGGCTTGAGTTTTTACAGGAAAAGAGTCAGAGGGGGTGGGGAGGGGAGGGAAGGCAAAGGACTAAAGAGAGGTGGGAAGCCACTTGGAGCATCAGCTCCTCAACTGCCTCACTGTTTTTTCTGCACAATACAGCATGAAGATTTGGAAAACAAACAGGGAAGGACCCCTTGGGTTGGTGGGTGCAGCTGTAGGGCCAGCCTAAGACATTTTGCAGTGGCCCTGATCTGAGAGTTACGCCTTGTGATCTTTTGACAATGGATGTTATGATGTAACTTTTTGTAATGGTGAATTGTTGCTATAGAGAGTGAAACAGAAAATATGAACAGCAGATTTTCCTTCCAAAAACGAGCAGTAAGTAACTTTTGGTTATTAAACCACAACTTATATCACTCTCCTCTCAATGGGTCAGAACCAGTACACAACTTCTGCTTGTGCTAGAGATATGGCCCATTTTTTAAAAAGCCTGTGCTAGACATTTGCTGTATGCGAAGCTCATTTTATCCCCTCTCGTGTTTTTGCTCGAGCAAAATCTTATGCAAGCAATTTCTGGGCACTATAATATACAAGAAGGGAAGCCTTTATGAACTCTTAAAATTTCACAGTCTATCTTTGGTAATGTGAAATGATAAATGGAGAAGATTTGTATGCAGAAGCCTTCTTATTTTTGTTTCCTTTCTCTTCCCTACCCCTGCATAACCTCAAAAATTTAATAAAGTGTATTTTAAAATATAATATACAAGAAGGAAAGCACCGGTGTTGTACACTGTGTTGTGCTGGACCTCCTGATGGCACCTGGTATTTTTGGCCACTATGTGACAGAGGGCTGGACAGGATGGGCTATTGGCCTGATCCAACATTGGCTTCACAACAAACCATGGCAGGTCTTTAAAGAGATGGGAGTACCAGACCACCTCACATGTCTCCTGAGAAACCTGTATAAGGGTCAAGAAGCAACAGAACTGGATATGGAACAACTGATTGGTTTCGCATAGGAAAAGGAGTACGACAAGGATGTATATTGTCACCTTGCTTATTTAATATATATGCAGAGTATATCATGTGAAATGCTGGCCTGGATGAATCACAAGCGGGAATTAAGCTTGCTGGGGAAAAGAACAACAACCTCAGATATGCAGACAATACCACTCTAATGGCAGAAAGTGAAGAGGACCTGAAGAGCCTCTTACTCAGGATAAAAGAGGAGAGCGCAAAAGTGGGCTTGAAGCTCAACATCAAAAAAACGAAGATCATGGCGTCCGGCCCCATCACTCCTTGGCAAATAGAAGGGGAAGTCGTCGAAGTAGTGACAGACTTCACGTTCCTGGGATCCCAGATCACCGCAGACAGTGACAGCAGCCATGAAATTAAGACGCCTGCTCCTTGGGAGGAAAGCGATGGCGAACCTAAACAGCACGATAAAAAGTAGAGACATCACCCTGCCAACAAAAGTCCGCATGGTCAAAGCAATGGTATTCCCAGTAGTCATGTATGGCTGCGAGAGTTGGACTTTAAGGAAGGCCGAGCGCCAAAGAATAGATTCTTTTGAACTATGGTGCTGGAGAAGACTCTTGAGAGTACCTTGGACTGCAAGAAGATCAAATCAGTCAATCCTAAAAGTAATCAACCCTGACTGTTCCCTGGAAGGCCAGATAATGAAACTGAAGCTCAAATACTTTGGCCACCAAATGAAAAGGGAGCACTCCCTGGAGAAGACCCTGATGCTGGGAAAGATTGAAGGTCAAAGAAGACGGGGACGGCAAAGGATGAGATGGTTAGACAGTGTCATCAATGCAACGAACATGAAATTGAGCCAACTTCAGAGGACGGCGGAAGACAGGAAGGCCTGGTGTGATCTGGTCCATGGGGTCGCAAAGAGTTGGACTCGACTGTGTGACTGAACAACAACAACAACAAAAAATGTTCTTATGTTCTTACAAGATTCTGTAAAAGCAGAAATGCGCTAAGTCCATTTATGTTTCTTCTTGTGTATTGTTGGAGCCAAGCCAATATCTCAACAAGGCACTTATCCCATGATTTGTTTGCATACCACAATTGTTAAAATGTAATGGATTTCTTCATTAAAACCCTTCACTTTGTTGATGTAAGATTAGCTCTTTGGGATCACAGCAAAGATCCATCTAGTCCAGCAATGTGTTTCCCTTTTCTTCAAGGTGGTATACAAGATTTACCAATGCAGTCCTAATCAGAGTTACAACTCTTCTAAGTCCACTTAAATCGATAGGTTCAGAAGGGTGCAAACCTGTTTTGGATTGCATTGGGAAAGGGAAAGACTGTTTAACCTCTTCTCTGGCAGACTGCCAATTGCTTGCGGGGGATGGTGGGGTGGTGAATAGGTGAGGTGTCCTGACACATGAAATACTGAAACTGGGCCCATTTCACTAATCACAAACTCCTTCCATCATGTGATGAGTGAATTTGGCCCTCTTTCATTGATGAGCAGAAATACAAGAGTGGTGCATTGTGAAACGATGCAGAGAACTATATGGACAGAGTCGCTCTAAGACTGCTTTGATATCACAAGGGTTCTCTGCATCCGTTTCCATCACTGCTGCAAATGCAGGGGCATGCGTGTTTCACTCATAAGAGTTTTCTGTGAACTTTAGGGCTGCCAGTCTCCAGGAAGAGCCTGGAGATTTCCCAGAATTACAGCTGATCTCCAGGCTACAGAGATCAGCTCCCCTGGAGAAAGTGGCAGTTTTGGAAGGCAAACTGTGGCATCACAGCTCTGCTGAGTTCCCACTCCTCCCCAAACTCCAGTCTCCTCAGGCACTGACCCCAGTTCTCCAGGAATTTCCCAAGCTGGAGTTGGTAACCCAAACTTTCCTCCATTTCCCTCCTCCAACTTTTCCCTTCCACTTGGGCTCAGCGGCAGTTCTGCACTGACTCTTGGAAGCATGCTCATCATGGCTGCTGTGGCAACTTTCCACTCCTTTTTCTCCATTCCTTTCTTTATGCAATGGCACTACGAATGGTTCTGCTAAAAATTCAAAATAGATAAGTGGCAATAGATGATTAGAGTGCTGATTGTTTTTTTAAAGCCCTGTGGTGGCATGTCAGCAAAGAAAACGCTGGAGGAAACGGCACTCGTGAGGGGCTGACAGCAGGAAAATGGCACTGATGTGGGCAAGCCCTTAACAGGCCAGGAAAACACGCCGTGCCTCCCAGAAGGCAAGGCAGGCTCATGTAATTGGACTGCATTCTTTCCAAAAAGAGCAGCATAAAGCGGGGTTGGGAAAGAGCATATTGAGTGGAAATTTAAAAATTAAAATTGAAAAGAAATTGCATCCCATTCAAATGTCAGCATGGAGAAAGATCTCTGTGTGGAAGTGCCCTCAGTCTCACCTCTAGACCATCCCTCAATATGCTGGTTGACGGATTCTTCTACCCCCTACCCCACTGAACCTGATGTTGCTCAGTGCTAGATCTCTTGAAAGCAGGAATTCCCTCAGGCATGATTTGATCTTGGAAGAGACTGTTGACCAACCTGGCATATTTGATTGAGACCGGGCTGGCTGACGGTACCAAACCTGTTTTGTGGTTAGTTTCAGATGGGTTTGCTGTCTTTCACCCCCTCATTTGAGGGAATGGAGTAGTTGTAGAACATTTTTGAGAGTGTTTCTCCTTCTGCAGATACCCCTCGCAGAGAGCGATTGTATGTTCCTTGTGCTGGTTCCAAGGGCAGGTTAGGAGGAACCCAAATAATGTACTGCTGATGCAGATCTCCAGTGGGAGTCCTGATTATGATGGTCATCTTCAGCCTGGTGCTGGAACCACCTCTTGGGAACTTCACCATTCATGCCAAATATACATTACATTTTCTAGTACATTACATTTCCCCACTCTTCCACTTGCACCTGGCTGGATGACCTTGGGCAAGCCATAGTTCTGGCACAGCTGTCCTTGAAAAAGAGTAGTTTCTGTCAGAGCTCTCTCAGCCCCACCTACCTCACAGGGTGTCTGTTGTGGGGAAGGGAAGGGAAAGGAGTTTGTAAGCCGCTCTGAGACTCCCTTGGGTAGTGAAGGGTGGGGTATAAATCCAATCTCCTCCTCCTCTTCCTTCTTGTAATGGAAGATAGTTTCCTCCTCCCCCTTCCTCCACTCCACAGCTAACTGATGTGAGGAAACTACTGCTCCTGGGGGATAGGGGACTGTGAGGGATGATGTGAGAGTGCTCTGCAGAGAGTAGGGGGAAAGCACTGGACATTACCACTTTAGCCTAGATCCAACCCCCTTGTTTGGCAGCTTCAGAGGGTAGCCACGTTCGCCTGCAGTAGAACAGCTAGATTCAATTCCAGCTGCACCTTAGAGACCACCAAGATTTTCCAGGGTATAAGCTTTTGAGAGTCAAAACTCCCTTCATCAGATTGTGTTGGGTTTTACAAGTCAAAACACTTCAGTATTTACAGGGTTAATGATGTTTGTTATGATCAACAGGAAGTCACATGTTTGTTTGAAACCAATCTGTTTAGACAATAGAATGCCCGGGAACTTTGGAGCTAACTTGCTAGTCTGATTGGAAACCAATGTGTCAAGTATTTAGCATATTGGCTTCTTCTTCCTGTCTTTGTTCTTGACTGAGAAGGAGACGTTTTCCTGTTTTACCTTTTAGCTGTAAGGATGTAGGCATTTTAGCTCTTTGTTATTTTCATATCCTGTGTACCTTTTCCCATGTTAGGTTTATAGTAAACTTTTATATTTTAAACACACCATGGACTCAGTCTCTTAATACTCTGCTGACTTACTTAAAAGAATCCCAACAGATTGTCTGATAGGTTCCGGGTTTCGCGCCTTTCAGTAGTACATTAGCATCACTTTTCTTACTAACCCCTGGCCATTTCCACATGGACTATCTACCCTGGGTTCAATGCTGTTGGGAAGCAGGATCCCTCCCCCTGCCCTGCTTCCTTCACAGCACTGCGGTCCATTTGTGTACCTCCTGGAGTTCCCCAAGCTTTAGCTTTAGGAAAGATCGCAGTAAAGCCTATATGCAATTGCTGATCTGAGAGCAAATTGAAAAAGCAGCCGCAGTGGCAGCGGCCTGGGGAAGGGGGGATGGCTACTGCCAGGGAACTGGGGCAAGGATGTCTGCCATGTGGAAGTCCCATTGCCACTGCACTGTATCAGTAGCCACAACAGCAATGGAGAAATTACATCAGCCTGTCTCCATGTGGACAACCACCCTTCATACACTCTGCAAAATCAACCTTAAGATGAGGATTTCAGAAAGACATGTATATATTGCTAACGTCCACAAGTTCTAAATTGATAGCATTTTTTAAAGGTCTAGGATGATCCGCTGGAATGGAGGAACTGAATTCTACCCCATCCACTTCTTCTGAGTCACCTACAACCTACAAACATGTCATAGTTCACAGTGGCAGACAAACCCTTGCACCCTGTAAATGCAGCTGTTGCTTGCTGCTTCGTGTCAAAGAGATCCAGTGTGGTGTAGTGGTCTGACTGTAGGACACTGATCTGGGAGACCCAGGTTCAAATTCCCACTTTCCCGTGGACGCTTGCTGGGTAACCTTGGGCCGATCACACACTCTCAGCCTCATCTACTTCATGAGGTTGTTGTGAGGACAAAGTCATCTTGGGTCCACAGTGGGGAGAAAGGCAGAGTATAAATGAAGTTTAAAAAAATATATATGCCAGGCCACAGCAGTTACGCACGGGGTTCACTGCACAGCACGACTTACCGAAAAAAGAGGCATGAATGTAAGGTTCTGTCAGCTCCGCCGCAGGCGGGCTGTCAACTGAACAACCACCAATACTGCTGGGAAGCCTTCAGAGAACAATCAAAGCAGCCACCAACCATGCTGTCTATTGAGGGCAGACTGTGATCGCAGAATGCCCTATTGGAGGCCTGTTCAGAGCTCCCAGCCAGTTAGAAATGAGTACTGTGCACCAATTGAGGCCAGAGGAAAATGAGTATTTGAACAGATGGGAGAAGTTAGAATTGCAGCTGGTGAAGGAACCGTCTTCTGAACAGTTTGTGCATGTGGAATGGAGCTTGTCCTCTTCAAAAAGGGATAGGATTTTTTTTTTTGGCCCGAGGGGCACACCTGGGCAGAACTGCTGGTGCTGGAAACAGAAAGGTCAGAGCCCTCAGAAGCAGGAGGAGCCCCAGATGTGGCTTATTCTCCTTCACTATTGCTTTCAAGAAGCCTCGGCCCTGGAGCTGTTTAAGAATTAACCAGCAGACGAGGAAGCTGCGATCCTGTCTTGTCCTACGGCCAACGCTGCCTGCAAATTGTGAAGCCCCTGTCAGGGCCAGATGAAAAGCTCTCACGGGCTGGGTGCAGCTCTTAGGCGGTGACTTGCCTACCCCATCTCTAGAATTGGCTCTGCCCTCTCTATAGGGCAGCTCACAATTGCTGGATTCAACCCCACCACAGCTGGTGTGTGGAAAGAGGATCCAGGGCAGTAACTAGGGATGCCAGCTTCCTCGTGGGACCTGGGTATCCCCTGGAATTACAGCTCATCTCTAGACTACAGAGATCAGTCCCCCTAGAGAAAATGGATGCTTTGGAGAGTGGACTCTATGGCATTGTAACCCACTAAGGTCCCTGTCCTCCCTAGAATCCATCACCAAATCTCCAAAAGTTTTCCAACCTGGATTTGGCAGTCCTACCCCCCCATTCCATCACTGTTGGCCACGGGGACCTTGCAACCCTGGCAGTAACCAACTCCTCACCCCTTGATTCGTATGATGGTGTTTAAAAACTGCATGTATTGCTGACTGGAGGACGAGATTGAAAGCTCCTAAATGCTTGGGGTGCGTGTGTAACCTTTAGCATCTCCACTGGATCTGATCCTTTAGGTGCTGGACAGTACAAAATGGCTGGTTTCATTTACAACTGTTGTTCATAAATTCTTCTAAATCTGTGTTTTTCAGGCCATGTTCATGAGCTGCCCTTAAGATCTCCCCTGCAGGCTGACTTTACAAGCCTGTTTGACCCTCTGGCCCAATACTGTCTGCCTTGCCTCTCTTCTCAAGGGACCTCACTTTTGGTAACAGACATCAGGTGATTTTTCCGAAATTGACGGGGCTAGTTTCGCCAGGCCTCAAAGTGGATTAACTAAATGGCCAAATTGACAGGGGAAACCAATAAATGCAATTAAACTGAGCATCAATCATGTGGCTCTCAGGGAGCTTCCATTATCATGTGACCCACTGGCCTTGACCCAGAATGCACTGCTTTCATGTGTTAATTTGTTCTACCTGCTAGCGCAAACTTTTCCAGGGTTACGAGTGGGCAAGCTACATCCAAAAGGCAGTTCAAAACCTTATGTCTGACTGTTGGCCCTCTTAATGGGTTTGTGTGCAGACAATCGAGGAGAAAAACTGGGGGTTGTATGGTTATATATTTATTTATAATTTAGATTTATATACTGCCCTTCTCTGAATTCACACATCCTGCCCTCGTGAAACCATTCAGAACTGACTCCATCTTTTCCTCTGAATCAACAAGATCTGCAGCTTAATGCTACCTGTGCCTACAAAGAAGTTGGTCCATTGATTTCCATAGGACAGGAAAGGATTGCAGCTTTAAAAGGAAAATGCATGTACAGGGAAAGCACATTACTTGACTTTGCAAAGGTGTACCTATAAAGGGAAATACAAAGGATATTGCAATGATTAAACATGAGACCGTGTGATCTGATTATCATGCTGATTTTCAGTACTGTCTGTGTTCTATTTGTTTTTTTAAAATTTCAGAAATCTACAAAAACAACAGTTTTCTAGGTTAGCTCAGCACTTCAGAGGCTAATCAAAGAAAATGTTGGTAAACCGATCTACAAGCTGCCACCAACAAAGGATAGAAAAACACAGAATGAAGAGACTCGTGGATGTTGCCGAGATCAATAAACAAGAACAATCAAAAAGCAACTGCTGTAGGTCTGTGACTTCCCATTCTGAGAGCAGTGTCAGCCAAATAACTAAGGACCAAACTTTGTATGATGCTGGGGATCCCCCAACATGCACCAGCTGTAAAAAAACCCCCAAAAACACAACCTGGGGGAGCAATAGAACTCTAGAGGTGGTGTTACTTCTGACTAATCTCTCCAATCAGAAATACACCCCATTGGCTGATTTAAGCCTCAAGAGGGGGGAAAAGACACCCATGATTACAATACAATACTGCAGGGGTATCACAGGATATTTTGGTGCCCAAAGCAGAGAAATTAACAACAATTCCTTCTCCCCCTACTACTTAGGTTATTAGATTAGAAACCTGGGTGTGAGCCGGGATGCTCAATACAGAGGCCCAGGTCACACACACAGCCAGCCTGGCATTTTTCCATCTACGCCAAGCCCGGCAGCTCGCCCCTTTCTTGTTGCGCTCCGATCCATGCGACAGTCACCTTCAGGCTAGACTACTGTAACTCACTCTATACTAGCCTGCCCTTGAGACTGACCTGGAAGCTTCAAGTGATCCAGAATGCGGCAGTGTGCGTCCTAACAGGAACACCACGGACTGCGCATATTTGACCTGTGCTGCGCCAGTTGCACTGGCTTCCAGAGGAGCACCGAGTCAAGTTCAAGGTTCTGGTTCTGACCTTCAAGGCCTTGAGTGGTCTGGGACCGACGTATCTGCAGGACTGCCTCCTCTGTTACACCCCCAGGAGAGCATTACGCTCTTCACAGAACAACCTGCTGGTGGTCCCCGGCCCCAGAGAGCTCCGGCTGTCCTTGACCAGGGCCAGGGCTTTTCCGGCCGTGGCCCCAACTTGGTGGGACTCTCTGCCAAATAACATCAGGACCCTGCGGGATCTTATGCAATTCCACAGGGCCTGTAAGGCAGAGATGTTCCGCCAGGCATTCGGTTGAGGACAGCAACGGTTAAACATCATGGCTGGCACCAGTGTTCCCTCTAAGCTGAGTTAGTGTGAGCTAGCTCACAGTTTTTTAGCCTCAAGCTCACACATTTTTGGCTCGGCTCAGGAAGGATGGCTCCGGAGCAGACTAATTTATGCAGCAGCCAAATTGCTTGCTCACAACTTTAATGCCATTAGCTCACAGAGTAGAATTTTTGCTCACAAGGCTCCAAAGCTTAGAGGGAGCATTGGCTGGCACCCTACGTGGACCCCTACTCCTTACAGAGCTTACTCCCCCCCCCAAACGTGTGAAGCACCCACAGACCAGACATGGGAGGGAGCACCACTTAATTTAATTACTATATGTTGTTGGCCTTGGTTTTATGCTTATGCTTTTGTGCTTTTAGAACTCTGTACATTGCCTAAAGCCCCACAAATGTGGGGATAGGTGATTAATAAATGAAATAAATAAATATTAGGTGATTAATAAATGAATAGGTGATTAATAAATGAAATAAATAAATAAAAAATGTTGGTAAACCGATCTACAAGCTGCCACCAACAAAGGATAAGCAAATATTGAATGCTACAAAACTATTCCTTTAAAATAAAGACGTCTAATATTCCTTAGATTCAGTGACTAAATTCAAGGAAGACTACCACACTTCACTAAATGAATAAAGTCAATTATTTGAACAACGCCTTTAAAACACTATTTTTCTAGCACAAACATGTCTCAAAATACGTCATCAGCCCAAAACTTCTTGATATTTGGAGGGATGCCAATGTAAAATATCAATGGAACACTGTCCCATTATGTGTTTTTCTATCCCTTATTTTGAACCAAGGGAGAAATTTATTTCCAACTTGATCTGGGATGTATCCAATGCAAATGATCAAACTAAAGTTATATGTTATTGCCCTCCCACGACAGATTGATGACAGACTGAGTAGCCAGGTGTGCAGTACTAGTTTGAAAGGTGAGGAGAAAGTTTGTTGAGAGTAGTGTGGTGAATTATATTGTATTTTATTATCTACAGTTCTTTCTCTGAATATCTGAGCAAAAAACATACCGATACCAATTTTCTGAACTCCACAGATTAAATAAAAAATATTTTTGACATTACTGTTGATAACCTTTTCTTTTGACTTTAGTAGTTGTTCTGACCATAATGGCTGAAATGATAAATACTGAAGAACACTTGCTTTAAAAGACCTGTATCAGATTGGCAAAGCCATATTTACAACATGAATCAAAACTGTTGGGGGGAAAACACACATAATGTATACAATGTCCAAGTAATTGTCTCCTTATGTACTTTCTATCTCATAAGAACTCTTCCTGCTCATTGTTCAGAAAGGGTTTTTCTAATGCATTACAGCTACTTTAGAGGACCGGATTAATTCCTACTGGCCTCTTGTGCCACCAGATTCACACTGTGCTGGTAGCTGCAGTACCACTTCTCAACCACCTGTAGTGGTGGCACTGCAGAACAACAGAGATCAGGTGAGCCATTGCTTCCACCTACAAACTGCCAGAGTGTTGCAGGGATGTTAGCCCTCTTCATATGACAGATCCACAGAGAAAACAGTGCATACAAGTGTGCTGGCCATGCATCTGTGTGTAATCACTGGAACATGGTAACAGATCCTGCATATGTACAAATTGTATGCACATAGGCTCTGTCTCCACAGGGATGCTGCTTTTTCAAACACTCCCAACTCACAGGAATGGAGCCTACCATGCTTACTTTCCAGAGATTATACATAGGCAAGTGAAGGGGGTCACTACACCCAGTAGGCACTAGGCTGGGGTAAGCTGTCTTTTGCCTGGCTGTGTCATCCGAAGAGGAGTACAACATCCATGGTTTCTCTCATATACACACCTTCACAGTGCATTACAAAAGATGCAATTTAGAACCTGCTTGGGATTGTTTGCCCTTTAAAAAAAAAAAATCTACATCAGAAGAAAGCTGAATTCCTACACACGTAAATTAAATGATTTCACATAATTTCTCACTTTGCAGAATTTATTCGAGCTTTTTAAAATATGTTGCATGATGTACTTTTAAGTCTGCTAATTTCTCCTCCTGACCACAGGAAATTTTATTTATTTGACATTCTGGAAAGTATTGTTTATACACTTTCCACACAGAAAGATGAGAAAGTTGCCTTTTTGTCTTAGTGAAAGGTGGAAGGTGAATTCTGGATCAGGGTCTTAGCTTTTAATGCTCCAGCAGACTTGTAGCATATGGCGAGCCGTAGTTAAAAAAAAAAAAAAAGCATTCCTCACTGAAGCTCTGAGGGACTAACAGTGAAATCCTAAATTGAATTAGACCCTTCTAAGCAAATTGATTTCAGTGAACTTGGAAGAGGTATGACTCTGCTGAGGACAGATCTGTAGATGTGCTATATGTGCTAGAGAGACCCAGAACTCCTTAGAGAGGAATGTCTTTTAGCCAAACCTGCCCCATCCCCTTCTTTTTCTTCCATCTTATCCCCACTTTGTGCTTGGTTTGCCCAGCTGCCGCCAGCAACTTCACATTACAAGATGCCTCCCAAAAAGCATCCTCAAACAGCAGCCTAGCAGCAGCAACACACAGAGGGATTATTTTTCAGATGACGGAATTAAAATGGTCTCTGAAGAGATCTGGGTCATTAATGAATTACAGGGGGAAGAAAATATACTAAGATATTTTGTATTCCTTTCCACTCCAACCTGTTTCATTGCTAGTTCTCCATTTGCCTGTTAAACACATTTTTGGCTGCCTCCCCCCCCCCCAATTTGGCTCGTCTTGAGGGTGGACCGTGGCTACCCAATGGTGAGTTTCCACAGGGTATGATCTTTGTCCAGCCAAAGTAAAGCCATTCAAGTAGGATCTTTGGTTCCAGGACTGTCTGCTCTGAGAGGCAGCAGACCTTCAGGGTCTTTCCCAGCCCTGCTATTTTAGAAGGAGGAGGAGAGTTGGATTTATACCCCACCCTTCACTCAGAGTCTCAGAGCAGCTTACAATCGCCTTTCCCTTCCTCTCCCCACAACAGACACCCTGTGAGGTAGGTGGGGCTGAGAGAGCTCTTTCAAGGACTGCTCTTGAGAGAACAGCTCAGAGAGAACTGTGATTGACCCAAGGTCACCCAGCCGGCTGCATGTGGAAGAGTGGGGAATCAAACCTGGTTCTCTGGATTAGAGTCTGCCAGTCTTAACCACTAAACCAAACTGGTTTATGCAGCCATTTAGGATATTTGTTAATTGTGCTCTCTGAAAAGGAAAAAAGGCTAAACATATCCCTGTAACTCTCACCAGCTTACACTCTTGCGACTGTATTCTTGCACTATTTGAAGTTTCCAAACAGTCTTCAAAAGCTGCCCTGCACAGATTACATTACAATAATCTAACCTGGATACAATCTGAGAATGGATAACCACAAGGACGTTTGCTCAGATACGACTTGGGAGTTCTGTACTCAGAATTTAGTTTTAATACGTGCTGGATCCTGACTGGAATCAGGACCATGGTGTGCATCTTAAATCTTCTCATCCATGTTGTTTCCTGAACAGCCCCCCCCCCCCATTTAAAAAACTTGGGAAACTTACTTGTACTGACTGGCTATGTGTAAGTTTCCCCAGAGGGCAAATAGCTCCTCCTGTGTCTGTTTTGGGTCAGGATTCAATGCAGGAAAGAAGACTTCAGCCTCTTTCCCAGAACACTGCAGCCCTAATCAGAACGTAGTTCTGAGCACAGAACTTTCAAGGTGCATCTGATCAACACTCCTGGCAGTGGAGCTGGGCAGGATGCAGGGATCATGTAACCTGTAGATAAGCCTTTAGTCTTCTGTCAATTGAGGGTCTGCTTGTTGGTCCTCATCCAACCCATGGCCATCTCCAGAGGCTCCTTCAGAACATCTAGTGAATCATCTGACTCTGAGAATCAAACTAGACGTGATGGTGTCCTCGTGGCCAGCATGAGGACTCTGCTGCCGTTTCAAAGTCATTGTAAAATGCCATGAGGGCCTAATCCTGATCAGGCCTATAGCAAAGCCAGCTGAGCCACTCTTGCCCCCCCCCCCCCAATGTCTTTTCAAGTGCTGAAAGAGCCTCACCCCCTCCATGGCTATTTAGGTACTTGAAAAGGCGCAGGGGGAAAACAAGAGTGCTGTGCTGCTGTCCTAGTCAGGATTGGGCGCTCACAACATTTTTAAATGGCAGCACCATCCTTGTGGTAGTCACAAGGATACCCTCACATCTAGCTTGGCCCTAAAGATAAGGAGAAAGAGCTGAATGTCCATATCAACAACACTTCACTCCAAACTTCCAGACAAATACTATTGATGGTTTCAGGTAGAATTTAATCAACTATGCCTGTGATCACACACATTATAATCCACTTTTAATGCACTTTCCAACTGGATTTTGCCAGTTCACAACAGTAAAATCCAGTTGAAACGGGACTGAAAGTGGATTATTTAGTGTGTGTGACCGCAGCCAAAGGGAAAAGGATGGAACCCTTTCAGACTCTATAGCACATGTGCTATTGAGCTGAGCAGCTATTTCCAGCACCATTTTCTCAAATCCATCAGCCAATCAGGACTGGAACCATCAGAGCATGGTGCCCCAATATCCATCCTGGCCTACTGTTCTATGGTTGATGGTACTGAAAGAGTCAGGAAAATCAAGACGTTTGCATTCCCTATCTCTCTTGTATGGATACTGGCTGGGTCAACCATGTCAGTTTCACAAAGCCACCTAGTAAATTGGATTGAAATTGACCTGGATCATCCACTTTATTCAAGATTGCCCGGAGCTGTACAACCACCCCTTCCCCTGCTCAAGGGGATATTTGCTGCCAGATGGTGGTTATTAAAGAAAGTCAGGGATGGCTTTTTCAGGAAGGGTTTCATGACCAACTCCTCTTTAAACATTCATTATTCCTGAGACCCAACAGGACAATCCTTTTGGACAGGATGGTACAAGACATGCCAAAACAGAGAAGGGTGGAACACACACGCGTCTGGTTGCATGTATTCAAAGAACTTGTCTACACCTTTTGTGCCCTGGTAACTAAAAGTCATCCAAGCAGCTGTGACCTGTAACACTAGTAGCATCCAAATGGTAGCCGATAAGAACATCCCCTCCCATGCTTAGCAATCAAGTCATAACAAGCCTCCACATTTTCCAAGCCTGCACCACCAGTACCCTGATGGAAAAGTCCCCTCATCATTCTGCACAACAACTTGGCTGGATGGCATTACAAAAGCCTGACAGCGGTAGGAAAGATCCTACAGTAGGAGATGCTAGGGATGAAACTGGGAACTTTGTGCAAACAAGCCACACAGCATGCCCCTTAGACACATTCCCTCACCATTTAGCATGGGTGTCTTCTACAACTCCCCTCCCCCCTTTTTTTGAAGTTTGTGAGATTTTGCCCTTTTGTTTGAAGAATAAGAACATTTTTCAAGGATAGACCGATTATTTCAATTCAAGCATAACACCTTTTGATAGAAGGATTTGTCCTTCCCTATCTATTATGACTGGATAAGCACAGAGCTCGTAAGGGGCACATCAAACGAGCAAAACAAAAATACTATGCTGGGCCACGTGATCAGAGCTATCAGCGAAGAGACAAGGAAGAAGTAATTTTGGATTGCCAAAGAAAACCCTTTGTATTCTAAGTGGGGCATTATTGTCTGAAGACTCTCCTCACCAAGTAAAACAACAAACTGGAAGGAATAAAGAGGGCAGTTTACAATATTACAATTGAACGTATGTAAAAATCTCCAAATAAAACCCACGAATGACAGAGGTATGATTTCTTGCACACCAGAAAAAGAAGGTCAGTGACAGCTAAGCTGTGTTCCGTTGGAGGGAAGTCCCCTCCATCTGTCCCATGTCAAATAAAACACAGCTGGCCAAAAGGGCAGCCAGCTAGCTAGAGACAAGTGACCCTCTGAAGATGAGACTTCTTCAGTGTGTGCCCTGCAGACAAACAGTAGCATTCCCCCCCCCCCCCCCACGCCCCTCATGTAAAAAAAAAAGAAGATCCAAAATGCCTTGTTTGTCAAGGAAAAAGAGCTTTGTGGTAAGAGCAGAACGTTTCTTCCTCTGTTCTGAAGAATTTGTGAACTCTACTTTCCCGATGTCTGAAACGCAGAGATCAACATTACTTACATAACCTGGCTGATGCAATGCTGGGATCTTCTTTACAGAACTGGCCAGATAGCTAAATGGATCCTTCCTGGGCAGAGGAAGTACACCTTTGAAGCCCGAGCTGCTGGAAAGAAATGGAAGGAGAAGGAACTTTGGGAGGCTTGATAGAAAAAAATGCAGGTAGTAATTGGGATCCTTGGTTGGTCGCAAGAGGCGGAGAAGGTGCTTGTATAGGGATGTCAGCCTACAGGTGGGACCAGGGACCCCTTGGAATTACAGCTCATCTCCAGAGATCAGTTCCCCTGGAGAAAATGGATACTTTGGAGGGTGGACTCCATGGCAGTGTACCCCATGGAGGTTCCTGTCCTTCCCAGGCTCCACCTCCAAGTCTCCAGGGGTTTCCCAACCTGGAGCTGGCAACCCTACCCCCCACCCTTAGCCAAGGGGGAACTGGCAACCCTTTGCTTATAACATGGACCCAGAGAGATTTCAGAGATAAATGATTAAGAGTTCCCACTGACAGACTGAATTTTGCATGTAGAAGGCTGGAAATAAGCATATTTCCTCTGTAGCTCAGACAGTTATTAAAAATTCATCAGGGAGCCCAGATCAGTCTGTTCTTCTGTCACGTACAGAGGAAGGAAACAACAGCAGAAAAACAAGTCGCAAGAATTTTTGAAAGCCTATTTTCTTTCATGCACGATGGTAGTGATGAATCTTCATGCCTCCAGCCATCACCAAAACCTGAAACTATCATTTGTTTAGGTACTTATACCCACACTCTTCTTCTCCTCCTCCTCCATTTTATCCTTTGAAATAACTCTGCAAGGTAGTTTAGGCTGAGAAAGAGCAACTAGGCCCAAAGCCCTGCAGCAAGCTTTTGAGGCAGAGCCGGGATCTGAACCCGGCTCTCCCAGACACTAGTCCAACAAATAGTCCATCCTGGAGTCACACAGGATTTGGGACTTGGCTGCATCAGGCACGTACTGGGGATCAGTGCCAACCTGCCACTGATTTGAACAGTAGCTGACGTACAATAACTGTGCCAAAAAGCTTTGGGGTTTGGTGCAAGCGCTACTGCACATCTCAGGAAAGTTGGCTCAGAAGAGGCAAAAAAGATTAGCACAACCAGTTTTCCTTGCGATAAGCTCCTCTTGCAAGTTCTCCGAGCACGGCTGGAGCCAGGCAATACCTTTTCGGAAGGTGGAGTGACAGATAAGAACATAAGAACATAAGAACATAAGAGATGCCAATGTTGGATCAGGCCAAAGGCCCATCCAGTCCAACACTCTGTATCCCACAGTGGCCAGAAATACCAGTGCCATCAGGAGGTCCACCAGTGGGGCCAGGACATTAGAAGCCCTCCCACTGTTGACCCCCCCCCCCAAGCACCAAGATGACAGAGCATCACTTGCCCCAGAGTCCCTATCTATACCTTGTGGCTAATAGCCACTGATGGACCTCTGCTCCATATGCTTATCTAATTCCCTTTTGAAGCCGTCCATGCTTGTAGCTGCCACCACTTCCTGTGGCAGTGAATTCCAAGTGTTAATCACTCTTTGGGTGAAGAAGTACTTCCTTTTATCCGTTCTAACCCGACCGCTCAGCAATTTCATGGAGTGCCCACGGGTTCTTGTATTGTGAGAAAGGGAGAAAAGTACCTCTTTCTCTACCTGCTCTTTCCCATGCATAATCTTATAAACCTCAATCATGTCACCCCTCAGTCGTCGTTTCTCCAAGCTAAAGAGCCCTAAGCGCCTTAACCGTTCCTCATAGGGAAAGTGTTCCAACCCTTTTATCATTCGAGTTGCTCTTTTCTGCACTTTTTCCAAAGCTATAATATCCTTTTTAAGGTGTGGTGACCAGAATTGCACACAGTATTCCAGATGAGGTCGCACCATTGATTTATATAGCGGCATTATGATATTGGCTGATCTGTTTACAATACCCTTCCTAATAATCCCCAGCATAGCATTGGCCTTCTTTATTGCAGTCACACACTGTCTCGACATTTTCAGTGAGTTATCTACTACAACTCCAAGATCTCTCTCTTGATCTGTCTCTGCCAGTTCAGACCCCATCAACGTGTATTTATAGTTAGGATTTTTGGCTCCAATGTGCATCACCTTGCACTTGGCCACATTGAACCCCATTTGCCATGTTGACGCCCACTCGCCCAACTTTGACAGATCCCTTTGGAGTGCCTCACAATCCTCACTGGTTTTCACCACCCTGAACAACTTCGTATCATCCGCAAATTTAGCCACTTCACTGCTTACTCCCAACTCCAAATCATTAATGAACAAGTTAAAAAGCAGTGGACCAAGTACTGATCCCTGTGGTACCCCACTGCTTACACCCCTCCACTGGGAGAACTGCCCATTTATACTCACTCTCTGTTTTCTATTAATTAGCCAGTTTTTGATCCATAAAAGGACTTGTCCTTTTATCCCATGATTTTTGAGCTTGCTTAGGAGCCTTTGATGAGGAACTTTATCAAAAGCTTTCTTGAAGTCAAGGTAAACAATATCTATTGGATCCCCCTTGTCCACATGTTTGTTCACCCCCTCAAAGAACATTAACAGGTTAGTGAGACAAGATCTTCCCTTACAGAACCCATGTTGAGTCTGCCTCAATAGGTTTTGTTCATCTATGTGCCTACTAATTCTTTCCTTAATAATGGTTTCCACCAATTTACCCGGTATCGACGTCAGACTGACAGGCCTGTAATTTCCCGGATCTGTGTTGTACTTTCTATGTACACTCTTTTGTCCTACCGTTGCCTCCAGTCAAACCCACTTTATATTGCTCCAAAATCCTGCAAACCCATTTTGACGAGAAATGACAGCGTTACAGGGCATGATACTCTGCCAGATCATCTCCAATTCAGATATAAAGAGAGTCCACGAGTATCCAGGGTGCCCTCTGGGATCCAGGCCCGTAGCTACAGTGGGGCATCCCGGGGCCCGGACCCGACTTCCCATCTGGCCCAGGCGCTCCCTTAGGCATGTGTGCAGGGGTGCGGGGTGTGTGCCTCCTGACTTATTTAAAGCCCCCCCCCCCCGAATTAAAAAATCCTGGCTACGGGCCTGCCCAGCCTCCACCTCACGTTGAGCAGCTCCAAAGGACTCCCCCCTCCAATTACATTGCTCCCATTCAAGCTGTCCCATCCCTCCCCAGTCCTGCCTCTGTAGTCTTCACTGTTGGAACCAGCACTGCTCTGAGCCCCTTTTGCTGAGTTTCTCCTAGGACTGCCGAGCAGACACACATACAGTCTTGCCATCTGCCTCAGTGGTCCCAATGGGCTAGATCGCAAGTGTGGCCATCACGGTACAGACACCTGGGCACTTCCATCAAGGCCAGCTGCTTCCAGGGATTCACCTGTCCCCCTGCAAGCCTCACCCCTGGAGCATCACCTACCCCCAGCTCAGAAGCATGAGGCAATTTCTGTCATTTGTTCAGAGCTGAAGTGTTCGAGGATGTTTTGTTGTTCCCACTCTTTAAATCCCAAATGTGGCAAAATTCACACTGAGGATGAAATGTTACCAAAGTATTCAACTGCTTTCTTTATTTACGTTATTTATAGCCTGACTTTCTCCCTGGGGCTCAAGGCAGGTGACACAGAATAACTCAATACAGTCAACAGACAGGGGCATCCAGTAGGCCACGCAATAGAATTTGACTCGTAGAGAAACCAACCAGAGTTGGAGCACAGTGTAAGTATTAACATGCTTTAGATGTGTTAGTCTTTGATTTGTTTTAATCCAGGTGGTACCCTCCTCCAAGGAAATGTCATAACCTGTCAAACAAAATCCCACTGCATGTCAGCTACAAAAGACTGCCAAATATTGAAAATAAAACTTATCAGATGTTCAATAAAGGTGTCAGGGTTGCTCCTTTCCCTGTCTTTCCATACCACTGAGCCATGTTTGAAGTCTCCCTCTTACAGAAGAGCTACTTAACTTGGAGTAACTCAAACTGGAGGATGGCTTCTTGGAAAAGGGTTGGAGCCACACCAGATGTCCAGTGAATATTCAGCAAAGTTTAA
Source organism: Gekko japonicus (assembly GCF_001447785.1). NCBI lineage: Eukaryota > Metazoa > Chordata > Lepidosauria > Squamata > Gekkonidae > Gekko > Gekko japonicus. The sequence goes on from NW_015172553.1 coordinate 2,201,418, forward strand.
ATCCACCACTGCTTTTTGCAGAAAGGGGTGGTGATGATGGTGGCAATTCCTTTGGATGGCCCTCTCCCATTGCAGACCCCCACTTTACACTCTATGCTATTCCCAATGGTCCACTGATCCCACAAACAAACTTCAGGGGCTTTAGAGGAATGCTAATATGCAAGAACATGGATACAATCACTTTATAGAGGAGTTCCATTAGGGCAGTGTCCTTCCAGTTTGGTGTAGTGGTCAGGAATGCGGACTCTAATCTGGGAGAACGTGGTTTGATTCCCCACTCCTCCACATGCAGCTGCTGGTATGACCTTTGGTCAGTCATAAGTTCTTTCAGAGCTGGTCTCTCAAGGGCCGTTCTCAAGAGAGCTCTCTCAGCCCCACCTACCTCGCAGGGTATCTGCTGTGGGGAGGGGAAGGGAAAGGGATTGTAAACCACTCTGAGACTCCTTTGGGTAGTGAAGGGCAGGGTATAAATCCAATCTCCTCTTCTTCCTTCATCTTCAGGCTGTGACTGTCATGCTTAAGAAACAACCCCCCCTCCCTAAGAGCTGCTTCACCCACTCTTATATTCCTGAGCTAGCACTATTGTTGCATCAACACCTTTAACAAAAGGGTATCCTGGGGGTAACAATGAAACAGGAGAGGCCGTCCTAGCACTGAGGGGCCTGGAAACACAAAGCCAGGTCTGTGGGCTTCCCGCCTCCGGAGGCACAATTGCCTTTTGATCCACCAGCCTGCACTTCAAATTGCTCCTGCTTCCTGCATTGATCCTGGTACTTAACAGAGTTGCTTGGACACAGGCGATGGCTGACAGAAGCAGAGAGCTGCCTGCTTGTGGGGGCAATAGCCAATTTTCAGAGCTATTACAGTATCTTCGGGGGTGGAAAGCATTTTCACTTCAGATGGTCTAGTCCAATCTACTCCCTAGTCACAGCTTAACCCAGTGTTCCCCATACTTTTAATAACTGGAGCAGGGTCTGTATCAAGAAATCCTGGCTTCAGCTTACCTTAGGAAGATGCCCAAATACTGGTGGAATGGGGACAATCAATGCTGCATTTCCCCCCCACATACACACTTCCACTATGGGCACATAGTGTGCCATTAACACAGTGGCTGAATGTTTCAGGGTGAAACTAAACACACCGGCAACAGTTCCATACATTTAACAGGGAGCTTGCTCCAGTTCCATTGAAAGAGCTCATGGGCATTTACTTTTAAAAGCAAACAAGCGTACAGATGTAGAACCCTTTTTTCACCTGTGGCTTTCTGCCCCTGCAGAGCCCCAACTGGGGGAAAGTGTGTGGCGATGGGGGGGCAGTATATTTATTTTATTTATTTGTTTAGTCAATTTATACCCTGCCCTATCCCACAAGTGGGCTCAAGGCGGCTTACATGTAATCCATAAAACAATAAACCAGTAAAAGCAATAAGACAGTCGATGGCACGATAAACAATATAATCAAACCCCATGCCTCATATCAGTGCTTCAGTGCCCAATAGTATGATCTGTCTGCAGGCACTGGAACAGGGTTGCCAGGTCTGGGTTGGAAAATACCTGGAGACTCTGGGGGTGGAGCCAGGAGAGGGCGGGGTTTGGGGAGGGGAGGGGCCTCAGCATGGTACAATGCCATAGAGTCCACCCTTCAAAGCAGCCGTTTTCTACAGGGGAGCTGATCTCTGTCAGCTGGAGATGAGTTGTAAAAGCGGGAGATCCCCAGGCCCCACCTGGAGGCTGGCAGCCCTACACTGGGAAAGGGGCCATAATACCAGAAGTAGATACCAGAAGTAGAAAAGGACATGGAGTGAACTTAGCAGGGACTAAGCAACAGGGTGGGGGGGAATGGGGGAGAGGGTCACCAGGCCCCCTTGGCTACCAGCAGGGGATTGAGGAATAGGGCTGTCAGCTCCAGATTGGGGAATTTCTGGAGATTTGGGGATGCAGCCTGGGGAAGACAGAGTCCTCAGTAGGGTACAATGCCATACAGTCCACCCTCCAAAGAATCCATTTTTCTCCAGGGGAACTGATCTTTGTAGTCTGGAGATGAGCTATAATTCCAGGGGATCCACAGGCCCCACCTTGAGGCTGACACCCCTAATAGGGTGAATGTGGTGCTCATCTCCTCTTGCTTTTGAAACACAACTACCCACCCTCATCCTGTTGGTATCACCTACAATTTGGCCCTCTGCTCCCCTACATACTTATGAAGAACATCTCATCCAATAATAGAGGGTGCACAATTCATAGAGCTGCCAATAGGCCTGAAGGAAAGTGTCTCGTTCCTTTAATAGAAGCTTAATGGGATATTAGTTGCCTGGTGATGCTATTTACCGCGGATGCCATGAGAAGCTTCAGCTGCCCATTTCCATATATCAAATCTCTATTAAAGGGGTTGGACATTTTTCTCCAGGCCGGTTGGCAACCCTGTGCACAAATGACCGACCTGGAGTACAAGGCTGTCTATGTAGCCCAGCACCTCTGGCTTCTGTCCAGGGTGGGTTGACTTCAACTTTAGCCAACAAGCCACCACCAGGGAAGAGGAAAGGCAAGGTCCGTGGAGAGGACTGGAAAAGAGAAAGAGTTTGGAGAGGATTGGAAAAAACTCTTTCGTTCTCGTTGCTAAGCAAAGCTCAGGACTGCAAAGCAAAGACTGGGTAGCAATCAGAAGCCATCTCTCGGGTCCTTCGTTGCCATAGGCCTGTGGTCACTCTGCAATCATTCATTGCCTACACAAGGAGTCCCTGACACTCTGCAGCCACACAAAGGTGATTCTACATCAGAGGTAATTTCGGGGGGGGGAACGCAGGGGAACGCAGTCCCCTGGGTGAGGTGCAGGGGGGCGGGGCACATGACGAAGCCCCACCCCCTGCTTCCGGCCACCCCGCTTCCAGCCCTCATTCAGCCAGGAGGAGGCAGTAGAAGAGGGAGGGTAAGTTGCTTCCTCCCCGCCTCTCCCCACCCCTGCCTGCCTGGGGCCAGGGAGGGCCTTCGCGGGGCTTCCTCGCACTCCCGCTGGCCTTGCAGGTCCACCGCCGGGCCCCTGATGTCAGGGGTGTGTGGCATATGCTAATGAGCTATGCTAATGAGTTCCCCTAGCTCTTTTTCTACGAAATGACCCCTGTTCTACATTGAAGCAAGGTGTGACAGGGCTGTCGCAGGCAGAGAAGAAGCAGTGTGACTCAGTAGTTAGAGCACTGGATCCAGGCTTGAAGATCCAGGATCAATTCCCTACATCTGCCATGAAACTTGCTAGGTGATCTTGGGTCAGTCACTCTCTCTCACCCTGACCTACTCCACAGGATTGCTGTCAGGATAAAAAACAGGGAAGAGAGAACCATGGGCTCCAGGAAGTACTAGTTGTAATTGGGGGGGGGTGCCTTTAAGGTACTCCCTGCTACCCATGGCCAGTGATCCACAGGAAAGCTTTCCTGGTTAAGACTTCAAAGAGTAAAGAGGAGGTGTCCTGGAAAAGAAGGGTCTACGATTCCCTGTCCACCAGCGTGTTTCCGCACCCGTTCTGTTGAAAGTAATTAATCATTTCATTTATTTATTCCATCAGTTTTCTGAGATGGCTGGACACAGCGCTTCAGAGACAGCATATTAATTAGACACGCAGTTAACAAACAAGAGAAAACCATTTCATTAATACCGGGACGAATTACCGCAGCAAAGAAGCTTTAGAAAGCCATTCAATAAGTATGGAAATGCCAACTGTTCACAGAACATATAGTTTGCTCTTCAAAGCCACACAGCAACATTTGTGTAATGAGAACAGATACATTTATGAATAAATGACCTGTCCTGCTAGATTCTGATATTCTTTCTCCCTTGCCAGCTGGCTGCCCCCTGGGGAACCCAAGCAGAGCAGGAAGCTAATGGTCTTACCCTTTTGCTTATTTCCATTACCAGGTATCTAGAGGTATACTGTTTCTGATCATGGGGGTTTCATTTAGCTGTCATGGTGGACTTCCATGGGTAGACCTCTCCTCCCATTGCATTCTGCACTTAAAGAAGGAGGAGGAGGAGGAGGAGATTGGACTTATATCCCGCCCTTCACTACCCAAAGGTGCCTCAGAGCGGCTTACAATCTCCTTTCCCTTCCCCTCCCCACAACAGGCACCCTGTGAGGTAGGTGGGGCTGAGAGAGCTCTTGACAGAAACTGCTCTTTTTCGAGAACAGCTCTTATCAGAGCTACGGCTTGCCCAAGGGTTATCCAGCCAGGTGAAAGTGGAGGAGTGGGGAATCAAACCCGGTTCTCCCAGATTAGAGTCCACACACTTAACTACTACACCAAACTGGCTGTGGCTCATCATAACAAGTTAGCATATACTGCACATGTATCCAATTTAATTCTGAACCAACTGTTCCAACCAGAGTATCATTCAAGGCACATGATAGGGTTGCTAAAGCTGGGCATGTTTAAGTTGATTCAGCGCCTGGAGGAGAGGATGCCTCAGAAGCATCCATCCATCCATGTGGCCTTGAGTTTCATGATGGAAGAGAGGCAGGACACAGATTAGGGATACTAGCCTGCAGGTGAGACCTGGGGCTCCCCCAGAATTACAGCTAATCTCCAGACTACAGAGATCAGTTCCCATGGAGAAAATGGATGGTGGACTCGATGGCATTATACCCCACTTGAGGTCCCAGTCCTCCCGAGGCTCCTCCCCCCAAAAAACCTAGGAGTTTCCCAGCCTGAACCGGGCAACACTACCCCACCCTGATGGTGGCCAGGGGGACCTGGCAACCCTGCTACAGACATAATTGTAATAATGAAAAAAACAACAACAACGAATCCAGAACCAACACACTGCTTTGGGTTCATAACTGGCTAAGTGAACAGCAGTTGCCATAAGCTGCTCATTGGGTCCTCTAGACCCTTAGCTTCACTCTGTACTTACACAAAATAGTTTTGCTCATCTTTGCATGTGAAGAAACATTCTTTAGGAGACAGCAGCAGACTGGGGGGGCCAAATTCAGGCTACAGATGTGTATTGTGAGTTTCATGCTGGGAACAAAAACGCACAGGGCCCCAACTTGAATCAGGGCCACGGGAGGGGGGTATGCCTTTCCTGATACTGTTTTCCTGAAGTAGCCAGGCGGGGGGATATTCTTTGCCCTACTAGGGATACAAGCCTCCTTACCACATTCACCATGGGCCCAATCCAAATTGGGTCCTATGTGACTGGGAACTCAGTTCCCAGCATAGTATCTCCAGCACACATGATCATGCAGACTGGGGGAGAATGTGTCATTAGGCCTCAAAGTTCTGGTAGGAAATTTTGCAAAAAACCCTTTCCCCCTATAAAGCTTCGTTCCCCCTTACTACAGTACATATTTCTAGTTTCCAAACATCGGTCTTGCTAATTTGAAAATCAGGTCATTATTCATTTATTTTGTATCAGACTTTAATTTTCTAGCAACTACAAATAGAAAGGGGAAAAAAATTAAATGTCAAGATGATTCATTTGGCAGGCTGATTATCTGGTATGACTTATCCCCGCATCATTCCACTCTAGTATTTTAAAAAAGTAAAAAATGACAGAGTCCCCATGGTGGACTATTTTGACCGAAAGTGGTGTGGGGCTCACTTTAGTCAAAGTGGAGGAAATCAGAACAGATGAGTACAGAAAGACAAGAGCGGCAGCTGTAATCCTTCTCCATTTCATGCAAATCAGGAGAGACCCTGAAGCCCCCTGGCAAAGTGCCAGTGAAGTCATCAAACAGGGGCATATTTTAATCAGATATAACAAGAGCACACTGCAGCCAGCTATTTCTTACAGGCCCACCCCTCCTCTTGTATTTCATCACAAATCCAGGGCGATAGAAGTATTAGATAAAGCTAATGGAAGCTCAATCAAAATGTACAACGTTTTATGATTGTACATCGCAGAGCACGTGGACTACTACAGTTACTCCTTACCTGGCACTCTGGATTCAAGCATCTATTTGTATCTGATGTACCAGATTTATCCCTGGGGCCATCACAAATCCACTCTGGCCTTTTGTTCCCCCAGGGGCATCTATGGCCTCATTATGCAAAATTTAATACACAGCAGGCTAAAGAGAGATAAGGGAAGGGAGGCAGACTCTGATGAAGACGTGAGAAGAATATCAGAATTCATTCTGGTTTACTGTCTTGAAAGAGTAACTCCAAGAGTTTATGGGCTAAGACTGAGTCAAATGTTTTAGGAATTAAACATGTTTTTCAATCTCCAACATCAATGGACTGAACTGGTTGGATGGCTCATGGTATTCAGTTGCTTAAAGTGTTTCTGTGTGGGGGGGAAAAGAGGTGGTAGTTTGGCTGGAAAAGCTGAGGACCAAACTAGACATTACATTTAACTTGTGGCTGCTGCAGGGACTTGAAGTCAGCTAGTAGCTGTACATTTCCCGTTGGAGCTCAGGTCTGCAGGGGCCAGCTTCAGATTGGGGCTGTGGCTTGGGGGGGGGGGTGTGCTTCAGTCTTTCTCCCTGTGCCCTTTTCTGACACAGTATGGCCCTGAGGGGCATTATTTGTCCAATGGGGGGGTGCTGCATGTGTACAACATTCAGTTTGGGAAACCTACTAGACAAAACATGGGAGGTCCTCCATCTTTAAAGTTCACAAAAAAGCTGCTGAATTCAAAGTAGGATCATGGTGCTGGGCATGGGGGTTAATCCTCTCTCCCAAGATGGTATGCACCCCAGCAGGGGGGGGAAAGTCAGTTTCTCTCCCTTGGAGGGGGCTAAGCAACTGCTTGGGAAGGAGTTAACCCTCCCTTCCATCCTACAATCATCATCCAGATCCAAACTGGGTACCCTTAGAGCTGCTTTTAAGTTAGATTTTATTATGGTTTCGTCTTGCCCCCAGCTGCACAATATCAGCACCTTATTCCTGGATATCATTTCTGCCCCTCCAACCGAACTGTGCACCAACAGTGTTATGTGAATGGGACTGTTTACCATGGCAGTTCTGTGGGGAGCAAATTAAAATATACCCTTTTCACATCTACTGTGGGTCTTTTGGGTGTGACAGCCCAGTACCTATCATGGATGAACTGTCTAAGTAATTTTTAGAAAAGCATTTCAAGCCAAGTGCTTCATTCTGAAGTACAAAAGCATTTGAAGGAAAAGGTTAAATGGTCGGCGATGCCTCTCCATCAAGGTGGCATTTGGATCCACGCTGTCTTAGCTGAGTCATGCCACGCTGCTGGCCAGGGTTGGGGTGGGTGGGAATCACAGCTCCATGACAATACGAGCACCTGGCGATTTCACACAGCAGTCCAAACAACAGCTCTGTAACCTAGACCAATATGGCCATCTCTGTCTTGCTGATTGGGCTCTGAAGCCACGATAGAATTATAGACTCATACAGGCCATCCAGTCCAACCCCCTGCTCAATGCAGGAGCAGCCTAGAGCATCCCTGACAAGTGTTTGTCCAGCTGCTGCTTAAAGACGGCCAGTGACGGGGAGCTCACCACCTCCCTAGGTAGCTGATTCCACTGTTGCACAACTCTTACTGTAACAAAGTTTTCTCTAAAATCCAGCCGGTACCTCCCCGCCCTTAATTTAAACCCATTATTGCGAATCCTATCCTCTGCTGCCAACAGGAACAGCTCCCTGCCCTCCTCTAAGTGACAGCCCTTCAGATACTTAGAGAGAGCAATCATGTCCCCCCTCAACCTCCTCTTCTTCAGACTGAACATTCCCAAGTCCCTCAGCCTTTCCTCATAGGGCTTGCTCTCCAGGACCCCAATCACCGTCATCGCTCTCCTTTGCACCTGCTCCATTCTGTCCACACCCTTTTTGACATGAGGCCTCCAGAACTGCACACAATACTCCAGGTATGGCCTAACCGATGCAGTGTACAGCGGGATCATGGCATCTTGCAATTTGGATGTTATGCCTCTGTTGATACAGCCCAGGATTGCATTTGCCTTTTTGTCACTGCAGAAGCTTGCCTAAAACCATCTGGTAGGAAGTTGATGGTCAAGGCAAGATCTGAACCAGAGGCTTTCTAGAGGGTAATGACTCATTCTCCTACCTGGGAGTAAGTTCCACTGAATAAAATAGGACCTGCTTTAGAGCAAACATGCATTAAGGCTGCACTGCTAGTTATTCTACTCTGCTTTCCAACGGACTACCCAAAGCAGAGTTGGCCAGCTGTATAAGAAGACAAGCCTCCTGGACCTTCAAGGGAGCGTCAGTAAGATTTTCGCCCCTGCTGAACCAGCCAAGAAAGCCCCAGCAGTTGCATCTTCATTCTCCTCCTTTGCCACAACCTAGAATGAAAGGGGGAACACACTTCCAGACCCACAGAACTTGGTGGAACTTAAAGGAAGAGTTCAAGCACCGAAAGATGCAGTCTATATACGCTTACCTAGGATTATCCCACTCCGAACTGTGGGACTGACCTCAGAGCAGACAACTACAGGATCAAGTCACAGCAAGACCATAACTCTAAGTATACTTATAAGGGGGTAAATACCATTGGATTTAGCAGGGCTTACTTTGGAGCAAGTGAAGTCACACGAGCACATACATGAACAGAAAAAGCTGCCTTATACTGAATCAGACCCTTGGTCCATCAGTGTCGGTATTGTCTACTCAGACTGGCAGTGGCTCTCCAGGGTCTCAGGCAGAGGGGACTGGACCTGGGATGTTCTGTATGCCAAGCATATACTCTGAGCCATGGCCCCTCCCAGAACTGGGATGGAAGCATTACAGGTTTCACCCAACTGGCTCGTCCCCAGAGAAGTTATCCTGTTTACAGGAAAGAAGCAGGGAAGGGAAAGCCCATGTAATCCTTCCTTCCTTCCAAAGGTGTCAGCCAATCCCCAGATGCCCTGGAAAAATGGTCTATGTGATCCCTTTCAGTATAATAAGCACATCATGATCTCCAAGGCAATGGTAAGTATATCCCCCTCCCCAGCTCGGAATATCATTGACTTCTTTTCTGAGGAGCCAGCTGCCCTCTTGTGAACTGGTTGGGGGGGGGGGAGGCATCTGCCATCCCTTCCAGAAGGAAGGCCTGCACACACACACACACACACACACGTGGCGGGGGCCCTTCTGTGAGGCCAGGCCAGGCAGCCCTTGCTCCTGGAGTTGTGAAGAGCTGGGCACCATAAAAGTGAAGACGGGCTGATTTGTCTTAATACGCCCCAGACCAGTTCCCATTGATTTATATGAGGCCTGAGCAGGAGAACCTTTGGGCAGTTTATGCCCCCATGTCCATCAGTGAGGCCAGGCTAGGCAGCCCTTGCTCCTGGAGTTGTGGAGAGGTGGGCACCATAAAAGTGAAGACGGGCTGATTTGCCTTAATACGCCCCAGACCAGTTCCCATTGATTTATATGAGGCCTGAGCAGGAGAACCTTTGGGCAGTTTATGCCCCCATGTCCATCAGTTGGAGGGGAGGAGCTTTCACCTCCTGCAGGCAGATGCCTCTGCCAAGTTCCCCCTCTAGTCTGTCCTTTCCTCCTCACGAAATTGTGAGGCATTTCTGAAAGGTCAGTTACATAAAAGGAAAATCGATCAGTGTACTGTGACCTAATAAAAACAGATTGGGGAGGGGGGTTGAATTTGAGCAAGCAGAACGGGTGGGAGGGAGAACAAGTTCAGAATTCGTGAAGACGAAATGAGTGTGTGGCGTGGCATACACAAATTTCACTCCCTTCCCCAGTTAAAATATCATCATGCCACAGAACAACATTGGTGACTGGAAAGCAGGACCATCTCTGGTTCTGGCTCTACTGTTATATAAACCAGTCAAAAGATCAATATTAATCTGCTTACTGCTAAACACTGATGCAACAAGAGAGAACAAGGCTTCTCGCTATTTAATGGAGAATATGGAAGTACATGCTTGTGAAATAGCTATATCTTTTGATAAAGGAGCCAAGCTTTAAGAAAAGACTGTAAAGAGCTTGATCTTCCAGGGGAGAGTACAGTTGGAACCCACAGTGCCTCCGCAAATAATTTCAATTTGTTTACCCCCATCAGGCCTTTTCTGATTCCAGACACTAGTTGAGGGTGTCCAGCCTCAATTCCAGAAACAAAATTGGATGGAAAAGAGATAGACAAAAAAAGCACAGTCAGTGTACTGGTGGTGACCCCTCACTTCAGACCTCTGGATGACACTTTTCCACTCGCACAATTTGGTCCTAATATCCTTCAACACCAATGCTTGAATGGTACCAAAGTCCATGTTTCAGTTTGGGTATTTCAGCCAGATAGACTGACTGAAGCGGGCTACATGTGCATTCTACAGCTCTGAATGAAAGCTCTGGAGACAGCATCACTGATGTTGTGAGGTAGAAATCCAGGAATAATTGACATTTTTGCCTGGAGCTAAGAAACACTTTGGGAAACAGTGCGAGAAGTGAATTCACAATGAAGCGTACCAAGGAAGCTGAGAGAAAGGGACTAGACTGCCTCTGATGCCAGGGTCGGTTTGAAGCAAATTCCTGCATGAAGTTTAGCATCCATGACAGGTGCCAGCTTTCATGAAATGAAGACCCTTGCTCCTCCAGTACATGTTATCCTTGGTAGTTACTATGCTATTAGTAGCACTTTCCTCACTTAATATCAGGGAATGGATGCCCAGCGGTCAAAATCCATTTCTACTTTGTTCTCCATTGCTCCAAAAATACCCCTCCCTCCCACGCTCGGCTTTAAGAGCTTTGTTTAATTTTTCTCCAAATTTAAGGAGCAAGCCCCAGTTATGTACAGAATGAAGGAACAAGTTCATCTTTCTCTCAAGGAATTTTGAAGTGCCTTTCTGCAGTTTGGGAGTTCTTTTATACCGCATGAAATAAAATGGCAGAACTAGATGTCAGGGCAGACAGGAGGCCTCTACCAAAAGTTGTGGCCTTCTCCCTCATCATGCAGTGCAAAGTTGCATGACATCATCTGGGTTTGGACTACATTAAGGGGAATGTGCATACTTCTACAGGGAGGTTTTACCCTGTGTGGGCAGTGCGAAGCTCCCACTGCATTTGGGAGCATCCAGACTGTCTTGGCACAATCTGCAGGGCTCCATATTTCCCCCCCAGTGAGCTGGAATAAAGAAAAACCTCCATTAAATTGGCTCACTGGGGACACTGTGGGATTAACGACAGGTGGGGTGTGTCCATGCAGATGTTCCACTTGCAACTAATATGAGGAGGGAATGGAACTGAGCTCCATTCTCAAAATGATGTGGGGCAGCTCGCTGTTCCATGCCATTCCCCCCCCTTTAAGCCTTAAAAGGGCTTTTTAATGTTTCCCAGTTGAGCTGTGGTGCAGCAGCACACAGACTAGCTGCGAAAGGGAAGGGGGCTTGAAAAAGTGGGGGCACCAAAACTGTACCCACATCTGCGTTTCTGCAAAGACACAACACATACAAGTGGCGGAATAGAATTTCAGAAGCAGCCGCAAGCGCAGCAGAATGGCTGTATGGGGAAACGGTTCCTGCTCACTTGCTGTCCCTGTCATATTGGGGATGTGCTTTCATGCCCCTGTGTACAACCAGCCCGGGGGGACATCCGTGGAACTTCATCATGGGCACAGGGAAGCTCTGATCATGGCAGCACCTCACACACCAAGGATGCCCAGATATCTCTTGAGTTCTGAAAGCAGACCAGGCTCAGGTATTATATTCCTGTCCCACGTCAAGGTCCCAAGAGGCCTGGCTCTGTCATTAAGATGGTGGCACCATCAGGTAACTGGTTCCCTCAGGCATAGATAGGCTTATTGAACAAAATCCAAAACTAGAAATGTACCACCAACCTTTATCTTTTAAGTGAACATTTGCTACTCCTTGATTACAATTTGTTTTGGCAGCCATGGACTAGATACATTTGCTTCCAGGGCCTGATTTGGCCCTCATCTATGCTCCAAATTCTATCCAGAGACGGGATTAATTTGATGGGAAACTTTCCACTGAAGAGCTCAGATTTCAAAATTCGTACATCGCAAAGTCAGTATTCAAACTGCCACAGCTTGAGAGCTTGCTAATTGACAATCACCTAACTGGAAGTCTAAATTTTTGTTTATTCTCATCATATTCTTTGATGAAGATCAAAAAACAAAAACACTCAATTATCTCTGGAAACACACTTGTTGCATTCTTAGAACACCTACAACTGAGCAGAACATAACCATGGAAACAGGGATGTAGTCATTATGTTTTTAAAACCAATTAGGATATCAGAACCAGAAACTTATATTCACAAGGAAGGTTTTTGCAATTAGAAAGAGCTTCTTAAGCAAAAGAAGAAATTATTTACTTGGTAAGACCTGAAAAGGTGAGAAGAGACCCAGGCAGCTTGACATGTACACAAGACCTAATGCAGAACTGACTTGTGTGGTAAAGGAATAACTCAGTAAAGCCAGGAAAATATCTTTAAGACACCTTAAACCAGCAGGAACAGCTCAGGGTAGAAAAAGACCTGATCACAAGGTTGCAAAGGTCTCCTGTATAAATGCCATTGCAGTGAATGGGAGCCCCCAGTCCAAGCCCAAGGAGTTAAAGATAGAATAAGGACACTGCCAGAATTTTGTAGGCAAAAATAGGGATTTTTTTTTAACATCCTCATGTTCACACCAGCTTTCCTAGGCAACCAGTCTCCTAACTACTGTATATTCTGGAAAGCTTGTTTCTGACTTTGAGTGGGCTACATTCATTTGTTCTGAACAGCCAGTCCTGCACTGGCACTGTGTGTGTCCATGCATCAGCTCCGAGTGACACGTGCACCCAGAGTCTAGACAGATGTACCCTCCCCCAATTCAGATATTTCAGTTTCAGAGACCAAGCTGCATGTGTTTGGGAAATGAATCCTGACAAACATTTATTGCATTTTTATTCCACCTCTCCTCCAAGGTCCTCTGGATGGCATGTATAGTTCTTTCAATTTATCCTTACAGCAGCCCTACGAGATGGGTGAGCCATTCTCTCTTGCCCAACCTGAGATCATGCAGTGTGTTTCCTGACAAGTAGAGATCTGAACCTAGGACTTCTCAGCCCTATTCCAACACTAACCACCATGTCTTGACTACAGAAACTCATGCCAGCAACATTTCCAAAAGGTATCCACTAAAATCTCTCCAAAAGAAAACAAGGACAAGAATTTACCACTAAAATCTCCCCAAAAGAAAACAGGGACAAGAATTTACCACTAAAATGTCTCCAAAAGAAAACAAGGACCAACAACTACCAGAGAACAAGGAATTGGACTCTCTTCCCTTGTATACCTGTCTGGAATAATAATGGAAACCATTATTAAGGAAAGAATTAGTAGGCACATAGATGAACAAAACCTATTGAGGCAGACTCAGCATGGGTTCTGAAAGGGAAGATCTTGTCTCACTAACCTGTTAGTGTTCTTTGAGGGGGTGAACAAACATGTGGACAAGGGGGATCCAATAGATATTGTTTAGCTTGACTTCCAGAATGCTTTTGATAAAGTTCCTCATCAAAGGCATCAAAGTAAGCTCAAAAATCATGGGATCAAAATCATGGATCAAAACCTGGCTAATTAATAGAAAACAGAGAGTGAGTATAAATGGACAGTTCTCTCAGTGGAGGGTGGTAAGCAGTGGGGTACCGCAGAGATCAGTACTTGGTCCACTGCTTTTTAACTTGTACATTAATGATTTGGAGTTGGGAGTAAACAGTGAAGTGGCTACATTTGTGGATGATATGAAGTTGTTCAGAATGGTGAAAGCCAGTGAGGATTGTGAGGCACTCCAAAGGGATCTGTCAAGGATGGGCAAGTGGGCATCAACATGGCAAATGGGGTTCAATGTGGCCAAGTGCAAGGTGATGCACATTGGAGCCAAAAATCCTAAGTATAAATACACACTGATGGGGTTTGAACTGGCAGAGACTGATCAAGAGTGAGATCTTGGAGTCGTAGTAGATAACTCACTGAAAATGTCAAGACAGTGTGTGACTGCAATAAAAAAGGCCAATACTATGCTGGGGATTATTAGGAAGGGTATGGAAAATAGATCAGCCAATATGGTGCGACCTCATTTGGAATACTGTGTGCAATTCTGGTCACCACACCTTAAAAAGGATATTATAGCTTTGGAAAAAGTGCAGAAAAGGGCATATGCATGGGATAGAGCAGGTAGAGAGAGAGGTACTTTTCTCCCTTTCTTACAATACAATACAATACAAGAACTCGTGGGCACTCAGGTTAGAACAGATAAAAGGAAGTACATCTTCACCCAAAGAGTGATTAACACATGGAATTCACTGCCACAGGAAGTGGTGGTGGCTACAAGCATGGACGGCTTCAAAAGGGAATTAGATAAGCATATGGAGCAGAGGTCCATCAGTGGCTATTAGCCACAAGGTATAGATAGGGACTCTGGGGCAAGTGATGCTCTGTCTTCTTGGTGCTTGGGGGGGCGTCAACAGTGGGATGGCTTCTAATGTCCTGGCCCCACTGGTGGACCTCCTGATGGCACTGGTATTTCTGGCCACTGTGTGACACAGAGTGTTGGACTGGATGGGCCTTTGGCCTTGATCCAACATTGCCATCTCTTATGTTCTTACACTAAGGATTGTTGTCCCAAGTGGTTCCAAATTACACATGACTGATTTTTGATTTCTTCATTAGAATATTTTTATGCCACTTTTCATTTTAAAAAGTTTTCTGCAGGGACCAACAACATATTAAAAATTAAAACCAAATACATTAACAGTCAACACACTAAAATGTTAGAAGTGAAAAAAAGCTCAGCAATTACATGTTATTGTCTGTGCCCCTGACTTCAGAGGTGAGTTGGGTGGTAACCATAGATGGTTCCCCCCCCCCCCCAAATCAGTGGCATCTTGTGTAATACCCTTCCCCATTGAGGCCTGCCTGGCACCTACCCTACCCCCTCTTAGGCACCAGGCCAACATGTCTCTTTTTACCCAGGCGTATAACTTAAAGGCTTGATCTTTCAACATCACTTCTGTGCTCCGCTTCTAGCCTGAAAACTCTTCTAGGAGACTAATTTTAAGCTGCTCAGCTCAGTGCTTTGGGCTGATGTTCCAAGTGTCTTTTTAACTGTTAAAATGTTTTTTTTATTATTATGGTTCATTTTGTAAGCCATGTCAAGCAGGTTCTCTGGAGAGGCAGCTTGGAGATTATCTAAATAAATAACTACCATTTTCTAACAGAGGACTGAGCTTTGTGGACTTGGTGATTTCTTTTAAAGATTGCAGTCCTCTCCTGCCTGTTCTCTAGTAAAGAACCACTGATGTCTTCTTATTTGTTTTAAACATATAGTTATCATGGCATATTGCTGCCTACCATATCACTCTCTTCCACAGTGAAAGGGGAGGGGGACTAGAAGCCCATCAATAGCTTGTTCTTAATCTGAGGTTTAACTCTTTTCTAAAGGTAAAGGTTCCCTTGCTTGAAAGCCTGTCGAGTCCGACTCTAGGGTTGCGGTGTTCATCTCCGTTTCAAAGCCGAAGAGCCAGCGCTGTCTGAAGATGTTTCCGTGGTCATGTGGCCGGCATGACTAAACACCAAGGCGCACGGAACACTGTTACCTTCCCACCGAAGTGGTACCTATTTATCTACTTGCAATTTCTTGCTTTCGAACTGCTAGGTTGGCAGGAGCTGGAACTAGAGACGGGAGCTCACTCCATTATGCAGCAACTCGGGTCTCGAACTGCTGAACTACTGACCTTCCACAGCCTGCAGTTCAGCGTCTTAACCACTTGAGCCACCGCAGCTCCTAGCTCTTTTCTAGGAAGCATGAAAAGGTTAAGAAGCCTAAAACTTCACGTCAGGTCCTCGTGGCCTGCCAGCCCCATACCCCTTAATCCCTTAGCGCTCTTCCACAACTAAATCAAAAGTATCTCTGACTGCATTAATTCAGTTCCTCCTACCTTTGCCTCTCCTCTCCCTTCATGGTCCCCCCCCCCCCGCATAACAATTTAGATTGTAAGATCCATAGAGCACAGACCCCTCGCCCACTTCTTTTTATTCCATTTATTTATTCCGGCCTCACTTTTCTCCTCACCCAGGAGTGAGCTCATGCAGTGAACAAACTAGGGTTACCCTCCTCCAGGTGGGGCCTGGAGATCTCCTGATATTACAACTGATCTCCAGAGGACAGAGATCAATTCCCTTGGAGAAAATGGCAGTTTTGGCAGATGTACCCCATGGCATTATGCCCTGGTGAGGTCCCTCCCCAAACTCCGTCCTCCTCAGCCCCCCCCAAATCTCCAGGTATTTCCCAACCCAGAGTTGGCAACCCTAAAACAAACACTTTACTTAGTAAAGAAAAATAACCATCATGGGTGTGGAGTCAGATGTAATGAGGCCTGGAAAGTAAATTCGTTTTGAAAGTGAAACTCATGGATGATAAAATATTACTTCTTGATGTATAGATCATGTTCAGATTAGATAGCAGGGACTGTGACTCAGGAGGGGGGATGGCAGCTAGAAATGAGTGAGTGAGCCAGTGTGTGCAGTCCTTATGGTCAGAGAGGATATGTTATCTTTGAGAGGAAGAAGACAAAAGGAAGGGATGAATATTCAATGGCAGGGGGGGGGGGAAGGCCAAGCCCAGGTTAGGTACAATCCAGGAGTCAACAGACACTGCCTTTCCCAGCATGCTGCGGGGGTGGGGTGGGGGGAAATCATGTCTATTAACTGACATCAAGATAGCATCAATCTTTCGGGGCAGTACAGAACCCCAGCCACCTAATGTGTCAAAGCCACATTTGCAGCCACTTCAAAGAGACCAGAAGAACCCCCCACTGCCCCAAAGTATCTATGCACGGATTGCTGCCTTGGAAACGAGGAATTCCCAGAGATCAAACGCCACAGACCGTCTCCTGCCTCTAAGCCAGATCGGAAGATGTATCCAAGCGTAAACAAGTATCTATGCACACATCTTAATAATGACTAGAATGCTATCTCTGTTGCATGTTTCTGCCGTGTTACAATACACCGGAGTGTGTGTGTGTGTGTTTTCCTGATGCAAAACATTAAATAGCCTAGTTTATGGCTTGGACACAGATGCAGTGTATTTCCTTACAAATCCGGCAAAGAAGCACAAAAATGAGAGATTTTCCTTCCAGCCAAAGAAACAGAATCCCACCATCAAAGCACTGCATGCTATCTTAAGTGCCGAGGCAGAGCGCGACAATAGAAACAAACAGCAGCAAGGGCACCACAACACATTTCCCAATCTGAATTACATTTTCTGCAAAACGCAAGGGAGGGGAAACGGACAGCATCTTGCACCTCAACAACGCCAGGTGTAAACATCCAATCCATAACCCAGGCCGTATTTTGTATTTTTTTTTTTAAAAAAAATAACAATTAAAGGGAAACAGAGGCAGATTTGTTTACTCAGAGACTTCTGAAATGGTTAACCGGGCGGATGGTTCCCAAAGACCTTACCCCTTCAATCATCTTCCAGGACTGATTTGCCTCCACCTGCAGCAAGAGCCTTCTCCTCCTCCTCCTCCTCTCCCTTTCCAGTCAAGGCAGCCCCTCGTAGGAGCTTTCTCTCCCCATCCTGCACGATCCTGATTTGACAGTGCGCTCACCACGCCTCTCTGGTACCTCCACTTCTCTGCACACAGATAAAGAAATTAGCCCTAGAGAGATCTGAGCAGAGAGGGGAAGATGCACAGAAGAGGCTTCATTTCCACCCAGCCGCCGCACATTAGCATCAAAATTAAAAACACGGAGCTGGGAGTGTGTTGGGAGGGGGGAGAGGAGAGAAGCAACCTGCTCGCCAGCCCTTTTTAAATGACAAAAGGGCAACTCCCTCTGTGTCCTCAGCGCCCCCTGCTGGCAGACTGGCCCAGCAGCCAGCGAGAAGCCGGCTGCATCCCTTCCCATTAAAGAGCCTTTCCTCTTACTGCAGTGTCGAGAAATGACGCAATGATCTGTTGCCATCACGGCCTGTTTTTCTCCAATCGGTCTCCCCAAAGCAGAGTCTCGTGGTCTGCCATTCCACTTTTTATTGGTGGACCACATTCCGGGGCCCTCTCCAGAGAGAGGCAGTCGGCCAAGAGCCGCAGCCCTTGATGGTTCCAGACTCTATAGGATAAAATGCTCGTTGGCTGACAGCCCAATCCTGAACAGGTTTACCCAGAAGTAAGCCCTATGGCTCTCCCTGTGACTTACTTCCATGTAGCGCTGCGCTGCAGCCCTTGGATGAGCAAAGGAATTATAATTGGGGTGTATGTGTGTGGAGGAAATCTTGTTTACTATAAGTTGCAGTAATGTATCATTTAGTACACTAGAGAACTGGGGGAGGGGAGACTTGCCCCAAGGAGCTTACAGTTGGAAAAGAGGAATGGAAAAGCTGGATCAAAAATAGAAAGGTAAGTATGCACCTACATGGCTGTCAGGATTCAGGGTTGAAAATCTGTTCATATTTTATGTTTTCAGTGACTGGATTACTTCTGTTTCTGAAAGCCAACATAAAGCCATAATGTGATGTTGCAGCACAAACATCAAAGACCATTCTCAATTGTATTAACAGGAGCCCGTGTTAAGAGTGATGGACTCTAGTCTGGAGAACTGGGTTCAATTCCGCCCTCCTCCACTTGAAGCCAAGCTGGGTGACTTTGGGTCAGTCACAGCTCTCCCAGCCCCTCCAAAATAAGCCTAGTTTGCTGCATAATGCTAAAAAATAGCTAGAGCTTCAGGCTGTCAGATAATCCTAAAATCTCCTGATTTAACCCCACACAATACCATATGATAATTTTATTTAATTTTAATTTAACAAGAGCATATGTTTGCTCATATAACTCAGAATCATAATCTTGCAACCCACAGATTTCTTTGGAGTGCTGCCTCTCAGAATCACAGTTCAAGAAGGAAAACAGTTAAAACCAATTTTGAGGAACTCAGCAGGTACGAATAGGGGGGGGGGCATACCTTCCTCCAACATTTCACCCATGGAAAACAGGAATATGTTCGCTACATACCAGTTTTATGACAAAATAATGTTACCGAAGCACCCCACTCCTTACATGCTGCTGAAGGTTCTGCTGCATCTTCTATGTATTGCATTTGTCTAGTCCACAATATTTACTATTATTTTCTTCATTTATAAGTGTGCCATTCTCACAAAGACTCAAGGCAGATTACACAGGTTAAAAACAATGCAGTAAGAACAGTATAAAAGATATAACCGTCAGGGAATAAAACCAAGAGTGCGTTTACTCTTTTAAAGACTTAAAAAAACCCCAAACATATGACTATTCTACAGTATTCCTCAACAGTTTAAAACATATTTTGGTGGCTGCAGGGTGCAAAATGGCAGGCTGCGTACATGCCTTAGAGTTTGTGCACATAAATATACCTTCATGTGCACTAAAGATGTGGTTCTCAGACTTTCATGTCCTACATTGCACCAATCATTCTTATCAAAGAATCTGGCCCCCACCATGATAGAAATGAAAATCCCACTTATTTGGCGAAGGACATTTATATGTTTACAGGCATTCGCTTATTACTGCTAGTGTGCCAAAGGGGCACAGATGCATAATCTCTGGCAGGTTGGAGTGGCAGGCAAAGATATCTCGGAGTTACAAGTGAACATGGGGCTTGAGAAACAAAGGGCCCCTTGTTCCTAACCAGTACTTTTATGCTTTGTGTATATTTTAACTGTTTTGTATGTATTTGAACTTTGCTTTTTAACTCTTTCAAAAGTTGTTTTAATGATTTATGTTTGGGAGGGGGTTGGTTTTAATGGTTCCATAGTGTAATTTTATCATGTATGTTTTAAATTGTTAGCTGCCTTGGTGGACAGAAACATGGGATGGGATGGGGAGAAGCAAAGGGGTTTTCTCTTTTCCACCATCCTATGAGGTAGGTTAGGGGAAGAGACAGCAAGTGGCCCAAGGTCACCCAGCAAGCTTCCATGGCAGAGTGGGGGTTCAAACCTTGCCCGAGCCTTCTAGATCCTACTGTGACACTGTAGCTACTGCACCTCTCTGACTTCACGTGACCACAAATTAAAAGCAGCATTGGACATCTATGGATAGAGCTCCTAATGCGGTACATAGCTTTAAAATGCATCCGGGTGGGGGAAGATAGTTTTTAATTGGAGAAAGCAGCCCATAGGCAGCAGGAGAGGGGACAGTTCAAGCCCTTCTTCCTCAGCTCCGTGACTCCAAGCCAGAGTAGTCCCCATAGGACCAAACACCACATTGGGAATTCCAGGTGTGCAGCTCCAACATCACATGCAGCTTGGTCCAGAGAAACAGGACAAAACGATTCAGCTGATGATGATCCAAGGAGACCATCACAAAGAAGCAGAGGTCCAAGTTCACATGTTGTTTCCAGAGCTGCTGAATCTGCAGGGAATGTACCTATGACAACTTTCTGAAAGACACTGTAGCATCCCCTGAGGTGTGGTGACTGGGGGGTGAGGGTGCCTCTCTTGCTTCAGTAGTCCTGCTCTGTACCCAGCACATGGCAGACTCCAGGAGTTTCAGGTACAACAGGTACTGTTGCTCACCCCCAGGTGGATCCTGGAGATCTGGAATTACAGCTGATCTCCAGACTACAGAGATTGGTTCCCCAGCTTTGGAGAGTGGACTCCATGGCATTATATGTGGCATTATATAAGAAGGCCCCCACCCCTTGCCAAACTCTTCCCTCCCCAGGCACACACCCCCAAATCTCCAGGAATTTCCGTACATGGAGTCAGCTCAGCAGCCCCTCCAAAATAAGGCCCTGGAAGAGAAAACTTACAGACGAAGGACACCAGTGCACACACACATTGGGAGACTGCATTCAACACACAGAAACATGACCTAACTTCCATACCAGCCTGGAGGGTAAAACAGAAACTTGTTCCTGAGGACTCACTTAATAACAGATCTATGCAGGGGTCATTTCCTGGAGGAGCGCACAGGAGCGGAGCTCTGGCAGTAAAGAGCCCAGGGGGCGGGCACATGCAACAAGCCCCGCCCCCTGCTCACAGCAGCCCTGGGCCACAAGGAGCAATAAGCAGCCGGGTAAGTTGCAGAGCCCCCTTCCCCCAATAGCAATCCACAACAATCCAGTGGCACCTTTATGGCCAAGGTTTATTCAGGTACAAGCTCTCCCTCCTCTGTGAGGGCAGATCTGTGCATTCCCCCCCCCATAGCATAGCTAGCAATCCAAAACAGTCCAGTGGAGCCTGAGCGGTGGGTGTTGCCTTCTGACACACTTCCGGTGATGTCAGGGGGTGTGGCATATGCTAATGAGTTATGCTGAGTTATGCTAATGAGCTCCTGTACCTCTTTTTCTACGAAATGACCCCTGGATCTATGTGTTACACGGACAATGACACACATGTGCCTGGTCGGCTGACAGCCTTGCCAGAGGAGAAAGCAAGCCCAAAAGAGGATGACGAGCAAGATCACATACTTTAGGGGAGACCCTGAAAGAACAGAAGAGGCCTTTTACCTACCCCAGCTCAAATGAGGGTTGGTTCGCAGCCCAAAAAGGGACAGTACTAGGGTTGTCAACTCCAGGTTGGGAAATTCCTGGATATACAAAGGTGGAACCTCAGGAGGGCGTGGCTAAGGGAGGGGAAGGACCTGAGGGGGGTATAATGCCATAGAGTCCACCCTACAAAGCAGCCATTTTTCTCCAGGGCAACTGACCTCTGCAGTCTGGAGATCGGTTGTAATTTGAGGAGTTCTCCAGGCTGCGCATGGAAGATGGCAACCCTGCCTGCCAGTAGCACTGTCTATGTTGTATGTCACCATCAAAAACCCAAACGTAGGTCACCACAGCTCTATGCTCCACTTGGAAAGAGGGGCAGGGTGTGTCGGAAGAAAACTGGCTTGGAAGATAAACGGTTGGCTGGAAGTGAATCCCTTTGGGAGTGCAAGATATTTGGGGTGTCTGACGTGAGCTATGAGATCTGGTGGCCTTTGCTGTCTCTTGTGGGATGATCGCTCTGTTGGGACAAGCAGAGAATCACAGGCCAGACTACGAGACAGGCCTGCCTTTCCCAGGGTGCCTGTGCTCCGGCTCACCTGCCCCAGGCATGAGGTGGGCAGATCAGGAAGCGCTGCACAAGAACTGTGGGGTGCGGTTGTAAGTGTGACTCTGTCTCCTGTTCTGGATTTTGCTTAGAGCATATTTGCCAGGAAAGTCAGGCTCCACTGCTGCTAAGTGTGGTTATTAGTTCTGCATCATAGATGGGCATTTGCAGTGCCCAGAGCACCCAGTGTTTCCGGGACTGAGGCAAAACATGAAAGGCACTCAACTGTTTCATTTTTTTTTTAAAAAAATGGCATGTGAAAGGTGCTTATGCCGAAGCTGGTAGGGAAATGAGAGGAAGAGGGCAGCCCTGTTAATTCTCCTGGATCCCTCAGCAGCTCTTGATACCATTGCTCACGCTGTCCTTCTAGGCCACCTTTTGGGGTTGGGACTAGGAGGCACTGTTTTGCAGTCGTTTCAGTCCTACCTTGAAGGCAGGTTTTAGGGTACGGTTCTGGGGGCCTGCTGCTTGGCCCCTTGGCCTTTGGTTCAGGGCATCCCAGAATATTCCATCTTGTCCCCCATCTTGTCATAATATGGCCACAGTATGATAGCTTTTTTCTACTGCTACAGACAGATTAACTTGGCTACCCATCTTGGGGTTTTTGTCTTCTTTTTTTGGGGGGGGGTATTTGTGTATGTACTTGCGAGCCTGGAAGTCATGGCTGACTTCTGGCGACCCCTAGTGGGGCTGGGACATTTCAGAGAGGAGGCTTATATTACCTGCCTCTGCATCCTGGCCCTAGTATTCCTTGGAGGTTACCCATACAAGTACTTGCCAGGGTCGGCCCTGCTTTGAGATCAAGACTACCCATCTTGATCTAGCCTCAGTTTAGTCATTTTAGCTTCTAGGGGAGAGGTCAGGCTTGGTTTGATCTAGAACCCACTTATTTGTCTTTGGTGGTTCACAGTATCTGTAAAACTCCTCCAACACCACATTTCAAATGATTCAACTTTCTTCTTGTCAGCTTTCTTCCACGTGGCACTCCCGTTTTCTGTCCACATCCGGCTTTGTTCCAGAAATCCAAATGCACAGGCGCA
The DNA here is from genome assembly GCF_001447785.1 of Gekko japonicus. Lineage (NCBI taxonomy): Eukaryota > Metazoa > Chordata > Lepidosauria > Squamata > Gekkonidae > Gekko > Gekko japonicus. The sequence continues at coordinate 2,224,444 of NW_015172553.1, forward strand.
AAATGAGAATGCTCATTTAGTGCAAATCTTTATTATCTTTTAGACAAATTAAGTGCGATTAGGGGGGGGGGGGAAACACCCAAAGCCCTTTAGGCAAAGTAGTGCTCACTCTGGGAAGTAAAGATCCTGCACCCATCCATTATGGAGAACCTGAAAGACAATTTTGTTACCAGAATGAAGAAGCTGCAGCTATTTGCTGAAGAGTTTAATTGCTACCTATTATTTTTACCAAGTAGCAGAGCTATTTACGTTTCATTAAAAAAATCATTCCTTTGCTCCATCAGAAATACAACTGAGTAGGCAGTGAAGCTTTCCGCAGTGATCTTATTTCAGACAGACGCCTTTTCTAACTATGCAAACTATGCAGAGTTTTGGGTTTTGATTTTTTTTTCCCTTTCAGCATGTGTGCCCATCTTTGCTTATAGGAAGGCAGGACTAGGATCAGTTTTTGTGGCTCAGAACGTAGCCTATTGTGTGCTTCCCCTCGCTGGAAACATATAGATGTTCTGAAATGTATCCTGCCTTAAAAAAGACCCAATACAGCAATTCACAAAACCAAACAAGGACCCAAGGTAAGTAGGAAAACCAACATACAACAAGTACCGTGCACAGATGATTATAACGTATGTTATAAAGAGACTTTAAGGAGTCCTCCCTTTTGAAACTTTTATTTAACAGAGGAGGACTATTATTAATTATAAGGTTGTACAGTAACTTTTGAGATTCTTGGAGATGATATTTGATATTTTTGATATCTCTTATATTGTGAATTGTGATTAAGATAATTAGATATGTAGAAATTATTGTAAAAATATTTTTCAAAAAATATAAAATTATTTAGGATATGTTATAATCATCTGTGCACGGTACTTGTTGTATGTTAAAAAAAGACCCATACATGCCCTCTCTCACATGTACAGAGCACTGAGGGCAATTCTGCATTGGCTTTTCCCTCTGTTTTAGCAAACCCACGTTAGAACAGAAATCCCCCTCTGCATTGCATGATGCTTTCGCTTTCTTTGATCATTGGGTTTTATGGTACCATCTACATAGATTATGGCCGTTCAGGGGTGACTTTGCAGTCAGTACGGGGCTGGCCCGGGGTGTTTGAATGTGGCTTTGAGCTGCACCTTTCCCTCAGTCTTGAGAAAATGTGGAGCGAATGCCAGATGCAGAACCAGCCTGAGCCCCTCTACTGCTGCACTCCCTTGTGAGAAGACTGATGCCAGTTAAGTGGGCTGGTGTTGGAATGACAGAGGATGACACGGGAGGAGAGCCTGCATGAGCTCAGAGCTTGTCCAGCTGGCTGCATGAAGATCACAACCTGCAGAGCCAGGGCTTCCCCACTTGGGCTGAGAGATCCCTGACTGCTATGGCTGGCTGGTTGTCCGATGACACATGATAAGGGAAGCAAGAAAGCCAGGTGACTTGGCAAGGAAGCAGCCAGATTGCTGGTTTCTTGAATTGCCCAGGCCTGAAATGATGCAATAGCCAGCCCAAGGTCAGATCCCTCTTCTCCCCATAGCTTCAACAGTGCACATGCACTAATAATATGTGCAGCTGACTTACTGCAACCCCATAGGGGCTTGCCATAGCCTGCCTCTGCACAGCAAACCCTAGCCTTCCTTGGTAGTCTCCCATCCAAGGGCTAATGAGGGCAAGTCCCCACCTAGCTTCTGAGACCTGACCAGACAGGCCTAGCCTGGGCCATCCAGGTCAGGGATGTCCCTAGTTGGGGCAAAAGCATTCCCATCGTCCCACAAACCACTTGCTGGCATGAATTTGCAGTTTAGAAGGGGAGCTGGAAGCGGTGTCACCTCTCCTGTGCTGCTTCTGGCACGGAAGGCAGTTCTTGACTAGTGCTAAGCCAGCTTTCAGAATACAGACTGAGACTTCCAGTTTCTAGCCCTCACTGTCATATGTTTAACAGCTTTTGAAGCCGTATGCCCCTTTATGAGAATGCCATTTTTTCTGTGTGATGCAACACTCACTGGGTAAAAAGCAGGGCTATTTTTGGGGAGGAATGCACAGGAACGGAGTTCCGGCTGGCTCCCGAGTTGGCCACACCTAGCAGGAACTCATTAACATAATAGGCCACACCCAACAACAGAAACTCATTAGGATTAGCTAAATTAGGGGTGTGTGGCTTAACATGCAAAGGAGTTCCTGCTATAAAAAAGCCCTCCGTTTTAACAAACAAGGTAAACAGAATAAGAAGCAAAAGGTGAGTGTGTCTGGATGACCACACTTCTGCGAACATGGGGTGTGTGGCCTAATATGCTAATGAGCTGTGCTGTCAGGGGTGTGTCCTAATAAGCAAATGAATTTCTGCTGTTGGGTGTGGCCTATTATGCTAATGAGTTCCTGCTGGGCTTTTTCTACAAAAAATGCCCTGGTAAAAAGTAATATACTCGGACAGGGGGAAGCCTTACCAATTATCCATTTTTGTGAAGCTCTATGAGCCCCACATAGGCCGGCAGAACAGTCTCCCTCCATGTATATATAGGGGCCTCCACCACCTCATTTGAGCATGCAGTCTGTGTGTTGTTCTCCACTTTAATGTAGCAGCTGGAACTCTGTGGTACTCTGTTTCCCAATAAGCATCTCTCCAGGGGTGCTGGCCCAGAAGTGGTCCCAGAAGGTTTGTCATCAACTGGGTCTTCCAGCTTCTAGAAGTAGAAAGTAAACACATAGTTAACAAACTCGCTTGGGTGGCCAAGCTACACCTGGACCAAAACCATGGAAATAGGCACAAGTTGGCAACGGCAGCAAGAGTAGTATTTGCAGCCAAGTGGAAAATTGAAGGCTGCCCAGCTATTGAGAACTGAGTAGACAAGACGCAAGAATACGCAGTTATGGCAAACCCGACAAACTACATTAACAAAAGTTGAATTCGAAAACAGTTGGTGAGTTTTCTATGACTATTATAACTGATCTCTTTAGTTATATATCTGAAAGGACTAATAGTAAATAAGAACACTATAAGACAGTTTTAATATGAAATAAAAAGAGTAGTACATGTTGTTTATTATAACAAACTATTATTTATTATAACAAACTGTCGTGTGAAATCTTATTAAAATTTATATGATGTTATCTATATTATACTATATAATAGATAAGATCAATAAGATACGATAAAAATGAAAATATAGTATGAGAAATTGGTAGAATGTCATTATACAGATTTTTTAAGTGAATAGGTCATATATATTTTAAGCTATATTCTTATGCCATTACACCATATATATCTTGTTAAACATTTGTTAAGCTATTATACAATATACTTTTTTACATCTATATATATATTCCGAGAAAGGAATGTTCTTAATTTAAAATTGCCCTCACACTAGTTTTTTTGGTAATTATATTTTCTATCTGTTTTTCCTTGTTTCTTCTTTTTTTCCCTGTATCCCTTATAATAAAAAAATTAAAAAAAGAAATATGCACAAGGTATGATCCTGGGGTAGAGCATTAAGAGTTCTATGAGACCTGATCTAAGCAGACAGTAGAATGAGGTGGTACGGAATTTGCCACTTCAGACTGAAGGTGGATGATGCCACCTTTGAGGGTTCCCACATGTAGAAAAAAATCCCTGAAAATAGTAATCTAGAAGCTTGGGAGAAATGATCCCTGCTGTGCTTACTTTCTATTTGCAGATCTTGTTGTTGTGAGCCCCTTCTGTAATCTGAAGTGGTATAGTCCATTAGCATTGTAACCAGTACCAAGCTTACTGGTCTTAGTGTAGGTGACAAAAGTTGAACAGTGGGGCCACCCATAAATTAGGTAGGCATCTCTACATAAGAAAAAAAATGACCTTGCAAATTAACTCATAGGAAAAGATGGCCTTTAAAAAAAAAGCCCAGTGAGGACTAAAAATATCCTCTAAGATATGAAATGTTGAAAGCAGCTGAGCATCAATTAATGGAAAAAGCAAGGCTAGACCAGTCTGCTCAACCCCCTGGGACTTTAGGGAATCCCATTGGGAGATTTTGGGGGAGGGGATTTTAAAATTCCTCCCCGGCCACAATTTCGCATGGGTCTTCAGTCTGTGCTGATCCCATTCCCATTTATTTCTGTTTGGATTTGTAGACCTGTCTCAAATTCTGCACAGTGAAATGGAAGAGTTCTGGGACATACGAATTCAGACAAACACCAGATGGAAGTGTGTGTCAGATTTTTGAAGGTTGTACCAAGCCCAGTTTCTCTGCTTGCTGTAAACTGGCTCCTTGGGGACAAAGATATGCAAACTATTTCCTCTGAAGTGCTGCATGCGGGGCATTTTTTAAAAGTGGAGGAGTATTCAGTTGTTTCTGTGGGACCTTGGATTCTCATGGCAAAAAATTACTCTGGATTGAGATATTTTCCTTTGCACGCAGTAGGCCTCAAAGTTCAGTCTTGTTTCCTGCCTCCATAAGCTTGCCTCAAGACAGAGACCTTGGCTTTTCAGCTATTACTGCTCCTTTGCCAGATATATATGATAAAATGAGTAGCTTTTAGGGACTGTGGACCACTTATTTGCCCCGGACCCTGCAAACATGGAATCCATTAACTCTTTTCACTTTATTCAGTTCATTTCCACTTTCAGAGCCCATGGGTCTGTGCAAAGGAGCATCGAAATTTGTTGCAAGTGTGAATCAGGATAGTCTAGAAGTGTTCTAAAGCAGGGCCTTCAAACCCTGGAGTGCATTCCTTGGGAGCTTATCAGGAATTGCTCATTCAGAAGATTGGTAGGGGCAGAGGAGCCCCCTTTGCAATACCAGTGGTGGAGCCAAGCATGTCCTACACAAGAGGAGCAGCAGGTCTGGCCAGTGTTCCAAGAAAGCCACCTGTGCATCCTGGCACAAGACCTCGGCAGATTCTGTAGCACACACAGAGGTTCCTCCGCAGACCACTCCCTTATGCAAGCAAGCTTTACAACAGTGGGGATAAGCCAGGGAGCGGAAAGTCAGCTTTCCTCCTACCTCACGTCCTGCCGTTTCCTCCAAAATCAAGTGCAACAGGCGAATGTACTCGGCAGCTGCTTTAAGCATGTCAACTTTACTAGGCTTCCGGTCTTTTGGGATCAGTGGCACAAGAGACTTGAGCTTGGAAAAACCACTGTTCAAGTTCTTTATCTGCTTGAAAGAAAAGAAAGGAGTAGGAGATTAAAGTAAAGGGGTCTCAGGTTCCTGAATCTCCTTTTCTCTCTTCTCCCCCGGCAACTACCAGATTATCTGTTGTTTGTTTTTATTGGGTTTACTCAACTGTGCCCGAAATCAGGGCTGGCAGCAGGATTTTGGGGGCCTTTGGGCACAGGATGTCCACGGGCCCCATACTGCCACTCCCCATCCAAATTACAGCTCTAGAGGTGCATGAATGCCTCTTTCACTTCAGACCTCCTTCCAACACAGAAATGGGAGATACCACAAGGATGTCTGGTGTGACCTCACATTTCCTGTTAAAAAGGAGGCTGTGGGCAGTGATGCTCCTGTGTTCCAGTAATGTCACAGGACCACAAGTAGGGTTGCCAACATCCAGGTGGGGCCTGGAGATGCCCCAGAATTACAGTTGATCACAAGACTCAGATCAGTTCACCTGGAGAAAATGGCTGACTTGGAGGGTGGACTCTATGGCATTATGCCCTGCTAAGGTCGCTTCACATCCCCAAACCCTCCCCTCCCTAGGCTCCACCCCCAAACCTCCTGGAAGTCCCCAACCAGGAGTTGGCAATCCCAAGTCATTGCTCTGTTCCCTCTAGAACTTCTTCTGCCAAGAAACCCTCCCGTTTCCCAATGGAAGGAGTGTCTAGAGGAAACCAATGAGGCACATTTGTTTTGTTCCCTTTGTTCCTTCCTGGTATGAGACATGGGAGACCAGCCAAGCATATGGTCAGTAGTTCCTGGGTAGTTTCTCTGCCAGGCCCTTGACTGTTGACACCAGATACCAGTCCTGGCCAAAATCGTATTGTACCTCACCTTGTTCCCTTCTTCTAAATGAAAACTGATCTGGACAAAGGTGAGGGCTTTAACATGAAGATTCTGAATTTGGGTAGGAAGAGCTGACTTGCAGAAGTGCTTCTGCAGACAGGATTGCTTCAAAAAAATCAGAATCAAAGATGGTAGAATTTATTATGTGGGGACAAGACTTCCATGCTCTTGTCTACCTCTTGTTTACTTCAATAGGGATTATGCTGGATGGTGTCCCACGGGTCAAACCTCACCCCTACTGTGCCACACTCCACAGTTCGTAAAATCCATTAACAAAGTCAGCCATCTGACCGTGAGAGAGCCACCTCAGAACTTTCCCTTTATTAGAGTAACCAAAATGTAAGGCGCAGCTCAAGAAAGCAACAGGGCATTAAGCCCCAAACATTCAAATCTAGCAGAGTTCCACATCTAGTTTTGTGATATGCTAAATACAAGAGCAAAGAAACATCATAAGGATGGAAGGAAACTAGTTTTGCCGAAAGTTGTGAAAGGCTGGGCTTCCCATAGGTATGCGTATACACAGTGCTTCTTTGGCTATCCTGTTTAGTGAAACAGGTTTGGGATGCAATATAAAAACCTCTTTCTTACAGAAAGCAGTAGGATAAGCAATCCTTCTTCAAACCAGCTTTCCAAAAAGCTTGAGTCCGGTGGTACCTTTAAGATCAACAAGCTTAATCCTGGGTATAAGCTTCCGTGTGCACCACACTTCATCAGGTATCTGGTGAAGTGTGCACGCATACAAAAGATTATGCTCAGAATTAAACTTTGTTGGTCTTAAAGGTGCCACTGGACTCAAACTTTGTTCTGTTGCTTCAGACCAACACAGCTACCCACCTGAATCTATTTCCAAAAAGCTGCCAAAACCAAGTTTAGAACAGGTGGTTGAATGCATTTCACCATCCCAAAGTTTACCCAAGTTATCTAGAGTCAACATTTAGTGAAGCTAGTTCCCTGATAAGAACTCTCTTCAAAACATTGGAGTTATTTTATTGCTCTATTCAGGCATCTTTCCCAGCAGAACTGGCACAAGAATGTCTGCCCCTCTCTCTCTCTCAGAACATGCTGGATCCAGGTGGTTAGTGCAAGCGCAATAACAGCCATCAGGATACTGGAAAAAAGAAACCTACAGAATCATGCTTTTAGTAGTGTTATATAGCTTGGAATATTTGCATGGCCACTTATAGGAAGGGGCTGTGGCTCAGTGGTAGAGCATGTATTTGGCATGCAGAAGATCCCAGGTTCAATCCCTGGCATCTCCAGTTGAAAGGATCGGGTAGGAGGTGATGTGAAAGACCTCCGTCTGAGATCCTGGAGAGCTACTGCCAGTCTGAGTTAGAGATGTGAAGGCCTGGAAAAAAACCAGAAAAATTCAGAAAAAAACCGTTTTTCCCCCGTTTTTTTCCTGAAACCTTTTTGTTTTTTCTTCAAAAAATTGGAAAAATTGAAAAAAGAAAAAAAATTGATTATGTAACGTTTTATTTTAACATGATGAATAAAATATTTTAAGACAAGGTGTTCAAATATTTTTCAAATCATTTCTAAAATATATATATATGGTATCAGATTGATGTAATTTCTGTGCACTGAGGACAAGCAAGTCCTAGGTTACAAACTGAACTCTCCAATCCAAGAACAAGATGCATTTCTTCCTTTAGGAGGTGCGATTGTCAGAAGAAAATAAAAAGGTTTCAGTTTTGTTTTTGTGTGTGGGTGGGTATTCTGTTTGTAATAATTGTTTGGATACACTATATTTTTAATATGCTAGTTGTGATAATTTCATGCCAAGTAAAAATGTCCATAGTCATATTTTATGTTCCTAAAGTAACAGAATGACTTTCAATCTAGAGAAGACAATAGAAATACGAATGTAGCATTTTTTTCAATTTTTCAAAAAAATTCCTTTTCCCCCCGGAAAAAAACGGGAAAAAAAGTTTTTTTCTGAGCTTCAAAATTTCCAGAAATTTTACATCTCTAGTCTGAGTAGATAATACTGATTTTGATGGACTAAGTGTCTGATTCAGTATAAGGCAGCTTCCTGTGTGTTCATGACACAGCGGGGGTCCCAAGCCTTTTTGCACCTGTGGAAATCTGACACTGGGTGATGGGTGTAACCACAAGATGGCTGCCATGGGAGGCAGAGCCAGGCAAGCACATGCGCACAGAGGAAGCCTGAGTACAGGGAACAAGAAGGGTAAGTTTTAAAAAATACACTGGGAGAGAGGAGGGAGAGATACAAAAAATCAACACTGTGGTGGCAGTTGTCACTTAAATGTTTTTGAAAATATGCACAGCCAATCAGATCTCCAATGGCCAATCAGATGCCCTGCTGGACAAAAGCACCACCTGACCCCACCCACTTTCTAAAAAAATTGAGGGGCAGGAAAGGTGTCAGCAGGCACCATTATAAGAGAGCCAGTTTGGTGTAGTGGTTAAAAGCACGGACTCTGATCTAGGAGAATCAGGTTTGATTCCCCACTCCTCCACTTGTACCTGCTGGATGACCTTAGACAAGCCATAGTTCTGGCACAGCTGTTCTTAAAAAAGAGCAGTTCTCGAAAGAGCTCTCTTAGCCCCACCTACCTCACAGGGTGTCTGTTGTGGGGAGGGGAAGGGAAAGGAGTTTGTAAGCCGCTCTGAGACACCCTTGGGTAGTGAAGGGTGGGGTATAAATCTAATCTCTTCTATTTACTAGTTAGCTTTCAGGACACCATCCCACCAGGTTGCTGTGGTAGCTAGATTTCTATCAGTAGTCACATTCTGGAGGTAGCTACTTTCTGACCTCCATCACAACACCTGAAGAACCACCAAGTGCTTTTTTCAGACAACTCGTTTTCACTTGGGCAGGTTTTCAACTCACTTTATACTCTGATATGCCCCTTGAACACACCAGAGACACATAGGAGTAACTGTATGGGGTGTAGCAAGTGTTCATTGGCACTTTTGCAATGAGGCTTTCTTTGTACAACTAATTCAACCACCCTTCCACTCTGGCTAATTCTTCAAAGTCATTTTAAATCTTTTATTTTATTTTATTGTAATTTCAAGAACAGCATCTCTTGCACAGCCTGGTCCTTTACCATACTTATTTGGAAGTAACCCTTGCTGTGTCCAATGAGGCTTACTCCCAGGCAGGGGTAATTTCCTGCGGGAGCGCACAGAAGCGGAGCTCCAGCAGTAAGGAGCCCAGGGGGCGGGCCCATGCAACAAGCCCCACCCCCTGCTCCCAGGAGCGGAGCAAGAAGCAGCCAGATAAGTTGCAGAGCCCCC
>NW_015172553.1:2233766-2236705 GCF_001447785.1 Gekko japonicus
CTAGCAATCCAAAACAGTCCAGTGGAGCCTGAGCGGTGGGTGTCGCCTTCTGACACACTTTTGATGATGTCCGTGGGTGTGGCATATGCAAATAAGTTATGCTAATAAGTTATGCTAATGAGCTCTTGCACCTCTTTTTCTACGAAATGACCCCTGTTCCCAGGTAAGCCTTATTGCATTGCAGCCCAGTGTTGGTGAAAGAACACATTCTGCTGGCTTTAAAAGAACTACAGTGGGTTACCGATTTGTTTCCAGGAACCATTCAAAGTGCTGGGTTTTATCTTCAAAATTGTAGGCAGTTCTCTTTTCTGCCTCATTAATATTAGATTGTAGCACTAGACATATATGTGATATAGCTAGATTTAAGTCCATATCTGATGTGATGTGTTGTTTCTTTGTTCTCCAGTTGTGAAATCCCAATTCATTGGATGTTTTCTTCTGTGTTTATCTTGGTGTTCTTTAACTGTGTCATCCAGTTTTATTGCATTGCTTATTGTATGCCTTATATCTGCATTTATTGCATTACTTCCGTAACTCTGAAATCTGATTCGTGTTTCAATGAGAAATGAAGCAAATAAAAAAACTGCTAGGTTTATCTACCCAGAGTTTTTGTCAAATTTGTTCTCTCTTATCCCTCACCCTCTCTCTCTTTGGCTGGCCTGCTTTAATGCTTTGATAGTAGCTTATTCTGCAACCGTAGACACTGGTGCTTCATCAATTCTTTGTATTGCTTAATTTTGTTACCATGAACCACATTGGGCATTTTTAAGCAAGCATCCAGCAGGCAAGCCTTCTAGACTGAGCTGTGGTCCCTACTTACCCTCTCTCTTTCTTTTGCATTAGCAGCATGCCTCCTGCCCAGGACCTGCTCCCGGTTCTCAGTGGAAAAGTAGTAGCCGGAGGGCTTCCTCTTCATTCGGGTAATGGGCGCCATGAAGGGCAGGGGGCCAAACTGCTCACTCAGGATCTCTCCAAGAATCTCTGGGGGAGAAGTCAAGAGTAGAGGCCACTGCTGGACTTCCTTCAGGGGGGCTTCAGCCATGCTTGCTCCCTAGGACAAGACAAGGAGAAGAGAGCGACAGTTATAGCCCTGTCTGCATCCAGAGCTGGTTTTATGTACAAGCTAAGTAAACTATATTCACAGCTCAGATTGTGAGGGGATTCTAAGTAATACTTTTCTTTTACTGATAGTGCAATTGTAAGAACACCTTCCTGAGAGTAAACCCCCATTGAGTAGACTCAAGCAGGTTTCTGAGGAGATCTGTTCTTTAAATTAGCATGGAGGAGGGAGGTAATGCTATAGGACCTTTTATAGTTGACATAGTTTAGGGCCTCAGTATGTCTCAATCTGACCCTGTTTACAACATTTTTTTTGGGGGGGGGGAACAGAAATGCACTGCAGTGTATCAATTCCGCTACTGCAGGCTTTTCAGCTCTGTCAGACTTTAAGGTTCATTTACCAACTTTATCAGTTACAGTTCCCTCACTGAGATACCCCAAGTTATAAAGGGGGGGGGAGCCTCATTGAAGCCAACCCTTTACTTACAGGCCTTGAAGAAGAAAACAGAAAGACGCCTTAGTAGCCTGTAGCCCAAGCTAAATAGACCCAGAGGCTGACCTGAAAAGCCCCTTCAAATCACTGCAAAGATGTGATGGGAAAAGCCACACCTGGTGCCTTTGAGGTGGCTCTTTAAAGGCACAGGGACCCTCCCCTCTGGAAACAAAAGCCACTTAATACCTTTGATTAGGATCAACTCCCCTGGAAAGAGGAAGGGTCCTGACAAGCCTGGATGAAGCCCAAAGGCTAAAATATTTGCCCAGTCCTATAGTAGGGTATGTTTCCCTCACCCCAGTGGTTGGTTGGAACAGCACTAACCAGTTCCAATAAGGACTTTGTTCAGTTGTTGGTGGTGAAGAAGATGCCAGAGGTGCTTCTTTGCCCCTAATGTTTTCATGATGGGAAAATTTGCAGCTCTTGGAATTCTCAACCTAGGCAAAAGTGGGCAACCCTGACTGGCCAATGGCACTGTTTCTGTGCCAAAGGAGGGGAAACACTGGTCTAAATAGCATAGCATTTGCTTTCTTAGCACAAGGTTTTTCTGGCCTCTCTCTCAGGCTGACACATCTGTGGAGGCAGATGAAGCCTCCACCAGCCACTGGTCTTCTTTGTCAGAGAAAGCATCACTTGTTGAGTGTTTGCGTCAGGCACTCAGAGGTACAGGGGCAGCAAAAAAGAAAAAGAAAAGCAATACAGGATGGGTAGTTGCAGAAGAGAGAATTTTGGCAACTGAGATGCGTCACGTTCTACCGCTGCTGTCACTCTCTTTTTGCAGGTAGCCTTGTTGACTCATCGAAACAAATGAGACCAAAAGCAGCTGTCCTGCAATACCTTTTTAAGCAGGACCAATCAAAATGTTTCACAACAGTAGGGTGGAGGCGTGGCTCAGTGGTAGAGCATCCGCTTTGCATGCTGAGGGTCCTGGGTTCAGCTCCCAGCATCTCCAATTAAAAGGATTTAGGAAGTGATGTGAAAGACCTTTGCTTGCTAACCTGGAGAGCCTCTGCCAGTCTGAGTAGACAATACTGACCTTGATGGACCGACAGTCTGATTCAGTATAAGGGAGCTTCCTGTATTCAGTGAGTAAACTTTCAGGTTCCCCAGAATTGTTTTTTTTTTTTAATTAAGCTGACTGTTCAGCACAAAAATAAAGCATTGGTGTCAAGATACCACAAAACTCTGTTGTTTGGGCTACAGGAGACTAACATGGCTACTTTCTATAAAGCAGAATAAATAGGTATTATACCAGTTTGGGAAGATCCTCAACAGCAATTTAGGAACACAAGCGTGAGGTCCATCCCATGTGCAGCATTAGAGTGATCTCAAAAAGAACTTTGGAGTGATTAAAGGCCTCCCAGGTTCCTTGGTGAACGCCATTCCT
>NW_015172553.1:2236868-2262944 GCF_001447785.1 Gekko japonicus
GCCATTCCCGCTGCAGTAGCAGAGGTGACTTCAATGGGGGAATCAGCTTGGAAACCAGCTACCGTATATTCCTCAAGTGATATAAGTATATCTTAATAAAAATTTGGACTGTAATCTGAGATGTCCTGGTCATTTCCTCATTTCTTTTTTCTCAGTCCACAATTACTAACAACTCTCTGTCTTCCTGAGAGGACTACATCCTTGCAAGACAAATTTCCCAGGTGCACAAGTCTTTTATACTTTAACTCTCTTCTCTCGCTGGGAGGGATGGTTTCTTAAAACCACTGAAGACCTGTTACTTCTAAGTAAGTAGGTTTAGGAGTGCAGCGTTAATCTCAGCTATGATGCACAGATGCCACAAGCCAAAGCACTGCTAGGGAATGTGCAATGTCACATCGAGGTACTTGCAGAAGAACACTTCTTCTGCAGTCAACACTGCAGTCAACATCAGGAGAAAGACAGGGACGCCCACCCCAGACTGCTATTACAGGAATTTTGATCTGAGTAGAGGAACAATGGAACACTAGAGGGCGCCCCATACCAGCTGTTGTGTCTTTGGAGGGTGTGCCTGCATTTTTCACAGTGTACAAACAGCTGCCCTCTTTTACTGATCCTGTGCCTTGAACAGTAGCTGGCTAGGCTGAAATTTAGCAGGTGCAATTACTTTTTGCTTATTACTTATGCAAACCACCTGATGAACAGCCTTGCTAGTCTGTTGCAGCACCCCTCTCCCCATCTTGTGGCACTTTAAACTCAACCAGATTGTTACAGGTCCAGCAGGAACTCCTTTGCATATTAGGCGACACACCCCTAATGTAGCCAGTCCTCCAAGAGTTTACAGAGCTCTTCTTACAGGAGCTACTGTAAGCTCTTGGAGGATTGGCTACATTATGGGTGTGTCGCTTAATATGCAAAGGAGTTTCTGCTACAAAAAGAGCCCTGCGAACATAAACTTTCTTGCTAGGTCAGGTCTCAGAAGCTAAATAGGGTCAGCCTGGGTCATAGTCTGGATGGGAGACCACCAAGGATATTCATGCTTGTTATGCAGTGACCATCTCAGCTCATCTCTTGCCTGAAAATCTTGTGGGATTTCCACAAATCAACTATGATTTGATAGCCCAAAAGTTTCTTTTTATAGGCTAGAGCCCACTTCCTCAGATGCACGAAGTGAAATGCATACATATACATGACGATGGGGAAAGAATATGAACAGTGGCTGTAAAATACAAGAGGAATAGTCTGTAACATTTAAGTCCTTAGAGGCTTCACTCCATGCATCCACTGAAGCAAGGGTGTACTGGGGGGGGGAGCGGATCTCATGCCCCCACTAGGATTTCTCAGTGGGGGCAATGCCCCCCAGGATGCCAGGCCATCGAGTATTTCCCAGTGGGTTGCCAGGTAGCATCATGAAGCTGCTTAGGCTGTTGAGTGCTCAAGTTCAGTGAGTCCTGTTTGTCTTTATAGCAATTAAGCAAGTTCATAGGAGGTACAGGGCTAGTTTTGTTTGTTTGTCTTTATATAGGTAAGAGGGAGAAGGTCAAGGGACCTTTAGTAGGTAATACTGTCTGTGAAGAAGCCTGTTTTAGGAGCTAAAAATACTTGGCTTTGGAGAAGGTGAGGTCAAGGCTTTCCTTAGGCTATGCTAATAAGGGGCCCAAACCTTGGGCAGGAGACTGATTCTCTGATGGGACATCTGCATGCCTACCTGTGACCACATGTGCTTGGAAAACCATGCACCAATGTTATTTCATCAGCAAATACAAGTCTTCCTGAGTGCAAAATCTCAAGTGAGCTGGATTACCTTTTACTAATGTTGCCTGAATGTCTCTTAGACTGTCTCATGCATGGCTATCCTGCCATGCTCTATCCTGCCGTTTGTTCACCCGGCCTGCTACTGTATTAGAGGCACTTTGAGTGCATGCTATCCAGGTAGAAATCCCTAAACCACAGGTTCTGCCCACTCTATTGGCAACTGTGTCATTTTTTTCAAGTGGGAAGAGGTTTCCCTAACACCAAGTGTGATTCCCCCAAGTTGGTTGGGTTTCTGGGTGCATGCCCTGACCTCAGCCCACGTTAGAGAGTCCAAATGTGTCTGAGGTTACACACAAAAAGGGAGCATAGTAACAGAAGAAAAACGGGTCCCCCAAAGGTGGCAAGGTTATTCTGCCATCCAGGCCCTCCTTTACTCAGGGCCTCCTATAAACAAATATTCAATTTCCATTTTATACGTAGATTGGGGGGGGGGGGTTTCAAACACCCGTTGCCCAAATACTGGCAGTTGGAAGTTTTGTGTTGTAGGGGGATATGAACAAAGACCTGTAGCCCTAGCTCAGATGGTGGAAGTTAAGTTGATTTTGGTATCTTGGGACTTGCAGCTTTAGAGAATAAGAAATGGAGGGGGAGCAGAGGCCTGTACCCCAATGGTGGAAGTTAAACAGATTTTGATATCCTCGAATCTGCATTAGAGGAAAAGAAATTGTGGGGATGCCATGGGAATATTTCTGTGTTAAGCCCCCCCCCTTTTGGTCTCTAGCAGTAGAAAAGAACAAGAGTCCAGTAGCACCTTAAAGGTAAAGGTTCCCTTGCTCGAAAGCCAGTCTAACAAAATTTGTGGCAGGGGATGAGCTTTCATGAGTCACTGCTCACTTCTTCAGATACAGCTGTATGGGGGTGGGAGGAGCGTTCTGCCTGAGATTAGAGATGTCCACGCAAGGGATTCCTATGGGAGTCTGTATTATCCAAGATTCAGTTGCTGGAGATTCAGCAAAAGGACTTTTTGACTCCTGCCCTAAAACAGAGAAACTCCATCCCTTAGGAAGAGCAGCTGATATCAGGCCTTCTGGCATACGTTGAAAATATTTTTATTCTGGAAGGCCTTTGAATGAAATCATTGGTTGCTTGAGGTTTGAATGTTTTATTGAATGTTTGGTGGTGTTTATAACCTTCTGGTTTCTCTCAGCTGCCTCAAGAGCTTCCTGGGAAACAGGAAAGCAGCATATCTATTAAGTACAGTCAATGAAAATGAACAATTACTGAAGGAAACATTTCACTTGTTTGTATGTGCCAAGCTCCTGTTAGACACAAGAGTTAAGCTAGTTAAAAGTGGCAACACTAGACCCCGCATGCATTTCTGTTCATGTGCTTGGAAAACAGAAACAGGGTATAAGTGGGACCAAATTTATTATTATTATTTATTATTTTATTTATTTTTTTTTATTTTAGACATTTTTACCCCGCCCTCCCCGCAAGCGGGCTCAGGGCGGCTTACATTTACAATTCAAAATTCTTCCTTTTGGATGCTGAGATCCTATTTTCCTAGCACACTTCAAAGGGTAGCTAAATATTTGTTATACATTGATTTATGTACTTCCCTCATACCCTACCCTGAGCCTGCTGTGCAGTGGTGGTGGAAAGTGCCGTCAAGTTGCAGCTTTTAGGGTTGCCAGGTTCCCCGTGGCCACCAGTGGGGGATGGGGGGGTTAGCGTTGCCAAATTCAGGTTGGGAAGAAGAAGAGAAGAAGAGAAGAGATTGGATTTATACCCCGCCCTTCACTCGGAGTCTCAGAGCGGCTTACAAGCTCCTTTTCCTTCCCCTCCCCACAACAGACACCCTGTGAGGTGGGTGGGGCTGAGAGAACTCTGACACAAACTGCTCTTGCGGGAACAGCTGTGCCAGAGCTTGTGACTGACCCAAGGTCACACCAGCAGCTGCAAGTGGAGGAGTGGGGAATCAAACCCAGTTCTCCCAGATTAGACTCCGCACACTTAACCACTACACCAAACTGGCTCTCAACTTCTGGGGATTGGGGGATGGAGCCTGGGGAGGGCAGTAATCTTGGGTACCGTGCCATAGTGTCCACCCTCCAAAGCATTCTCTGTAGTCTGGAGATGAGCTGTAATTCTGGGGGATCCCCAGGTCCCACCTGGAGGCTGGCATCCCTGGCTGACTTATAGCAACCCCATAGGGTTTCCAAGGCAAGAGACGAACAGAAGTAGCTTGCTGTTGCCTATTAGCAACCCTGGAGTTCCTTGATGGTCTCCCATCCAAGTCCCAACCAGGGCTGACCCTACTTAGCTTCCAAGAGCTGACGAGATCAGGCTAGCCTGGGCCATCCAAGTCAAGACCTGCTAAGCAATACTCCTATTTTATTGCAAAAATAACTTTGGAAAAAACTCAAGTGACATATCAACTGATGTCTCAAAAGCCTCCTTTGCCTGCTCTTGGTATTTTCTCTCAGGAATGAAAAGCTATCCAGTGGCCACTTCCGCACTGTCATTTTTGTCACTCGTTTGTCCATATTGCTTCAGGGCCCCCCCCCCCCATGTGTTTTGCTCTCGCTGGTAGTCCCAGAGGGAGCAAAAGGCATGTGGAAAAGAGAGGGAGGGAACCCAAAGCAATAGGGACAAACGAGTGAAAAGAATGGCAGTGTGGAAGTGGCCTTTGTTAGTGGCTGAAAAAAATGTGCACTTTGGAACACTGGAGAAGGACCATCCTATCTCGCAAGGAGTGAACAGCACAGAAAAATTTGGACCTCTTGCTAAGGAAAAAGTTCACGTGGCAGTCTCCATATCCTCCAGGGAAGCGAGGCCAGGGAAGTGTTTTGCAGTTTGGCATCCTTTTCTGAACCAGGTGGTTCCACCACTCCAAGGACTATGGAGACAACACTGGGCTATTGGGCTCTTTTTGTAGCAGGAGCTCCTTTGCATATTAGGCGACACACCCCTAATGTAGCCAATCCTGCAAGAGCTTACAGTAGCCCCTGTAAGAAGAGCTCTGTAAGCTCTTGGAGGATTGGCTACATTAGGGTGTGTGTCACCTAATATGCAAAGGAGCTCCTTCTACAAAAAGAGCCCTCTGGGCTATGGCTGTATGGCCTACATAATGCACGCCAAAGAGAACAAAAATGACTTGAGGCAGTTTAAGATCAATTTATTACAGATAGATTCAGGTGGGTAGACTTGTGGCAGTTTAAGATCAATTTATTACAGATAGATTCAGGTGGGTAGCCGGGTTGGTCTGAAGCAACAGAACAAAGTTTGTGTCCAGTGACACATTTAAGACCAACAAAGTTTAATTCTGGGTATAAGCTCTGTGTGCATGCACACTTCTTCAGATACCCAAAATTAAACTTTGTTGGTCTTAAAGACTTTGTTGGTCTTACTGCAGCATAAGTTTAATGGTCTTGAGCCCAGCCTCCTAGATGCACTATCTGAATGCTTGGAAAAGAACAAATCAGGACAAATTTGACCCCTAGCAATATGCAAATTGCAGCAGGCAAACATTTCCACCTTCTAATCTAGGACATTTGAGTGCAGACCTGAAAATCTGCATTCTTCAACAAAGGAACTTCAAGAGGAAATGGCTTTATTAGTATTCATCAAGGTTTGATAGTATTAGCCAGGAACTCAACAGGTCTGACAATTTTCTCATTCTCTATAGGTGCTTATATTAGCATAACTGAGGAGTCTGTTATCATCACTTACAGCTGTTAAGAGTGATCATTGTGCTTATCTGTATACTTTTGAGAAACAGGAGCCTTACGCCAGAGCAAACTGGAGTGTTCAATCAAAATGTCACAAACTAGGATTTTTAAGATGGGTAGCCATGTTAGTCTGTCTGTTGCAGTAGAAAAGAGCAAGAGTCCAGTAGCACCTTAAAGACTAACAACATTTGTGGCAAGGTAGGAGCTTTCGTGAGTCACTGCTCACTTCTTCAGAAAGGTATCTGAAGAACTGAGCAGTGACTCACGGAAGCTCTTACCCTGCCACAAATTTTGTTAATCTTTAAGGTGCTACTGGACTCAAACTTTGTTCTATTTATTTATTTATTAAATTGGATTTAATAGGCCGCCCTTCCCTGCAAGCAGGGTTTGTTCTTCCTTTTCTGTGCATAAAAAAACTTGCTAAGAATTTACTCCCATTCTCTAGAATTCCCATTGCCAAGCCCCCCACCCCCTACTGTAAGCATACCATGAAAGTTCACTTTAAAAATGAACATCTTGATAGTGGGAACTTTTGGCACATAGTGGAGTCTTTTGGCACATGTTTTGGCACAGGTCAGGACATGAATTGATGTAGTCCCCCTCCACTAATACTGAAGTCCTGTTCTGGTTCATGCACATTCCCTCCCACATGACTATCCTCTTGTTCAAACGTAAGGGATGACATATTATAGAGGTTCATAAGTGGTGGTTACTCACTGCAGATACTTGTTCTCCTGTTCTCCTAATACTAGGACTGGCACACCCATTAAGCTCCAGAACTGCTGACAGAAAGACTTTCTTTTTGCACAGGGCATGTTTTATTTATGGGATAATATTATATCATATCATATCATAGGACAGCAAGGAGATCTAATTAGTCAATCCTAAAAGAAATCAACCCTGAGTGTTCCCTGGAAGGCCAGATAACTGAAGCTGAAGCTCAAATATTTTGGCCACCAAATGAGAAGGAAGCACTCACTGGAGAAGACCCTGATGCTGGGGAAGATTGAAGGTAAAAGAAGAAGGGGATGGCAAAGGATGAGATGGTTAGACAGTGTTGTCGATGCAACGAACATGAAATCAAGCAGACTCCAGAGCACGACGGAAGACAGGAGGGCCTGGTGTGCTGTGGTCCATGGGGTTGCGAAGAGTCGGATTCGACTGTGCGACTAAACAACAAAATTTCTTATTTATTTACTTCAGTTTATACACTGCCTGTCTTACCAATGGGGACTCAAAGTGTCTTTGAGGCAGGCATCTTTTAAGGGGACGTGGACGGGGATTGATTTGGGACTTGCTGTTTTATTTTTGGTTTTAGCAGAAAATGCCTTGAACCATGAGGGATAGAAATGTTTTAATTAATAAATAATTGCACAATACTCCTCTGTTACTTTTTATCCTTACAACAACCATGTGAGATAGGTTAGGCTGAAAGCATTCAGCGGGCCCAAACTCACCCATCAAGGGTCCACGGCCAAGTGGGAATTTGAACCTGGGTGTCCCAGATCCTACTCTGACACTCTAACCACTATACCACACTAGTGCTGTGATTGTGAAAGTGGGTAGCTTAGGTAGCTTTGAAAAAAGCAATGAAACAAATTACTCATGGTCAAAGACCATGAGAACCTCCCTGGGCAGAGGCAGTCTACTTGCATGAGAGATGCTAGGGAGAAAGCAACAATGGCCGTTGAGGCACAGGCTCTCAGTTGACTCATAGATGATAAGAGCTGCCATTGACAGACCTTGATCTTATCTAGTAAGGCAATTCCTATGTTCTCATCTTTACTGCTATTGAGATGAGGCTCACTGATAAAGAATCCAAGTTCATCTGATTCATTTGTGGGTCTTTGTTCAAGGCTATTTTGCTTCCTGGAATTCCGAACACTCTGAGGAGTAGTTCAAGGTCCTAGTCAGAATGGCCAGATCTTTCTGACTGAGCAATCCCCCCCCCCATGTCATACTCTGTATTTGAAATCTCAAATAACAGAGAAGTTTTCAAGCTGTGGTGGCTCAAG
The DNA here is from genome assembly GCF_001447785.1 of Gekko japonicus. Lineage (NCBI taxonomy): Eukaryota > Metazoa > Chordata > Lepidosauria > Squamata > Gekkonidae > Gekko > Gekko japonicus. The sequence goes on from NW_015172553.1 coordinate 2,244,367, forward strand.
TGGTTAAGACGCTGAACTGCAGGCTGTGGAAGGTCAGTAGTTCAGCAGTTCGAGACCCAGGGGTGCCACATGATGGAGTGAGCTCCCATCTCTAGTTCCAGCTCCTGCCAACCTAGCAGTTCGAAAGCAAGAAATTGCAAGTAGATAAATAGGTACCACTTCGGTGGGAAGGTAACAGCATTCCGTGCGCCTTGGTGTTTAGTCATGCCGGCCACATGACCATGGAAACGTCTTCGGACAGCGCTGGCTCATCGGCTTTGAAACGGAGATGAGCACCACAACCCTAGAGTCGGACTCGACTGGCTTTCGAGCAAGGGAACCTTTACCTTTACTTTACCTTTTCAAGTAGTACAGTGGTTTTCATAATTTGCTTTTTTCCTGCTTTCATCTGAAAGAAGCAATTTGGGAGTCAGTATGGGAGACCTCTGAAGCCAAGACCCCCTCCTCCTAGCTGCCTCTTCTTCTCTGGAGGTTACCTGAGGAAACATTTGCTACCTCTCTAAGGTTAGATGAGAGGCAAAAAGGAAAGTAACCTCTCTTGTTACCATCTTCGAAATAACTTTCTGAGCTTCTGGTTGTTGAAACCCTTATTTTGAACCTGTTTCCATGTAGGGTGCATTGGGTGGGGGAGTGCTCTGATGACAGCCTGAAGGAGTTCTGTTCCAGTTCACCAAAAACTCCTCCCTAGACCAGCCCGTAAAAGGCCCAGTTAAACTCCCTGCTCTTGAATGTGGCAGCCCAGCATACACGGCCCTGCAGTTTTTAACTGTGCACCTTCCATTCTGTAGCAGCCTAAATGACAAATATGAGAGACTGGGCACAGCACCAAATTTTCCCAGCTGTATTTTTGATCTGGACAGACTGTACCTCAGGTGGCAGCAGCTGATTACAAAATGCAAGCAAAGGATTGTGAAGCACTGTGTGATCGCTAGGTCTTACATAACTGCCTTAGTTTCCAAGGGTGTAGGGCATCCCTAGGAAAATGTATCGCTCTTCTGCTTCTCTCGGTTTGTCGCGTTTTCCATGCATGCAGTTTGGCACGTCCTGTAGGTCAGGCGGCTGCTTCCTTTGGGGCGGGTGGAAGCTGACGTGTTCCTCCTGGCACAGATTCCTGCTTTCATAATACTGGGGATTTTTTTAAAAAAACAAACTTATAAGCTGCAAGCTGTTTAGAGATAGTGTAACTGTATATATAGTTAGGGTTGCTAACCTCCTGGTGGCACCTGGAGATCTCCTGGTGCTACAGCCGATCTCCAGGGTACAGAGATCAGTTCCCCTGGAGAAAAATGGCTGCTTTGGAGGGTGGACTCTATGGCATTTTGGTTCCTCCCCTCCCCAAACCCCGCCCTCCCCAGGCTCCACCCCCAAAATCTCCAGTTGTTTCTTAACCCAGAGCTAGCAATCCTAAATGATATGTCGGATTCAGACTGCCTGATGATTGGGGGGGGGGGGGGAACCCCTTTCCAAATCCCTTTCCTAACTCGCTTTGGTGTCTTTAACATCAGTTTGTTCCACAGAAATTAGCAGGAAGATAATAGCAGCCTGTTCGAGGCGAGTACTGATGTGTAAAGGCAGAGAAGGAGTGACTGATGAAACACTTGGCAATTGAGTTGCCAGCTCCCCTGGAGATTTTGGAGATGGAGCCTGAGGATGGCAGGGCTTGGGGAGGGGCTTCAATGGGGTATAATAGCATAGAGCCCACCTTCCAAGGCGACCCATTTTCTCCAGGTGAACTAATCTGTCACCTGGAGATCAGTTGTAATAGTGGGAGATCTCCAGTCACAACCTGGAGGTTGGCAACTCCGCTTGGCAATCTGGTGTCATACCTAGCTAGGCCTCTCATTCCTCCGAAAGACTGTTAGGCCAGCAGGTAGCTGTATTTGTTTCTGCTCACCTCATGCATGGCTACACCCACTGTTGCTGCTAGGGTGTGGTGTCCTTGCATGCAAAACAGGCCTGGGAAGAGGACTAAATACTCCCTGAGTTAAGGAAAGCAGCCCCATTTCCCCTCCATGCAGTTCCTAAGGATCAGGTGCATTGGGAGGGGCTGTTGTACTTGAGAGGAAAAGGTGCTGATAAGAGCTTAAGTGAATTTATTCCCCCCAAATCTCTTGAAAATTCTTAAGAAACATTCACAGTGATCAAGGTTCTGTGAGACCGAACAGAATTCGATTGCTGACATGATGCTGAGTATCTCCAGTTTGGAACACATCATCTTTAGCACTTTCCTTCAAGAGGTCCTTTGGCACACATTCTCGCCATCAGAAGTATGGTGGGCGGTTAAAAGAGTAATGGTGGAATCCTAAACAGAGCTACACCCCTCTGAGTCCTTTAAAGTCAGTGGGCTGCCCTGACCTGGAAAGCTCTGGCAAACCCAATCTCATCAGATCTCGGCAGCTAAGCAGGGCTAACCCTGGCAAGTATTTGGATGGGAGACCTCCAGAGAATACCAGGGTTGGGAGGCAGAGGCAGGATATCAAGCCACTTCTCTGAACATTCTCCATGCCCCAGTAGGAGTCACCAGGGGTTGCCATGACTTCCAGGCACACACACACGCACACATGCACAGACACAAAATAAGGTCAGTGGGCTTAGATGCATGCAACTCTGTACCTGGCATTCCTAATTCAGGATTGCACTGTGACAGTCTCCTCTATGGCAGCACAGTGGCTAGGATTGCTAGGTTTGGGTTGGGAAATACCTGGAGACGTTGGGGGTGGATCCAGGGGAGGGTGGGGTTTGGGAGGGGAGGGGCCTCGGCTTAGAATCAACCCTCCAAAGCAGCCATTTTCTCCAGGGGAACTGATCTTGATCATCTGGAAATCAATGGTAATAGTGGGAGATATTACCTGGAGGTGGGCAACCCTAACGGGGGGCTTTGAAATTGCCTTTTGCGGGAGGCCTGCCTCACCTCTGCTTTGGTATCCTTCTGCCATAATTCTGAGAATAAATTTTAGGAGAGCCTTGCCATGTTTTATTGGTGAACAATTGTTTCGATTGTGTTGAGTCCTTTGGTGATGGTCAGAGCAGAAATTAGAGATGTTTTTATTGTAAGAGTATGGTTGCTTCTTACCTTCATGTGAGCTACCCTGCTAATATTATTGCTAAAAGCCATTTATACCTGACATGCAGTGGCACCAACAACAGCTTATCAGAAATCTTCTGCATTACCTGCCAAAGCAAAGGATTCCAACAAGCCTAAAACCTTTTTTTTTTTTTAATGTTGGGGTAATTCTGAGTTCAAACCTGGACATTTTGGCACAGTTCAGTTATTTGCGGGGGAAAAAAAATTGTTTCAACTTTACTTGCAGGTTTTCCAGATACTAACAGGCATTGACACTGTCCACTCCCACCCCCACTCCAAAAAAGCCATTCCTGGGTGGACAGTGACAGACAGACCTCCTGATATTACAAAAGCTTCATCCATTCTGCTAGTGGCGAACCTGTGTTGTCCTTGAGTCATTGTCAAAGGAGTTATCTAGCTAGGTTTGCGACAACTGCAAGATACTGCAAGAAAGGATTGGGTCTTATCTAACTGATATGAGGTAGTAAAGGACAAAGACTGAATACTGAGTTTCCTCTGGTGGTAATATGAGAACATTTACTTAAGTCAACAACATGATCCCAAGCCCCTTTCCCTTTAATAGCGATTTTATTTCGGTGTTCAGGTGGTCAGAGGCAGTGTTCCTTCTAAGTTAGTGTGAGCTAGCTCACAGTTTTTTGTCCTAGCTCAGATAGGATGGCTCCAGAGCAAACTAATTTATGCCGCAGCCAAATTGCTCACTCAAAACTTTAATGCCAGTAGCTCACAAAGTAGAATTTTTGCTCACAAGACTCCAGAGTTTAAAGGGAGCATTGGTTAGAGGCAGGGCTATTTTTGGGCAGGAACTTGGGAGTTCCGGCTGGCTCCCAAGTTGGCCACGTCCAGCAGGAACTCATTAGCATAATAGGCCTCACCCAACAGCAGAAACTCATTAGGAATGGCTACATTAGGGGTGTGTGGCCTAACATGCAAAGGAGTTCCTGCAACAAAAAAAGCCCTGGGTTTTGACAACAAACAGAATAAGAAGCAAAAGGTGAGTGCGGCTGGATGACCACACTTATGGTAACATGGGAATGCAGCCTAATATGCTAATGAGCGGTACAGTCAGGGGTGTGGCCTAATATGCTAATGAGTTTCTGCTGCTGGGTGTGGCCTATTATGCTAATGAGTTCCTGCTGGACTTTTTCTACAAAAAAGCCCTGGTTAGAGGTCATCCCATGTGTCCATTTTGAAAAATGGGGAAGGGGAAATGGAAAGGCCTTGTTGCCCAAAGGAAAGGGCTTTGAGTCTGGTAAATATTTTGTTATCTCGGTAACTTGTAATGTCTCTTTCTACTTAGAGAGCACTCAAGGTAACTTACAGTAGATACTAGGCCAAAAATAATTTTAGAAGAGTGCAGCTTGGTTCCAGATTTCTGTAATCCAAATCTAATTGCACCGTTTATTGGATGTCCCATCCTCTTGATTGTACCGACTCGCTTGAGCCTCCTTGAGCCTCAGTGAGAAAGATGAACTATAAATAATGGAAATAAATAAACATAGACCCTTCTGTGTATTAGGCAGGAATTCCTCTCACTCATCTCCTGGTCTGCAGGCTTAATTACCAGTTCTCCTCCTCAAGGGACTTCTTTCTACATCTTGTTTCTTGATTACTTTTTAATTAAGGGATGATAAGGCTGGGTGGCTCTATTCAGCAAGTACCGATGCTGTAGTGGTAGAAGCATAGGATGAATTTTGACTTCAGGATTTAGCGCATTTGCAGAGCCTGGAATCTCCATTTAACTATCATGGCTAATAGCCAATGGCAGACTTGTCCTCTGTGCATCGGTCACTATGAATCCACTGCCTGTCACTGGAGACCAAGAGGCCTCCCAGTTTTCAAGGTTTGTGCAAAACACAGGGGCAGGTGCTTGAGAATATCCTAGATCCTTTTCCATTGCAAGCCTTAATGGGTGTGGGTTGAGAGGAGGAGGCTGAAGTTGGTTCCTTATTTGCAGTTCCTTATTCATTCCTTATTTGTGAATTCATCCAGTTGGAAAGCTGTGAAACCCGAAATAAGGTCTGGAACACCACATATCATATACCCCCACATTCAGGGGACTCTCCCCTTCAAGAAGATATATCCAGTTTCCTGGTCCAAAGCACAGTTCTTGTGCCAGCTGCTCCAAAGTGCGGTGCCCCCAGGACAATCACGCAAGCAGACACTGGGGCCAGGCTGCAACCTCCCAGAATCTTTGGACCACCCCAAATGACACATCACTACACTCTGGGGACTTTCCTCTGCAAGGAGACATAGAGCACTGCCCAGTCCAAACACTGTTTCTGGCCCCACACCCTTCTATTTGGAGTGCCTCCATGACAACACTATTTCTAAGGAGATTTGAATAAGGAGCTGCTTGCCCTTTACAACCCAAAATAAGGTTTGGACCACCACACTTCATACACCATCATGGTCAGCAGCCTCTCCCCTTCAAGGGGACATATTCTGTGTCTGGGTCCAAAGTGTGGTTCTTGTGCCAGCCTGGTGCCCCCAGGACAATCACACAGGCAGACACTGGGGCCAGGCTGCACCCACAAAACAATCTGTGGACCAACCCAAATGACATATCCTCATGCTCTGGGGACTCTCCCTTGCAAGGAGACATACAGCACTGCCCAGTCCAAACACTGGTTCTGGCCTCACACCCTTCTATTTGGGGGCCTCCAGGAGGCCTGTACTTCAAAGGAGATTTGAATAAGGAAGTGCCCTCTGCAGCCAAAATAAGGTTAGGACCCCCACACTTCATACACCCCCATCTTCAGCGGACTCTCTCCTTCGAAGGGACATGTACTGTGTCCTGGTCCAAATCCTGGTTCTTGTGAACGATGTTGTCTTTACTCCTGAATTGGGTTAAAACATCTTCCCCAGAGAAGCCAAGCGACATTACAGATAAAGAGCATTTGTCTTTGCACAGTCACTCGTTAAAAGCAATAAAACTTTGGAGACTAATAGGAATGACTCTGTTTCAATGGTTTATAATCCTTATGCAGTCGTCATAAATGTGTTTCCATGGAAAGGACGACTAATTGATTGGAATACAAAGGGGGCGTTATTCACCATTTGACTAATACTACCAGGCTCTCTGCAACAGATATTGACCTTATCAGGATGGAAATATTGAGTGGGTTTTTTTAGACAAGAACGTTATTTTTTTACATTTCCGCTCAAAAAGAATCCCCTCTCTTACGTTTACTCTTACCCCCAAGTTGGAGTCGGTGGGTATTCGACTACAAAGACACTTTCCAATCCTTGGATTATTTCCAAATTTTGATGTGAGGAAACAATTGAGGACTCTAAAAAACTCAAATGAAAGAACTACAGAACCCTTAGGGGCATTTAAGGACTCCAGGAAACCAGCAACAATTCTGGACTTACCAGTCCCTATCAACTTACCTTCACCTTTGAATGTATTGGATCATAAACAGGAGCCTAAACAGAAGCTTCGCAGTGATACTCAAGAACTAATGGATTATGAACACTCCAGTTCCAAAAGAAAAAGCTTGCTGGAAGGCAAGGACCCATTTGGGACGGAGGAGGACATTGAGGCTAATCTGCTCTCCTCATAAGCAACTCTACCTCCTTCTGAACAAGAATCCATCTTAAGCCATTTGGAGTCCCTGATATCAACTTTGAAGGACATAAGACAGTCTCCGGCAACTAATCTCTCGGGTACTGACTCTAGTACAGCTAACCACCCAGTGCCAGCTTCTTTGAGTAACCCAGTATTAGAACCAACAATATTGATTAAGAAAGGGAATACAAATCTGATTATCCCCTCAGATGATCCAATTTTATGCACGATCACAGAAGAACCATCTGGAATTGAGGCAAAAACTAATTTTACCAACCGGGTAACAGGGGCTAATGCATGATGGAGTTTTTAATCTAAAAAATTACTGTAAAGTACAAAAAAAATTCTTCCTTGGCACAGAGGAGTTATCCTCTGGTTATAATAGTAACATGTGAGCTGAACAGCCTTGCTGTCAGTTCTATCCCCGCGCTGGTGTGAGCTGCCAGCTTTGTCCTCAGCTTGCTGTCTACCCAGCGGTTCGAAAGCTTCGGTGAGTAGATAAAATGGGTACCACTCCTTAGAGAGAGTGGGCACACTAAACCCCCCCCCTCGTGGGGTGGAGCAGTGTTAGCCGGCGAACGGAAGTCCAGCTTGCATGATGGAAAGCCTAGAGAGATCTCCTCGGCGTGAAGAAAAGCCTGTAAAGGGCCGTCCAGCCAGGCGATGGCAGTGTGGCGCTACAACTCAAGGAGTCTGGAGAAAAGCTGACGGCATCAAACTCGGCTGAGGAAAAATGCCGTTCCGGATCACGTCTCATCTGCATCTGAACGAAACCCTCGTCGGCTGTGAATGTGTGCAATTTTAGATGTATATATGTTGTCTTCCCTTACCCCACAAAGCATTGTTAGTCCCTCGTGAAAAATGAGTAACTGTAAATCGCTCAGAGCCAGCAAGCTCTGCAGGATTGAGTGATCAATAAATTGAAAGATGATGATGATGATGATGATGATTATATAAATAAATAAAGGGGGGGGGACTTGAGTTGGCTTTCACATCCAATCAGATCCACCCCATTATTGAACCTGGACCACATCTGATAACAGATTGACAAATGGGCTTCTGTGCCAAATGGTCGGAACATCTCGCACAGAGGATGAAAGGGATTCTGGAAGAGGAGGAAGTTCGCAAGTGGAAAACAGCAATTATAGATGGCCCCTCTGATAGAAATCCATTGATTCCTTTGGAGTATATCATCCAGCTTTTAGGACCTTCCCTGGTACAAGATGCTTCCCTTCAAAGAAGGGTCTCAAAGAATGTTTCTAAGCGATGGTTTGACAAACAAAAGCAAAAAGAGCTCTTAATGATGCCTATAAAGTCTATAAGAACTCAGTGGGATCTGACATCGTATGTGCCCAACATCAACTTTTACATCTGAATAAAAACTATTAAAAGTTGGTGATATTAAAAAAAGCGAGGAAATGAAAAAGCTATGGAATAGAATCATCCAGTCCTCTAATGAGAAGACTTCTACTTAGTTTTGGAACTTGATAGCGAATCACTCATCTAAGAATGTTTCACCTCTTGACTCTTTTATTTCTCCTGCAGACTGGGAGGCATTCTTTTGCAAACTTTACTCTGATACCCACTATACCTCACCTCCAAGGAATCAAGATGCTCCTTCAGATCTGCTGGCATGGCCTCCTGTGACCATCAAAGAGATCGAATAATTGATTGGTAGACTGAAGAAAGAAAAGGCACCAGACCCAGACTTAATACCTTCGGATCTACTTAAGGATAATGCAAACTGGTGGGCCTCCCTCTAGGCCCCAGTATTTACTTATATAGATGCAATGAGCAATATCCCAAGAGCCTGGAGACAAGCCATCATCATACCTATTTTTAAAGCAGGGTGGAGGGAAGAGTCAGCCAATTATCAGCCTATCAGCCTCTTGAGTATTTTGGGTAAACTCTATGCCAGCCATTTACTAGAGAAACTACTAAGCTGGATAACTCAAGAAAATATATTAATGGATGAACAAGCAGGCTTCAGGGAAGGGCGATCTACTTTAGGTCATAACTTGATTTTATCCCATCTGATTGATAGATATGTGTCTAATAAAATAGTATCCCTTTATGCAGCATTTATAGACCTGAAGTCAACTTTTGACTCCTTCTCTAGAGAAAAACTTTGGAAGAAGCTAGAGATGACCTCAATTGATAGGAGACTCCTATTTCTGATACAGGCACTATACTCAGATACCGAGATTAGGGTTAGGTGCAATAAGGAGGGCCTCCTCTCTAACTCTATTCCATCTAATAAAGGGGTCAGACAAGGCTGTGTATTGGCCCAATATGCTGGGTCCAATATCTACAAGTTTTTTGCCATATACACTAATGATTTAATTGGCTATCTGGGATTGGTAGATACCCACTCGGCCACTTTAGCTGATTGACATCTGCTAGCTTTACTGTATGCGGAATATATGGTGCTACTATCCAGGACCCCGGTCGGCTTGAAAAGGGCGCTAAATCAATTTGGCCTGTATTGTGATTTAAATCATTTGGAGATCAATTAACAAAACTAAAATAATGGCCTTTGGCTCTAAACCTAAGATCAGAGAATGGAGCATAAATGTAGCAGTACAACAGGTAGCAGCTTATAAATGTAGTACAACAGGTAGCAGCTTATAAATACCATGGAGTTATGATTCAATCTTCAGGGGCAAAAAAGGCCCACCATGAATATGCTGCGAATTCTGGTTGCAAATCTACTTAGGGTATTGTCAGATTTTTCTCTACGAAAGGGGGGCAATATGTTCCAGTGGCCTTTAAATTGTATCTTGCCAAGACTGTGCCTCAACTGTTGTATGGGACGATGCTGGGTCCAATATCTACAAGCTTTTCTGCTCTCGAAAAAGTACAATCTAAATTCTTGAGAGCCATATTTCAGTTCCCTAAAGGTGCCCCAAACGCTATTATGCACCTGGAATCCGGGCTGATAAGGATAGAAGCAAGGGTGACCCTTACGATATCCACCTTGCTCAAACTTAGTCACTCCCCTTTGGATATTACCTCGTTAATTTCGAAGGGTAGACACAGTTCTTGTTGGATTAGGGCTGTACATCAGAAGTTGGCTTTGCTAGGCTTTTCACCTGAATCTCTACAAATGATGGCTTAAATCAAGCAAGAGGCGTGGTAAAGCAGCAACTATTTGATGTAGAGAGACAGAATGATATTGCTAGAGCCCCTAGTTTTTTGGCTCCTGCTCAAATAAGATATGTAGTCTCTCCAGCTCCATATTTGATGAATTTGGTAATTCCATCTCATCGAAGGGGCTTCTCTTTGGCTCGTTGTAATATTTTCCCTTCTGAGGTCATACTAGGTCGCTACAAGAAGATACCTCTGGCTGAGCGTATTTGTCCTTGTGGTATTGGAGAGGCTGATACTATCAATCATATTTTGCTTGCGTGTGGGTTCTATCAAAATATACGAGCTACATTTATCCAACCCATACGGGAAAGGCTTTCAGGCCTTTTGGATTCTGATATTAGTATTTTGCAGAGGAGGGAGAGCTTGTACCTGAATAAAACTTGGTCTTAAAGGTGCCACTGGACTGTTTTGGGCTGGGGGGGGGGGCTCTGCAACTTACCTGACTGCTTCTTGCTCTAACTGAGGGCTGCTGGGAGCAGGGGGTGGGGCTTGTTGCATGTGCCTGCCCCCTGGGCTCTTTACTCCCGGAGCTCCGCTCCTGTGCGCTCCTGCAGGAAATGACCCCTACTCACTGTTAGGGTTGCCATCCTCCAGGTGGAACCTGGAGACCTCCCTCTATTACAACTGATCTTCAGACAATAATCAATTCCCCTGGAGAAGATGGCTGCTTTGGAGGGTGGGCTCTATGACATTGTGCCCTCCTGAGATCCCTCCCCTCCACAAACCTTGCCCTCTCTAGGCTCCACCCGCAAAATCTCCAGGTATTTCCCAACCCAGAGCTGGCAACCCTAGTTGCTGGGGTTCTTACCAAGTGTTTTTCAAAAACTGGTTTCTCCAATCACAGAGAGGACTATTCTGTTTCTGTCAGTGACAGCAAAGGTGCCTCTGGGAAACGTAAAGGCAACAGCCCTCCACTGTTTGTCCCTCCCAGTTAGGTATTCAGAGGTAGACTGCCTCTGAACATGGATGTTCCACTTAGCTGCCAGAGCTGATAGCCATGAGATAGTCATCTTCTCCATGAATTCATCTAATCCTTAAAAAAAAACACAACAGGTTTTGGGCCTTCAGCACTTCATTGGCAGATCACTACAGGGATGGCTGTTTCACAGTTGGCACCAATTGCTGCTGCCTGTATACAATTAGTTGTATTTCATGGACAGGCAACTATATTTGCCTTTGATCTCTGAGCAGGCATTTGATTAATGGAGAAGCTGAAGACCTGGCAGCCCTGGGTATTGGTTGCACTCAAAATGTAAACAGATGAAAGAAACCAGTTCTTTTGGGAAGGAGCCAGGGGAATGTTTCTGTGGAGCTACTTAAAAGCTAGGTTGGTACTCAATGACAAAAGGTAAAGGTTCCCTTGCTCGAAAGCCAGTCGAATCCGACTCTAGGGTTGCGGTGCTCATCTCCGTTTCAAAGCCAAAGAGCCAGCGCTGTCTGAAGACGTTTCCGTGGTCATGTGGCCGGCATGACTAAACACCAAGGCGCACAGAATGCTGTTACCTTCCCACTGAAGTGGTACCTATTTATCTACTTGAAATTTCTTGCTTTCGAACTGCTAGGTTGGCAGGAGCTGGAATTAGAGACGGGAGCTCACTCCGTCATGCAGTGCACTCGGGTCTCAAACTGCTGAACTACCGACCTTCCACAGCCTGCAGTTCAGCATGTTAACCACTTGAGCCACCACCGCTCCTACTCAAGGACTAGAGGCCATTAAATTAGCCACTCAATAGCACCCAGAGACATTTCCAGGTTGGGTCTCTGCAGACTGGAGCACTAAAAACAGCAATTGCCTGCTGTAGTCTGAGACAAGGAGATAAGGTAAGAAGGGGGAATGCAGGTGCGGGTTCATTCTCGGCATTTCTGATCAGTTGTTCAGATTCTGAAAACTGGCAAGTTTTTGATGCCCAGTGAAGTTATTCTAGTGCTACAACAGGACAGACTGTCACAAACCTGGAACTTTTGCATTGCAGAAACACACACTGATTTTCCACGGGCATATGGACAATTCACATATGTAAATCACTGGATTTCTTACTCTCTGGGGCTGGTTCAAGCATGCCTATGACAGTTTACATGTATGAATGGGTTGCTGCAGATAGGAAAAAATTCTGTTACCCCAAGTGCAATGCTTGTCAGTTCATGAATGTTCTGCTGCCCGTGTTTTAAGTGAGCATCAATTGAGGTGTGAACCAAGTCTGTGACTTGAGTTGGAATGTGTGAACAGACTTCAGTGGAAGGTGCTATCTTTGACAGTATGAGAGGTGATAGGAATATGAAATTAGATCTGCAATGGCTTGTTCCAAATGTCTGCTTTCCCATGATGCTGCGGGCTGTGTGTGCCACAACAAATACTTGGGAAATATATGGCTAATGGGTAGCCTCAAAAAGGTTATCCTGCATGTGGCAAAAGCTTCACAGAGGGTTGCTGGCTTTTAAATTTGTCCCTTTAATATTGATTTGATCAGCAGCAATTATCAGGTGATGTTATTTAGTTTCATGCTGAGAAGAGCTTCAACAGCCCATTTCTGCACATTAAACCTCAGTCAAAGGGACCAGGACGTTCCCCCCACCCTCCCGGTCAGTTGGCATCCTTAACTGTGCATGAATTAGAACAAAGTTTGAGTCCAGTGGCACCTTTAAGACGAACAAAGTTTCATTCAAGGTATAAGCTTTTGTGTGCAAGCACACTTCCTCAGATACAATGTGCTTGCACACAAAAGCTCATACCTTGAATAAAACTTTGTTGGTCTGAAAGGTGCCACTGGACTCAAACTTTGTTCTGCTGCTTCAGACCAACACGGCTACCCATCTGAATCTATGTGCATGAGTTTAATGACCCTACGCAGGGAGTGGAAATGTGCTGAGATTGTTCTGTGTACTTTAGCCCTCACACAGCCCATCTGCCCTTGTCTGGGTTTTTCTGCCATGTACTTTCCACAAGAAATTTGGTGTGTGGGTTTTGACACAACTATGTCTTGGGATCTAGTGCTGGGGGGGGGGGGGTAGGATATCCTGCCAGATAGGAGGGTTCCATCCCTGCATGTCCATCTTTACTGTATATTTCACTCTTTTCCTATAGCAGCCTTTTAATGTTTCATTCCTTTCTAAACTTTTCCAAGTGCTGGGCTTGTCCTTGAGATACTTCTCTGAAACGGAGCTCAGAAGAGAGGCTGAGGGAAGCTGCGGCTGTGGTCTGTGAGCAGGCAGTGGAGCATCCCAGCCCTTTGTCTCGGTCCTGCAGCTCCTCTTGCCTGCCTGGAGCATCCTGAGGCCATCAGCTAAGGCATGTGACGGGCACGCTCCTGATACAGCAAGCTGACGCATCTGCCTTGCACAGATATGTGCCCATTTGCGTCCACACAAGGCTTCAATTGATTAATCAGGAATGTTCCATAATCTTTGACTTTCAAAATGTGCCTATTTTAGGACACGCTGGCCATAAGACACGTAGTACACAGTGGAAGGCACTTGAGGATCAATGTGGTTTTGTGGCCAGATGGTTAGGTCTGAAGTTTGGGGGAACTGGCTTGAAAATCGTACCCCTGGGGCCCTTGTCAAGCTGTTCCTTCATCTGTAAAATGGGAATATCTATGACCTGCTTCAGCGTTGTGCCAAAATGCTATTCATCTATACACTTTCATTGTGCCCTTCCTTCGAGGAGTTCAGAGCAGTGTACCCCCCTTTTTTGTCATCACAATAGTCCTATGAGGCAGATTGGGATGAATATGTGACCCATTCATACTGAGTTTTATGGCAGAGTGGGAATTTGAACTCAGGTCTCAGTCTGGTACTCTTACCTCTATACCATACTGCCTGTCAAGCATGACTCAAGGACACAACAAGCTGTAAGCAGTAACTAAGCAATTCCAAAGTGAAAGCCCTTGGCAATCTGTGCTTTGTTGGCGGTGGTGAGCCCTAAAAGGAATTTGCTCCCCAAATTTTTGAGGAATCTTGATAAAAAATATTTTCCAGATGTTCTCTGAATCCTCAAATAGTTTTCAGATATTTAAAATGTTTGACATCTTGTGACATTTGAATTTATTCTGTGATATTTGACAGATTCAATAGCTGACATGAAATGGCCGCTGATAGCATCTGATGGGTGGCAATCAATAGCACCGTATTTGACAGCATTTGATGGAAGGAACACAGTGGTATTTGACAGATAAAGACTCTATGGCTTTGTACCCAGCTGAGGTTCTTGTCCTCCTCAGGCTACATACCCAAATCTCCAGGAGCTGGCAACCCTATGCCCCCATCCTCTGCCGGTGGATGATTCGGGGTAGAGTCAGGATTTTCTGGCTTTTCAGCCCTCAGCATTGGTTACCTGGCAGAACTTGATTTCACTGGTTGGACCAGATGGTTGACTGAGAAGCTGAGCTGGAGGCTGTTTGTGGACATCTGCTGATGGTCTTGCTTTGCCCTGGAGAGCTCTTCAGGCCCATGAGCCTTTGCTTCAGTGCTTTGGCCACAGGGAATTTGTTAGATTGCCGCTAACAAAGATCCGGAGAGTGATTTCAGCAAGTGAATCAGCTTTATTGAAGTAACGAACAAGCACTTAAACGCATTCATAACCAGAACAGTTTAACATTAGGAGCTAGGCTCCTTTTAAACATTCCCGGGCTAATGTAGCCACGCCTATTTACAATAACAACCAATGAGATTGTGTGGATAAAGACCAATGAAAATTCTTCCCGCTCAGGGGAATAGTCTTGCTGTGATTGGTCGCCGTTCCTGAGCGACCAATAGTGTATTAGTGTGTATGGAGCCTTCGTTGGCTGGAAGCTTAACATGGGAGGTGAATGAGGTGATTCACGTAAGCCTTTTCAATACATTACAGAATGGCAGCTAGAACTCCAAGAAAAGGAGGGGTGTGAGCTGAGAGTGGGCACTGCTCTTTGGACCTGCTGCTCTTGTTTTAAGTGGAGGAATCCTGGTAAAGTTGCCAACCTCTAGATGGGAGCTGGAGAACTCCTGGAATGGCAGCTGATCTCCAGATGACAAAGATCAGTTCCCCTGGAGAAAATGGCTTCTTTGGAAGGTGGACTCTATGGCCTTATACCTCGCTGAAGCCCCTCCCCTCCCCAAATCCTGCTGTCTCCAGGCTCCACCTCCAAATCTCCAGGAATTTCCCAACCCAGTGTTGGCAACCCTACATCCTGGAGTTAAGCAAGGAGAATGGCAATTTTAATCTGCCTTTTTCCCAATAAAAGACTCAACCTGCAAACTCCAAGAGAAGCTGAATCTGGTTGCTAATTGCTTTTGGTCTGTTCTTGGTCTATCTGCTCTCCCTCCTTTGGCAAGAGCTGGGTGGCAAGTCTTCAAGACACAGTCCTGATGTGGCTTCTCTTTATTTTAAAATGAGCTGAGTGTGCTTCTGCCTAATCTCTATGAATCCCTTATTCTTGATGGTGCCTTTCCCCCCCTTTTAAGTCCAGCCAGTAAAACATCAGATTTGCCTTGGCATGCCCTCACTTGGAAGCACAAAGAATTTTGGAGCAAACCTCACATTTCTCAGGGATGCTGCAACAAGCATTTTCTTACTAATGAACAGCCTCTGGGCATTATGGGGTAGGTGAATGTATTCTATGTTTCCTCGTTGACACCGTGCAAATTTATAACTTGGTATTGTTACAAATTTGGCTGTCTTGGTAGTTGGAAAACCACAGGCCAATTGGCACAATCTGGCAATAAGATTAAATTGTGATAAATATAATGTTCTTGATGGCAAGAAATATATATCTCTCTCTAGATTGCATTCAGTTTGTGGATTGTATCCGGTTTGTGGGAGCGCAGAGATGGAGTCTAAAGTAGCCTAAAGCTGGCAGTTTTAGCTGGAGTTATCTAAAACCAGGACGCAGCCTGGGAGGGTTGGAGAATACGGCTGTTATTAGTTCAAAACTGATGCAGGATTAGCAGGTGTGCTTTCTGCTTTAGGACTCTGCTTATTTCCAATATGTTTTATGTGTATGTGCATAAATAAATTTATTATACCTTGGTGCAAAATCCAGGATGTTTAGGATGTCTTCCAATCCTGAATATTTGAAAATGTTTGATATCAACAAACCCATTTTAAAGAACAGAACATAAAAATTTGGTTTTCATTTTGAATGTGTACTTGCCCTCAGCATTCCAGTAACTTTACCGTAATCTACATCTCTTAATTTTTTTTAAAAAATTGGTCATGTATAAAAAACAAAATCTCATGAACTGGCAGTTATCGAATATTGGCAGCTATTAAGGGCAGAAACAGATATAATGAAGAAAACATGAGACTTCCCAGCCTCTTTTCGCCTTGTTCCACGAACATGGTGGGGAGGGGGGAAGCAGTTGAAGGGAAGGCTGGTAGGCTGGTTAGCCTTCCACCGGCTGGGGTTGCCAACAGGCCTGGAGGAAAATGTCCTGTCCCATTGGAAATGGGTAACAAAAGCTTTTCAAGCATGGAGGTAAATGACATCTCCTGGTAACGAATGCCCCATTTACCAGGGACAGGTAACTAGGCCTCTTGGCAATACTCTTTCAATTCCACATTTGGAGAAAAGTGGCATAGAAATGTTGAAAATAAAGAAACATTAAATATTAACTATTTGAATGAAATGTCATTAGATGTCAAATTCAGTTATGGAATATTTGAATATTTGTAGACATTTGACTATTCAGAGATTATTAGGTGAATATTTAGTGTAAAAATGACTTAGTATTGTAATTTGGGCTGCCAGCTTTTAAACTGGTCCTTCTAGACGTCCTTTCAATATCAGTTTCATCCACAGGAATTATCAGGAGATTTTATTTAGCTTCCACTGCAGATTTTGGCATATTAAACCTCTCTTAAAGGAATGGGATATTTCCCCTTAGTTCAGCTGGCAGTCTTAATTGTAATTGTCATATGATTTGGATTTGCTTTTTAAAAAACAATACATTTTATTTATTTTATGTGAAATATTCATCAGGGAAATTTCTCCATATTCAAAGAGCTGGTCTGTGAGTCTGTTGCTAGAAAAATTGGGGTAAAGAGAGGAAAAATAAACAACGAAATTTGCTGACTTCTGTTCAGCTCTAGGCACATTATTGTTGACAATATTAACCTGCTTTAGAAAGCAAAGTGTTGTTGCAATGTCCAAAATTTCCTGCCTAGCTTGACTGACTAAATAGAGAATGACAGACACAAAATTGCTTAATTCGTCCCATTTGGGAGCAGGGGAAGAACAAGGAAGGCCATTCTCATCATTCTGGAATTCACAAATTATGCAGCTCAAGGAAAACAAGAGGAAGCTAGTTGATGTGATGCTAAGAAGAGTGGATTCTAGGCTAGCCAAGGCTCTCTTCCTGCTACCCAGTCTGGACTCATTTTATCAGTGCCCTCAGTTATGCTTATGAAATCATTTCAGAGGAGTATGTACTTGCTTTGGGATGATTTTTGTGAGCTGGCTGGCAAAGTGAACAGCAGAAAAAAAGATTTCGTTCATATGATTGAGTGCTCATCTTAGTAAAAAAAAGGGAGGGGGTTTAAAGGCTAACAAAATTTTATTCTGCTATAAGCTTTTGAGAGTGACAGCTCACTTCCTCAGATACAGTGTAGTGGGCAAAGATTTATATATGAGATTATAAAAAATAAACAGCAAGGTTATAAAAATGAGGTTATAAAAAATAAATAGCAAGACCGTGAAATGCAGGAAGAACAGGGTGAAATGAAATGTGATCAAGAAAGTACTGCCATGCGAGTCGCCGAAACTGGAAGGCCTGCTTGGTTTCTTGTCTGCTTGCTGAAACTTGCATTGTCAAAGGTTACCTGTCTCTGGCACAGAGGGTGTCCTTCCAAATTGCCTTTGCTTTGTCTCATCTCGTGGAAAGTCGTCTAGCATTGCTGTGGTTCCCAGTTCATATCCTGCCTCTGCCACAAATTCAGTAGGTGGCTTCAGGCAAGTCCAATGGCCATGGCACGAACCCTTCATATGTGGTAGGGCTTATTTATTTAAACACTTATTATCTACTGTATCTGCTTTTCTCCTCACTGGGGACTCAAAGCAGCTTACAAATGAACACAAATATATAATTTAGAGACAACCCCCCCCCCCAAATATACACTACAACTTCAATACCCTAGGCTGGTCCTAGATCCACTGGCCTGGCTCAGTCAGGGCCACAGGCTGCAAAGGACAAAGGCCCAAAGCCTAGATGTTCATGCCTCTGGCCTAGGGTTGCCAAGTCTGGATTTGGAAATTCCTGGAGATTTGGGGATGGAGCCTGGGGGTGGCAGGGTTTCAGGAGGGGAGGGACCCCAGCAGGGAAGTGATGCTATACAGGAATGTAGAAGAGAAGAAGAGATTGGATTTATCCCCCGCCCTTCACTACCCAAAGGTGTCTCAGAGCGGCTTACAAACTCCTTTCCCTTCCCCTCCCCACAACAGACACCCTGTGAGGTAGGTGGGGCTGAGAGAACTCTTGACAGAAACTGCTCTTTTTCAAGGACAGCGCTTACCAGAACTAGGGCTTGCCCAAGGTCATCCAGCCAGGTGCAAGTGGAGGATAGGGTTGCCAAATCGGGATTGTCCGAGAGCGGGGGGCTCCCGGACGATCCCGGGTGTGTGTGCGCGCGCGCGCAGCGTGCACGTCACCCGGAAGTGACGTCGCACGCTGGGGGCGGGGCCACACGATTTGAGGGGAAAACAAAGAGTTTTCCCCTCAAATGGCTGCCATTTGAGGGGAAAACTCTTCGTTTTCCCCTCAAATCGCGTGGCCCCGCCCCCAGCGTGCGACGTCACTTCCGGGTGA
>NW_015172553.1:2263681-2327696 GCF_001447785.1 Gekko japonicus
TCCATGGAAGCGGGCCCCGGGGGGGAACTCCGCCCCCGAAGCGCAACCACGTTGACCATGTTGGGGGCGTGGCCCGGATCGTCGGAGGGAAAACTATGGTTTTCCCTCTGACGATCGGGGCCACACCCTCAACATGGTCGACGTCGCACGTCACTTCTGGTGATGCGCTGGCGGCGCACGCGCGGGCATCCGGAGACAGCTCCCAGAGCCCGGCGAGGCTCCCCCACCAGTGAGGTTTTTTGCCTTGGCAACCCTAGTTGGCAACCCTACTCTGGCCAGACCTGGGCTTAAATATCTCTAACAGGGAGGGAACTGAAGTTCAGCCCTTATTTCACTATGCTGGCAGAGAGCTCCCAAGGACTCCCCTCCCCTCCCCACTCCTTCATATATGCAACATGGGATGTGTTAACCTTTAAGAGAGCCAGTGTGGTGTAGTGGTTGGACTAGCACTGTGGTAATCTGGGTTCAAATCCCCCCACACTCTTCCATGAAATTTACTGGAGTGACCTTGGGCCAACCGCTTCACAGCCTAACCTTCTTCACAGGGTGGTTGTTACAACAGAGAAAGGAAGAGCTGCCCGCCCGAGTTTCCTTGGAGGAAAGGTGGGGGGAAAGTACACTAAATAAAATAAAGGACCACAATCTTGTTGTTTTTGCTGTGGAGGGCCAAGATGGCTACCCCCTCTGCTATATGGGGAGAATAACACTAGGCTCAGCTTCCAAGGCTGTTGCTGGGATTACTAAGAGAAAATGTGGGAAAAGAACACCCTGTAGTTTGTATACTAGTTACGCATTCAAATTACAACTTGGGTGTAGCCAGACGTTACTCTGTTGGTCTGAGATGACAGTGGATGATTGAAACAAAGGTGTAACCCAGGCGAGCTCAAAAGCCTTCAGGTCATGACTGACAATGCTTCTTAATGCCAAGCAATTCTGAATCCAAGGGAACCTCTGTGGCCAAGGGCATGTGGCTCTGATGCCATAAGGCAAAGCCCCACTGAGGGGGTTGTCTACCCTAAGTGAGCAGCATTTAACCTAAATTCCTCAGGGTACACCAAGGTGCAGTGCCCCAGGTGTATCAGGAGACACGGATCTGGGGCACAATGGTAGGCAGAGCCCATGCATGCATTTGAGCTGTCTCATGGGCTGCCCCCATCATTACCTGGCGTCTGTAGTGGAAGCACAGTAAGTATAAAAGGGGAGAGAGGAGGAGAGTAATTCCAGGGTGAGTCAACAAATGGATGGCTTTCCTTTTAATTTCTCAGACAAGTGTAACTTGAGTTTTTTTGTTCCCAAATGAGAAGGGAAGGACTGAGGTGAGTGAATCATCCTCCAACCCACTCCTGATCTCTTAGCCTTGACCAATTAAGCCCCCCCCCCCAATGGTTGCATCTACACTAATTTGCCTGTACTCTCTCTTTTCCTCTCTTCTGGTTTACAAATCTTTTCCTTGTGGAAAAGCATCAGTGTAATCCTAAACAGAGTTACATCCTTCTAAATCCACTGAAGCCAATGGGCTTTGAAGGATATAACTCTGCTTTGGATTGCACTGTATAGCCCAATCCTTCCGGTTATTATTAGTAGTATTACATTTATTACCCGTTGGCATCATTGACTAATTAGATTAGAATTTTTGTTCTCCAGTAGTTATCATGTGATTATAAGAAACTCGTGTCAATTACAACACACCCATAGATTAAAAGGCAATAAAAAGTGACCGTGTCCTCATGTTCTCGTTATGGGTTACTTACTACAAATGGCTTGTTTACATTTCTTTCTGATGTGACTTTGCTTTCTGTTCTGCCTCATTAATGACAGGGATGCCTTCTGAGCCTAAGAGGTTTTGTGGGATTGTGGGATCAAGTGAGAGCAAAACTCTACTAGACTCCCCCCTTCTGTACTTTAACTACATGGAATTACTTCTTAGGAACACCCATATGTGTTCGTTCTGCACACTAATCAGACTTTAGATTACGAGACATTTCCATGACATTTGTTGAGTTTACCAAGAAGTTTTTGCATAAAAGAATGTTCTGAAGTAAAAGGACTTGCTTAACCCTACAGACAAAACTTGTAACAGACCCAATATCATGTCTCCTTATTCCTCTTAGAATCATAGAATCACAGAGTTGAAAGGGGCCATACAGGCCATCTAGTCCACCTTAATCATTCTTCTTTTTTCATTTCCCCACTATTTCTTTTTCTCCTGCTTTTGCTTCTAAAATGCGTTAGTTGCCATATTAGTTCAATAAGTATAACAGAAAATAATGTCCTGTGTTAGATTTAACTGTAACGTTGATCTTACACAGAAGCCTAGTGGCACCTAAAAGACTAACTACAATTTACTTCAGCGAAAGCTTTTGTGAATTAGACCTCATTTCATCAGATGCATGGAGTGTAGGTAAATATTTTTGTGAACATGTAACATTGCCTTGTACTGAGTCAGACCTTTGTTCCGTCTAACTCAGTACTGTCTGCTCTGACCTGCAGCAGCACTCAGGAGTCTTTCCCAGGACCTGCTTCCTGGGAACCTTTTAACTGGAGATGCCAGGGACTGAACCTGGGATCTTCTGCATGCAAAGCAGGTGCTTTCTCACTGAGCTACAGCCCCTCTGAGAAGCAACTGGAGTTTGGATTGTGCCAGGCTGATTTACAGTGGACTGATATCAAGTGTGGATTTACTTTTTGGTGGTGGGAAACTTGGAAAGACACATTATAGCCAGGGCTTTTTTTGTAGAAAAGCCCAGCAGGGACTCATTAGCATAATAGGCCACACCCAACAGCAGAAACTCATTGGCATATTAGGCCACACCCCTGACAGCTCAACTCATTGGCATATTAGGCCGCACCCCCGTGTTACCAGAACTGTGCTCATCCAGCCACACCCACCTTTTTCTTCTTATTCTGTTTACCCAGGGCTTTTTTGTAGCAGGAACTCCTTTGCATGTTAGGCCACACACCCCAAATGTAGCCAGTCCTAATGAGTTTCTGCTGTTGGGTGTGGCCTATTATGCTAATGAGTTCCTGCTGGGTGTGGCCAACTTGGAAGCCAGCCAGAACTCCGTTCCTGTGCATTCCAAAAACCAAAAATAGCCCTGATTATAGCTGTATGCAGGATAAACAGAGCAGTTGTGGAGTTTTCACATCTTGATCCACTGGGTTGCACCTTCTGACATGCTGCTTTGTCGATGGCTTCACTCCTGAGCCACCACTTTGTAACTGGTTCTGGTTAGTTGACCATGAAGGTCTAGTAAAAAAAAAAACCCCAACAACTGCACACACAACAGAAGAGAAAGAGGAAAAATCATGCTAACCAAAATTCTGCCTGCCCTTTAAATCAAGAGCTTGGTAAACTTTTTGGATCGTGAAGCGTGTGATTAATTTTGATATGTACTTTAAAAATGACTCTACCAATGAAGCCCCTTTTAGGAGCTTCCCTGTGTGGTGCCTTTTAAAAAAAAAGAATTTTATTAGTTTATGCACAGAGAAAGAAAAAAGGGAAAGAAGGGAAAAGGAAAGATACAGAAATATATATATTAAAAAATCCAATTTAACATTCTGCATGCAAATCTTCTCATTAGAACTTCACAACTACTATATCCATCATTCTTATTCTTCATTTAATCTTATTTTCTTAGTACTTAAGTTTTAGCCAGTCATAAAGCGCCTCCACGGTCCCATAAATTCTTCTTTCATTTTTCCTTTTAATATATTTGTCAATCTGTCCATTTCAGCACATTCCATAATCTTCATTATCAGCTCATACAATGTTGAGATCTTCAATGTCCTCCATGTCATTGCAAATAAAATCCTGGCTGCTGTTATGCCTTTTTGATAACAGCACCATCCTCTTCTTCCTTTATCTTCTGCAACCTTGATTATATTTTTGTACTGACTATTATAGTAAGCTACAGAGCATTTTAATTCTGTCCCTGGTCAAGACCAGGTCTCCTTCCAGTATGTTTTGATTTCTTCTTTGTGGCTTCTGCAAGAATATTTTTGTCCTCTTTCTCCAAATGTATGTACAATTGCTCTTGATTTTAAGGATTATGATGATTGATGCAGAAATGTAGCATCTTTTGAGTTACACAGCATTCTTCTTCAGGCAGTGGCTCCCCCCTCCCCAAGCCATTCTCTTGACATTACCCACCTTAAAAGCAAGCAGGCAATGGACAGACTACCTGGCTTTGTTGATGCTTAAAAAGTTGGAGAGCTCGACAGCCAGGAGCCGCTGCAGCTGTAGATAAATACCTGGAGTTCAGAAGAATTGTAGGTGAAGATGATGGAGGGAAACTCTTCAGCCCTGAAGAATATGAAGAATATAAGAAAAAGTTACAAATACAGTTGTAAAACAGATTGTATGTGAGCTGGAGATCTCTGACTGGGATGGACTGTAAACTTGTGGGCCCAGAGACTCTTGTGTTTTTGTACTCGTAAGTGTAAACAACGTAAGACAGAATTTAAAGTGATTCCAAAAGAATATCCTACATATATATATACCTTGTAGGGTGAGCTGATGCCCATGCAGACCTTATCACTTTGTCCCTCTTAATGGTACTCAACCTATCCATTGTAGATGTAAGCACTTTGCTGATCAACAAAGTGTAGCACTTGGCTTTCCATGTCACTCATGTTCCAAATGTTCAGGTTTTCACAGCTGCTTTACTTGTGGATGTGGTCAACCAATGTATACTCATGAAACCGTGCTGGAAACTAAAGAGGAGTGCTTAGCCCAATGGAAACCCGTGGGGCAAGATGTCCCTTTTGCTGCAATGGGAGGACTAACTGGCTTTAGTTCCTTAGCAGAAGGCTACATGAGATGATGACAGCAGGAAAGGGTCACCTTCAGTTCAATTTCTAGAATCTCTTGTTGCCAGCATAGACCATCCTTTTTAAAGGGCATTCCAAGGACCTTCTAGTTCCATACAAACAAACTTCCAGTTACAAGATGGAGTTGCTAGTTCAGCAATGCAACTTTCCAGTTTAAAGAGGCCTGAAGAAGATGCCATCGCTTACTTTGAAAAGCTGTATCAAGAACGGCTGAAAACAGAGAAGGCTGCAAAGAAGGGGAAAGGCCCAGTACCATCAAAGAATTAATGACAATAAATACAACAGAGGAATTCATCATATTGTCTTTATCAGCATTTTATGTGTTTTCCTTCATGATTACAATATGCTTGTATTTCTGTAATGGATTCTGCTGCACTGAATGCACACAAAATAAAACTGGTTTTTTAAAAAGTTGGAGAGCTCTTCTTAGACTAACCCTGCATACTTTTATGCTTGCACTCCTCTATGCCAGTCAGTCATGTAGATACTATAACCTCTATCTCTTACATATTAAGCAGGTAGTCTGTCCCACACCTGCTTGCTTTAAGGGAGGTCATTTTAGGATACTGACTTATTCTAGGGTTGCTGCTGCTGTCTACAGTGCCAGTGATCTATATAATCTCCGTTAGACAGAATTAATAGGGCATCATCACCATTGGCTCTCTTTAAACCACTTGACAAATCATTCCATTGCATGGGGGGAAAGAAATCGCTTGGTTATGTGTTTCAGATCACGTACTTAGCAGAGTGAATGAAAGGCGAAGGAACTTGGGCAGATGCGTTGCTAGGAAACCCAGGCAGGACAGCTCCTGGGCATCGCTGCTGCCCCCTCCTCCATGCTGCATCTGCCATCTGAGGTCAAACCCCCCCCCCCTCCAGCCTTTCCCCGTTTTACTTCTTGGGAGGGGCTGGTGACTGCAGGAAACTCTGAATGAGGCAACCTGCAGTCACATGAGATCCAGAGCTGATTATCTGCTTTAGACGGCACGTAATGAACCACGTGGATGAACACATGGCCGGCACACACCCCCTCCACTCCCCCTGCCACGTGTCTTAGAGGAGAAGCTATATGGGCAGATCAAGGCTTGATACAGTGTGCGCCTACAGTGTGTGTGCCAAGTGGGATGCAGAAAACATCAAGGAAGAGCCCAATTAATGTCCTTAAATAATGAACGTGTCCTTCAATAAAATGACAGACATTTGGCTGTAGAGCCCATTTCATGGCAGAAACATCCACCACTTCTTCCTAAGGGCAAAGTGTACAGTCTTGGCCTGGGTGGGTGAACTTCAAAACTTGTAAACTGGGCCATCCATTAAAAGGTGCATTTGCCCAAGGATGATCCCCACTGAGGATAGGCAAACCATTATCTTTCTGCTCCTCCCCTGCCACGTGGGAATATAGTACAAGGTTGTTTTAATTAATCCTGAGTAAATATATGGGAAGAACTTTGAACATGCTGAATTGCCACATAAATACTAAACATTGCTACTAACGGATGACCAGTGTGGATATTTGGAATGACACAGAATTCTTCATCTGGTTTGCCATTCAACTATGCCAATGGAAGCTGGTCCACTGAAAGGGCATTCCTTGCTTATGTCTTCTCTGATGCAACCAGGACTACAAAGTTCTAAACCATGGACAGTGCAGGTGCCTGGAAGACCATCAGTGCAGATTGGGACATTAAAATGGCCTAGAAGCAAGCCAAGGTGAGTGGCCCCTGCAGTGCTGTAAGCCACAGGACTACTGGGGCTTGACTTTGCCACCCTCACCAGGCAGTGTATGCCCCAAAGAACAAGGCTCATGAGTAACTGCAAGACAGAAAAGTAGATATCCATAACATCTGTATCAGGTGTTTTATTTTGTGTGAACTGCACATGTGAACGGCTGATCTGGGAAAGACCAAAGTCCATATAGCCCAGTTTTCTTTCTCCCCAGATGGTATCCATTGCTGGGAACCTCCAAGAACAGCAAGAAGATTATGGTTCCCCCCCCCCCTCCATGTCTGTCCCCAAACTTCTGGTACTCAGAGGCTGCACTTATTAATGTTCTGGCAACATTCCAGTTCCGATTCTGCATTCCGGTATAGATTCTGGGATAGCAGAAGATGTTCCAGTTTGTGTTCCAGTTCGGGCTAATAAAGGCTGCAGGGAAATGCAAATACCATTACTTTGCAAAGTTTGGATATGTGATAAGTTGATTAACGGCTTTGCAACATGGTAGCCCAGTTTATTTGAACATCAGAACAGGTGCAGGCCATTTCTTAAATGAACACTATGTATCTGCAGTATATGTTTGAATTTATGGAGGTGCCTTCTGCCAGGTCAGCTTACTGGCCCAGCTAGCCCGATCCCTGTCTGTTCTGACTGATACTGGCTCTGCAAGGTCATGGGCAGAGTTATTTCCCAGCCAACTCTGCCACCTGAGATCGCTTAACTGTAGATGCCAGCAGCTGAACATGAGACCCCTGTATAGCACACTCTGCCATGTAGTATGATCCCTCCCTTATTTACTGTCCTACAGTTGAAGTTATCTGTATTTGAGTGCAAAATAGGAGGCTGAAGTTGGTTCCTTATTCGCACTTCCTTATTCATTACTTATTCGTGTAGTCATTCAGAAACACTAAGGAGAGTGAGTTGGAAAGCTCTGAACCCCAAAATAAGGTCTGGACCACCACATATCATATACCTCCACATTCACAGGACTCTCCCCTTCGAGGGGACGTATGCTGTATCTTGGTCCAAAGCATGGTTCTGGTGCCAGCTGCTCCAAAGTGCAATACCCCTAGGACAATCACACAAGCAGACACTGGGGCCAGGCTGCACCCCAAAATAATCTTTGGACCACCCCAAAGGACACATCCCCATGCTCTGGAGACTGTGCCCTGCAAGGTGACATAAAGTGATGCCCGGTCCAAATACCGGTTCTGATGCCACAAGCTTCTGTTCGCAGGGCTTCCCCGAGGCCTGTATTTCAAAGGATATTTGAATAAGGAAGTGACCCCTGCACCCAAAATAAGGATTGGACCCCCACACTTCATACACCCCCATCTTCAGCGGACCCTCCCCTTTGAGGGGACACATTCTGTGTGCTGGTCCAAAGCACGGTTCTGGTGCCAGTAGCTCCAAAGTGCGGTGCCCCCAGGACACACACACAGGCAGACATTGGGGCCAGACTGCCCCCCCCCCAATATTTTGAAATACAGTCTTCGGGGAAGCCCTGCGAACAGAAGCTCGTGGCATCAGAACCAGTATTTGGACCGGGCATCACTGTATGTCACCTTGCAGGGCACTGTCCCCAGAGCGTGGGGATGTGTCATTTGGGGTGGTCAAAATATTTTGGGGGGGGCAGTCTGGCCCCAGTGTCTGCCTGTCTGTGTGTCCTGGGGGCACCACACTTTGGAGCAACTGGCACCAGAACAGTGCTTTGGACCAGCACACAGAATGTGTCCCCTCGAAGGGGAGGTACCGCTGAAGATGGGGGTGTATGACATGTGGGGGTCCAAACCTTATTTTGGGTGCAGGGGGCATTTCCTAATTCAAATCTCCTTTGAAATACAGGCCTCGGGGAAGTCCTCCAAATAGAAGCTGGTGGCATCAGAACCGGTATTTGGACCAGGCATCACTTATGCCACCTTGCAGGACACAGTCTCCAGAGTGTGAGGATGTGTCATTTGGGGTGGTCCAAATATTATTTTTTTGGGGGGGCAGGCTGGCCCCAGTGTCTGCTTGTGTGATTGTCCTAGGGGCACTACACTTTGGAGCAGCTGGCACCAGAACTGTGCTTTGGACCAGGATACAGCATATGTCCCCTCGAAGGAAAGAGTCCTGTGAATGTGGGGGTATATGATATGTGATGGTCCAGACCTTATTTTGGGGTTCAGAGCTTTCCAACTCACTCTCCTTAGTGTTTGTGAATGACTACACGAATAAGTAACGGACTCGACTGGCTTTCAAGCAAGAGAACCTTTACCTTTTAAGGAATGAATAAGGAAGTGCGAATAAGGAACCAACTTCAGCCTCCTGTGCAAAATGTACACTGGAGCAGAACGGGATTGCCAGTGGCTTTCCCAGCACCTCTAAGATGATGCCTTGGAACTTATTTTAAACTGCTGGCTCTCCTCTTTCAGCAAAGAGATGAATGGTTCCCCCCCCCCCCCGCCGCGTCCCCCCCCCCAGCTCCAGGATTAGACTGCCGCCTGCTACGATCCCATCTTTATCTCCCGCACGCACAGCCAGTGATCTCAGCCCTGACGTTGCTGGGTCTCTCTCAGCGAGAGTCATAGATGGTTCCTGCACTCTCTGCACTAACAACTATCCTGAGCAGGTCCTTCCAGAGGGAAATCCAGACCAGTCACCACACTGTTCAAAGTTGCTTCCGAAAGACTGGAAACGATGTCTGAAATAGACTTGGATGAGAAGGACCAGGAGATTCTCGGTCAGGTAAGGGGGTACAGTTTTTAACTTGGAACCATTCCTCTTTTGTTGTGGGGGAAAGAAATCTATTGGGTTTTTGCATTTGCCCCTCTCTTGCAAAACCAAGCCTCTGAAAGGAAGGCACATGAGCACACATGCAATTTCCAGCATTCAGTAATTCTCTTGTCAGTAGAACTTCTTCATGTCATTGGAGATAGTCTCACATGAAGGCAAACTTTTAAAAAGAGTAGCCAGTAGTTGGTCACCAATGTGAAAATAGTATTGTTGGTAACTAAACCAGATTTCCTGGACACTTCTGTCAGTTTTGATGCTTCTGAAATGTTCTGGACATACAAGTAAGTTTTTTTGCAAGGTGAATGTTCAGCTCATGCCCCCCTGCCCCCCATCACCATATGGACTTTTTATGCGTCCTCAATTTTGCAGCAAGACACTGTGAGAGAAATATGGAGATCAACGAAGGGAATTTTTTTTAGCAAAAGAAATAAAAGATGCTCTAATTTCTCTGCTTTGCCTGGGGAACATTGGGATATACTGATACCCGTATCTGTTTCCAAAGGATTTGTCTCATGGACAAGTGCGGATTTGAACTCATGTCTCTGTAGACCTAATTCAGTAATCTCCAGAAGGATATGTGATAGAGGAATTTTAATCATGTTAGGTTAAGTTGGAGCCTGCAAAGAGGCATTGGAGAGGCACATTCTGCTAACAGAACCAGGATGTTAGTATTTCCCAGCTGGATTCTGGTTCAGGCATAACTAAGGTTGCCAACTGGCAAGGAGAAAAAAAAATGTGTTCTGTCCCTTTAAAAGAGGCTTAATGTGTGCTAAAGGGCAGTTCAAGCTTTTCATGGCATGGAGGTATATAATATCACCTGATGATTACTGCAGACCAAACTGCTGTTACATAGATGGCTAGAGGGACCAGTTTAAAAGTTGGCACCCCTAGGTATAAGTCAATCTCTTCCCAGACAGTTCTGGTTTAGGCAGTTTTGTTACTTTAGTTTAGTGAAATGAGAATTCCCCTCTCCCGTGATAGAAGTATTTCTAACTTCTGCTGCTACTTTATGTAACATTAAGAGTTGCAGTTTTGCCATAAGCACTGGTAAAAGAAGCATGTAATTGCAATAAGAGAAAACTACTCCCATATAATTATGCAACAAATGGTTCATATTTAATAAGAATTATTCCTAGTACATATTAGTTACTGGGAAGGTAACTTGGTGCAGTTCTTGCCAAAGAGATGGAGTTCAGAAGTGTGGAAACATTTTCGTGCAGGGCGGGTTTGAGCTAATGGCAGTGCTGATAAGAGCTGTTCTTGAAAAAGAGCAGTTTTTGTCAAGAGCTCTCACAGCCCCACCTACCTCACGGGGTGTCTGTTGTGGGGAGGGAAAGGAGTTTGTAAGCCGCTCTGAGACACCTTTGGGTAGTGAAGGCGGGGTACAAGTCCAATCTCTTCTTCTTCTTGGTTCTCAAGCTGCCAACTGGCCTGGAGAAAAATGGTTTGTCCCTTTAATAGAGGTTTAATAGGATGTTATTTATCAGGTTATGTTATGTACCTTCATGCCATTAAATGCTTCAGTTGCTCATTTGCACATATTAAGCCTTTATTAAAGGGACAGGACATTTTCCTCCAGGCCAGTTGGCAACTCCATGATTCTGGCAAAGTAATGAAGAGGATCTCCCCAAGAATGCATTGATTATTTGTGTTAAATGGTTAGATTTTAATAGCCTTAAAAATACACCTGCTATTGAGGCTTAGTAATATCTTTTCTAGTGAGTCAATTAATTGATCACTTAAATATAAAGAGAATTAATTAGCTAAATTCACTTTAACTGGTTGACATGCTTGGTTTTAATTTGCATGAATATGATTTGGCCAGGACCAACAACATTCCCTTTGCTTCAGCTAAATAGTAAATAGTTATAATTAAATTATTATCCCCCATGCAGGTGTGTTTTGATTTTAACCAAAGATCTAGAAATTAGGATTATCTTTCAGTTTTTTCTTCTTACCCAGTGTGAGGCTATTGAGCAAGTTATTTCGGTCACCATTCCCCTTGTTTCCTCATTTTTTTTTCAAGAAGAGGGGTGGAGAGATGTGACTGGCTTAATATACAGGGTTAGAGTTTTGGATTACTGTTTACAAAATACTGTCCGGACCAAGGACAAAAGTGGTTATGTAAGATCACAGTGGTCTGATAATGCTCAGCCAGAGCTATTTCCCCTTCTTGGCAACATCAGGTGGTATTTTGAAAATACAAGCTTCGGTTATCATGTATCACAAGAGAAAAACATTGCCCTTAGGGAAAGGAGGCAAAAACCATCTGCTTGAATATAAACCTAACCATTTCACAAGGCTGTGGGTAGTTGCACTGGTCCAAAGCAAAAACCTTTTCTTAGCACCAACTGAAATGACACAGAACAGTCTGCAAACTTTCAAGTTATCCAGAACTACTCATCGGGCTAAATGCTTTTCAGATGGATGGGTAAAGAGACGTCTCTGGTTATGGTACTGGTCAGATGCTTGCCAAACTTGAATTGAGATTCCTGCATATCACTTGCTGGCTCCTGCACTACCCGGGCTATTGGTAATAATGGAGAACTGCAAAGACCCCATGCTCAGGTGTTCCTAGGTGTGTGTAGGGTTTAATACCCTTCTGCCTCACCTGTAGTAAAATGCCAGCAATGTGAAATGATAAAGAGAAAGACCTCATCCCAGTGCATCTATATGCTTGCTCTATATGCCCTTTATTGCCTTTAACTGATTTTTAAAACAGGGAGGCTTTCGGTCTGTAGTTTGACATGGAGGATCTCTTGGGTGAGGACTACAATGGGTGAGAATTTCATGGGGGAGGGGTTACAGGTAGGTATGTATTTCCTATTAACACCAATGGAGTTGATTACCAAATCAATAAAGAACCTTGAACCTATGGTGTAATGGTATTAAGCAAAATTTTCTAGCCACGACAGTCAGTGTACAGGTTAAAAAGAAATTATCTGGTGCACTGTGTTCCCCCTTGAAAAAAATGCATTCCTTTTTTACAAGTGCAAAATGAGGTTGGGTTCGTGATGCTTGAACTGAATTCTCCTGTATGGGAAGGGTTTCACTTTTGAGTTGACTGCTGTTTTTCTTTCTCCATGTGTCCTGAAGTTTTCCAGTAGTTAGCTGGAAAATAGCCAGCACAATGTAAGGGTTAGAATGTTGACTAGGCTCTGGGTAACCCGGGTTCAGATTCCTTGCTCTGCCATGGAAACCTGCTTGGTGACCTTGGTCCAGTCCATCTCTTCCAGCCCATTCTGCCTCGTAGGGTTGTTGTGAGAGTTAACTGGAGGAGAGGAGACTATTATACGTTGTCCCGGGCTCCTTGGAGGAATGACAGAATAAAAATGTGCTACATGAATCAACAAGATGGATTTGCATTTACACCTTGACCATATTCAGTGGCCCAGTAACATGAACCTAACATTTGCGGGGGGCCCCCATGCAAGTATGTGCTCCAAGATCCTCTGTAAATCACTTTTAGTAGATTGTTGGCTGACAGCTTTGCATCTTGGATCCTGGTTCCCCTGCTAACGCCAAAGCTAACTGTGTAAGATCTGTTTGGAAGGCTCTGTTTTTAGTAACTACAGCCAACCCCTACCAATGATATGCACAAACAAATATATCATTCCGAATGACGGCCAGTATTCTTTGGTGTATGCTTTACAGCTCTCTTTCGCAATCTGAACTGTCCTCTGGATCAGGAGATTCACTTTTGACAGCTGCACAACAAATGCTCTTTGGCAGGGCCGGAGGAATAAAGGGGGAAGGCAGCAAAGTGGGCCAGAGGGGAGGAAAAGAAAGAGAAGGGAGTCCTTGAGAAAGGCCACACCGTTCCTTCTCCTCGTTCTTCTTGGCCTTCTGGGCCCTTCCACATGACTCCTTTGTGTCCCCACAAGTTCCCCATCCTACATATGCTGCCGATGGCTAAGGCTGCCAACTCTGGGTTCGGAAATACCTGGAGATTTGAAGGTGGAGCCTGGGAGGGTGGGGTTTAGGGAGGGGAAGGGACCTCGCCGTGCAGTCCACCTTCCAAAGCAGCCATTTTCTCCAGGAGAAGTGGAATAAGAGTTATGAATAAATAAATAAATACATTTATGCAGGCTGGAGATCAGTTGTAATTCCAGGAGACCTCCAGCTCCCACCTGGAGGTTGGCAACCTTGTAGGGGGCAAGCGCCTTCTTCTTTTTTTAGACTTAATTTATTTTAGACTGGAGGAGGTTTTTAGACTTAATTCATTGTGATCTTACCTGAGAAATTGTTTATCTGTAGTAATGCTGTGAGCTGCCCTGAGCCTGCTGCAGCGGGGAGGGCAGGATAGAAGCCAAATTAAATAAATAAATAAGAATTACTTGCCCCTCAACTGCTCAATGGTTGAGCCACTGTTGAAGGAGCAGCAGGGCTGGAACAGCAGCTTCTGAGCACACAAACGGTCTTTCTGCATTCTCTCCGCCTTCCCCGCTGCATGCTTCCTTCATAGGATTGCCAGATCTGGGTTGGGAAGTACCTGGAGATTTCGGGGGGGGGGACCCTGGGGAAGGCAGGGTTTGGGGAGGGGAGGGACCTCAGCAGGGTACAGTACCATAGAGTCTTCCTTCCAAAGCAGCCATTTTCTCCAGGGGAACTGATCTCTTTCATCTGGAGATCAGTTGTAATAGCAGGAGATCTCCAGGCCCCACCTGGAGGATGGCAACCAGTGTTCCCTCTAAGCTGAGTTAGCATGAGCTAGCTCACAGTTTTTTAGCCTCCAGCTCACACATTTTTGTCTTCGCTCGGGGAGGAGGGCTCCAGAGCAAACTACTTTATGCAGGAGCCAAATCGCTTGCTCACAACTTTAATGCCAGTAGCTCACAGAGTATAATTTTTGCTCACAAGACTCCACGGCTTAGAGGGAACATTGATGGCAACCCTATTCCTTCACCCGCATTGACACGATGCATGACTAGGCAGCCTGCAGGCACCTGCAATATTTGCCTGGTGGCTACTTTTCCATTGCAAAACAACCTGGAAGTATTAGGGTGCGTGTGCACGTATGTAAGCTTTCCAACAGAAAGGCAGCCATTTTGCCCGGGGTGGACTTTCCTCCTGCAATTCTTTTTCTGAACTACTTTTGGAGGGGTAGGACTATCATGAGGAAATGAACTTGTTGGGCACCCTGTTTTGCTACGACAAATTGTCTCCTTCCGAGGCCACTTTACAATGGAGAACTGAAGTGTGTTGACCTAATGGTTTGTATTGTAAGGTATGGTTTGGCCTGTAGCATCAACGCCAGGCTGTGTGTGTTGCCCAGACCAGACTCACTGAGGCTGGGGAGTGCATAGCTCCAGGAGTCCGGTATACTGTTGCCAGCATTTAAACTGGTCCCTCTAGCTGTCCTTTTAGTATCAGTTTGATCTGCAGCTAGAGAGGCCATCCTCCAGGTGAGACTTGGGGATCCCCTGGAATTACGGCTCATCTCCAGACCACTGAGATCAGTTCCCCTGGAGAAAATGAATGCTTTGGAGGGTGGACTCTGTGGCATTGTATTGCACTGAGGTCCCTGTCCTCCCCAGGCTCCATCCCCAAATCTCCAGGATCCCCCCTCCCCGGATCTGGCGACGCTACCTCTCACCTCCTGCCGGTGGCTGGAGGGACCTGGCAACCCTATCTGCAGCAAATACCAGGTGATGTGATTTACCCGCTTGCCCTGGAAGGATCCAGCTGTCCACTTCTACACATTAAACTTTGATTAAAGAATCAAGGCATTTTTCTCCAGGCCAGTTGACAACTGAGTCTTGAGCCCAGACCAAGGACTTCAAGGTCCACTCCTTGTGCCACTGGGTCAGTTGCAACCTGGGGCAACTGTAGTCCTGACGTCGTTGGCACCAGTTCCCTGGAACTAGCCTGTAAAAAGGTCCTCCCTCCCTCTTGACCTTGGGCAAGCCGTAGTTCTGATAAGAGCTGTTCTCAAAAAAGAGCAGTTTCTGTCAGAGCTCTCTCAGCCCCACCTACCTCACAGGGTGTCTGTTGTGGGGAGGGGAAGGGAAAGGAGTTTGTAAGCCGCTCTGAGACTCCCTTGGGTAGTGAAGGGCGGGGTATAAATCCAATCTCTTCTTCTTCTCTTCTCTCCTGTTACATAGGGTTGCCAAACTCCAGGTTGGGTCTGGAGATCTCCTGCTATTACAACTGACCTCCAGACATTAGAGATCAGTTCCCATGGGGAAAAAAGGCTGCTCTGGAGGGTGGTATTAGACCCCCACTGAAGTCCCTCCTCTCCCCTAACCCAGCCCTGCCCTCCCCAGGCTCCACCCCCAAAATCCCCAGGTATTTCCAAATCCAGAGTGGGCAACCCTGTGTACACTCTGAAAGAGACCAGGTTATGGTGGTAATGAACTTGCAGCCTGCCCCCTCCCCATGCTTGGGCTCTGCATCCACCCACCAGGAAGCGAGAAAGGCTGCTTGAGCTTTCAGTGCAACGGGGACCAGTCTGGCCTTCTAGGCCTGCAGCTTCTGAGCAGTGGCTCAGCACAGTTTGAGCTGCCTGCTTGCCTTGCCTTCCTTGGCAGCAAGAGAGTGCAGGCCCCGGTTAGCCCGCAGTCCTTCCAGGAGGAATGTTGTCCTGGCCTTTCGTTCACCTTGTGAAGTGAGGTGGGCCAGTGCCAGTTTTCGTTCTAACCCAGCGCATGTGTTCAGGTGCCAAGGCTTATGAACCAGCAGCATTGTCCTTCCTGCATCTTCTAATGTTACACATAATTTCTGGGGTCTATGAGCAGACAGTGCTTGGAGACAGAGCTGGCCTGACTGCACCAGCAACAATGCTGGCCTTTTAGCATGCTGGTGAGGCAGGGTGCAGTCTCAGAGTGGCACCCCCTGAATCCTCTGCAACCTTGCAAGCCTTCTTATGATGAAGGCATGTGAGGCAGCTATGCTTTTGCTTGGGGGGGACTTTTCAGTTGAATTAAAGCAGGGGTGGGTGGAGAGAGGGAAGCAGGAAATGCATTCTGTTCGACTCTTGGTCAATCCAGTTGTGTTCAGTCCTATGATTGAACTGTTCCTTGAATGAACAGTCTTTTACAGAATGGAATGGAACCCTTGGCAAGCACCCAGACTGCAGGGGCCAGACAGGTCCCTGCTGCTCACACCCATTTGCATCTACTCACCTACAGAAAGTTTAATAATTGGATTCAGCCAGCTTTTTTTTACAGATATTCAGATTCATCCAGGGTTGTCAGCTCCGGGTTGGGAAACACCTGGGTATTTGGGGGGTGGAGCCTGCGGCGGGCAGGATTTGGGGAGGGGTTTTAATGTGGTATAAGTCCACCTTCCAAAGCTGCACTTTTCTCCAAGTGAACTGATCTCTGTCACTTGAAGATCACCAGTCACCACCTGGAGGTTGGCAACCCTAATCTCACCCAACTCCCCTCCTTGTTACATGGCTTTTGTCCACACAGACCCCAAGACCCCCAACATCATGTTTTTGGTGGTCAAAGCAATGATCGCTGTCTCACCAGTGAAAAGGAATGGTTGGATCCAATCCAACATTTAAATTGACAGCAGGTACAATATAGCTAACAGGAAGTTTCCAGTTCCAGTGTCTGCCATGCGGCTCATCAGGTGGCCTTTGCAAGCCACTGTCTTCCCAGCCCTCCCCCCCCCCCACAGCAATAGGAGGCTATTGCTGATACAGTACTGTATTGTATGGATTATTGTGAATGCATGCAAAATTATTCTATTTACTTTGTTTATAGTCCACGTTGCTTGCTGAGACTCAAGGCAGATTACAAAACATAAAAATCTATTAAGCAAACAGCAAATACCTTCTATAAACAATGGAGTCGGGCTAGGATTGCAGACTTGGAAAACCACAATATAGAAAGTTGGCTACAAAGGTAGAAGACGTGGCAGTAAAATAAAGGTGACACATGCAATAAATGCAGTTGACTACAAAGCTTCCACCCACATTGCTTAAGTTTGTAATATACCTGCTGCATACTGCTTTCTGGCCCTCTGTGACAGGTGGAATGTCACCGATTTACAAGCCAGTAGAAGGTCTTGCTCTTGTTAATTGTATTGGAGAAAGATACAGTTGTCCCAGAAGACTAAAAGAAGGTTACTGATGGGTTAAAATATGTTCAGCAATGGCAGCCTTTGCAGTATATACATCTTACACGTCCACATGCATACATTTAAAGGCATTTGCTTCACCAGAGACATGACAGATTCTTTTCCCATTCACAGATTAAACTTTTAGAGTTTTTGGGCAGGGAGATGATTGATGAAGGATGACGTGCCCACACAAGGCCTTTCACAAAAGCAAAAAACCAGCAAAAAACCATAGACACTGCAGAGATGGTAGCCATGTATACAGGACAGTGAATGTGCATAAAATCTGTGTGGAGTGTTCACATGATTTTTCTTTTACGTACATTGAGTAATTCTTAGGTTGAATTCAATGCATGTTTGGATGAATGCATGCATTGAACCCATTTATCCAGGTACTCATCCCTGTTTTTATTTATTCTTTTTAAAGCATTGGCTCTTCCTTACAAACAGCTGCATGTGAGTTCGATACAATGTGCATACAGGGCTTGCAATTTGTGAGGTGCCAAACAATGGTAACTGTCCCCAGAAAACGGAGTGCGTGCGCTTGATCTTGTACTGCTACATGTGTTTGTGATTCTTTATATCTCTGCATGTGCAACCCAGAGCAACCGTGTGTGGCACCGCAAACACTTGAGCCTGGATCTCTGCTTTTCCACACAGCCGAATGGCAGGCCTCTCTCCCTCTACCCACACCCAGTGCTGCCAGCTTTGCCTGTCTTGTGTACCTTTTGAAAACCGGTCTGATTACTCTTGTGTCATTTTGCAACTGTAAGGAGGTGATCAGCATCTGAAGGGCACACAAACACAAAGTTTCCAATAGAATGAAGCATTCATTATTCATAACACTCTGCTCTTGCTCAGTCCATTTCTGTGAGGTTCACATACATCCACTCAGTGGATTGGCTCCAGGTTTGCTAAGTGGTCATTCATTGACACTGACAGCCAGCCTGGGGTAGTGGTTAGAGGAGGGGTGTCAAACATTAGGCCTGGGGGTTGGAACTGGCCAGTCCAGGGATCTTATGTGCCCCATGAGCAACTAGTGCAAGGGAGGGAACAGGAGACTGCTGGGGGGGGGGGAGTGGGTGGAGCCACTCCGATTGTGGCTTCAGCATGGAGGAACAACCTCAACGGCAACTGTTAAGCAGTGTGGGAGTGTCTGCCCAGTGCTGCACCGCTGGCTCTCCAGTCCTCCCATATGGGTTTTCCTCTCCACCCCCCTCCCAGCCCATGGGGTCTTGCTGTGAGGATATATCAGCTCAGAGCTTACCAGTTGCTCTCCTTTATATACAGTTTAATATGTCTCTGGTACATGGCATTTCATTTTATGGCACACATGGCCTGGCCTGACAAAGTGACATTTATGTCAGATCCATCCCTCATAACAAATCAGTTCAACACTAGACTAGAATCTGGGAGACCCAAAATCGAATCCTTGCTCTGGCATGGAAAGTTTCTGGGTGACCTTGGTTTATTCACACTCTCTCTCAGCCTAAACTACAATACAGGGTTGTAGTAAGGATAAAAACAGAGGAGAAGAGAATGATGTATGCTGCTTTGGGATCCCCCGTGGGGAGAATGGCAGGGTATAAGTGAAGTAAATTAATAAAAATAAAAGCAAATAAAATTTTCTACTTCAGTAATGCCCTAAGATTAGTGACAAAGTGATGTAATAAGAAGTAGATTTCTGCCTATGCGTTCAGCCTATACTTACGGTGTGATCCTAAACAGAGTTACACCATTCTAAGCCCATTAAGCCCAATGGTGGAAATCTGCTTAGGATGGCACTGCTAAGCTTGAGCCAGTTTGGTGGAGAGTCAGTTTGGTGTAGTAGTTAAGTGCGCGGACTCTAATCTGGGAGAACCAGGTTTGATTCCCTACTCCTCCACTTGCTCCTGGCTGGATGACCTTGGGCAAGCCGTAGTTCTGATAAGAGCTGTTCTTGAAAAAGAGCAGTTTCTGTCAGAGCTCTCTCAGCCCCACCTACCTCACAGGGTGTGTGTTGTGGGGAGGGGAAGGGAAAGGAGTTTGTAAGCTGCTCTGAGACACTCTTGGGTAGTGATTAACTTTCATAGCTTCCCTTAAAGAAGTCTGGAAATGATGGCTTTGTGTGAGAGCCACCTTTTGGCTCTTCAGCATCATATTTAAATTAGGCCTTACATGAAAGTTATGACAGTTTAAATCTGCAGCCCAGGTCCAGGCATTAAAATCAAAAACAATTCTAACATCCCTTTCGCTTTGTGCTATGCTGGTTAAACCAGGGTGTTGGGCAGGTTTTACCACAAGTGTGTTCAATAGCACTTGCTTCCAAAGAAAGGGTGAACCTGCTAGCCTCCAACCTGAGCTGTGACCTTTGGCCTCAGATACACCATGGCACCCCTCCAAACAGGGAAGCCCGCTTTGTCACGATGTGAAATGTGACTGTTCTCAGTGGCACATTTTGGGCTCCCTTAAGGGTGCCGGGGTGGAAAACTTAAGTCTGAAGGATATGTCCATCCTTTGATCACAAAATGGAACGGCTGTATTCAGAGACAGTGTACCTCTGAATACTTGTCATTGGGGGAATCTCCTCTTTCTTATAGTTCTTCTGGGGGCATCTGGTTGGCCATTTTCAGAAACAGAATGCTAGACCATATGGACCTATATTTATATAGGCCCAGAAATTTTGCATGAGCTCCTGATTATTTCAGTGGATTTTCCACAGGAGAGCAGGGGATGGTGCCCCTATGCTAACTTGCAGAGGCTGCGTGTACCATTTCAAAGTGGAACAAAATTTCCTGTTAAGGGTCTCGAGTATATCCGCTGACCCACTGCATCCTAATTTTTTAAAGTCATCACTTAAAAGCAAAGGACATGTTTTCCTGATTCAATTTAGCCTGCATCATATTGATCTTGTCAGTGGAAACTGGGCAGAGGGGACAATGAATGAGATAAAATCAGGGTCATTTCCTGTGGGAGCGCACAGGAGCAGAGCTCTGGCAGTAAGAAGCCCAGGGGGCGGGCACATGCAACAAGCCCCGCCCCCTGCTCCCAGAAGCACTCAGTCAGGCCACGAGGAGCAAGAAGCAGCCAGGTAAGTTGCAGAGCCCCCCCCCCCCCCTAGCCCCTCCGTTGCACGTCATTGGTATCTGTGAGGGCAGATCTGTGCGTCCCCCCCCCCAATAGCTAGCAATTCAAAACAGTCCAGTGGAGCCTGAGCAGTGGGCGTTGCCTTCTGACACACTTCCGGTGATGTCAGGGGGTGTGGCATATGCAAATACGTTATGCTAATAAGTTATGCTAATGAGCTCCTGAACCTCCTTTTCTACTAAATGACCCCTGGACAAAATTACACAGAACAGATAAAATGACATCCACACCTGTGATACCCTGCACTTAAAGGAGCTATGCTCACTGTCTTGAAATATGAAGGGGACAAAAACCCTTTTTGTAAGGACAGGCTCAAGCATTGGGGCTATTTTTTTAAAAAAAGATTATAGGATAGAGATATATAAACTTTTTAGGAATGTGGAAAGGGGGTGGATTTTTCTCCCTTCTGTCATAATACCCGATGAAATAGATTCACAGTAAATTCAGGAAGTCACTCTTCACACCGCACAGAATAGCTTGTGGAACTCATGGCCACAAGATGTTGTGATGATGGACACAGCCATAAATTGTTTAAATCTGGGATTAAACAAGTTCTTGGAGGAGAACTGTACTTGTGGCTGTTAGCCCTGAAGGTATAAATGGAATCTCCATGCTAACAGGCAGCATACCATATACTGGGAAGGTCTAATGTTACACCCAGTGGGCAGCTCTCCCAGAAGCACCTGGCTGACTGCTTGTTGGAAGTAGGATGCTGCACTAGATGTTCCTTTGATCTGCTTCAGCAAGGCCGTTTTGATCCACTTTAGGCAGGGGTGGATTGGCCATGAAGGCCATGGGGAAAGCCCTGATGGGCTGATGGCAAAGGAAGTCGCCCCCTGTTGGACCTTCATGAGGTGGGAAGGCCACCACCACGAGCCAGAAGCCCACACTTTGCACAGGGCAGAGAGGCATAAGATACGGCTGCCACTGTGACCTGATGGCCTGTGCTTCAGACAAGACTGGTGGGTTAGCAGGAACTTTTCCTCCCTTCCTGTTTTGGGAGCAGAGCTGGGTGGCAGGTTTTTTCCAGGGCCATCTTGGCCTCCCACTCTACCCCTAGCTTTAGGATAGGGCTAGGTTTGGTTCCAGTAACATACAGAGATTCTCTCTGTGAGTAGTGAAATGGGCTGGTCCATTGTTGCCTGAATTAACCAAAGCCTGAATTCAGTGTGATGGCAGCAAGGGAAAATATAACTCACCTGTCAGATTTGCACTTGCACAGTGTCTTCATTTCAACTGCTACCCATGAAAAGTAGTTATTATGAGCTTAGTCTGCCAACACAGTACCTGATCTCAACCATGCAAAGTTAGGATGTATAGTTGCTTTGCATGAATTGCAGCAAGATGTAAAGAGGAAAAGCCCTTTGCCTCACCAGCATCACATTTAAATCAGGCCTAAGCCATAAAAGCCTCACTTCCTTATTTGCGAGATCATTCCCTCTCTGGAGTTATCATGAGAAATTGTGAAAGATCATTACAGTGCTATAGAGATGACACAGCCTGGCAATAAGAATTCTTGTGTGCCCTTGTCTAGTCCTATTCCACATGAGTAATGGCTTACCATAAAACTGAATTGATGCTATATTTATACTGTCCAGATGTCCCTAGAGTGCCTGTATAGAAAAATTGCTTTCTGCTTTCTATATCCACATGCCTTCTCCTGTGATTACATTATGATAACATGCTGTGTCTTATTTCCTGTTGCAAGTCAAATGGTGAGGCCACATGGCCTCAGTAGCCATGCCATAAACCCACATTCTTTCACACTTTCATGCCAAATGCCAGACCTCATGGCTACACTTTTTGGCCCACTTGCAACCAGTCACATACACAATGAAGTAGCTGGAGTTTGGGTCATATGACTGCAGGCGGGGTCCCAAATTTATAGCCTATCCCCACATGCTGCTATGGCAACCAACACTTGGGCACACCCATGCCCACTCGCAATTGGCTGATGGTCACATCTAATTTGTGACTGGAATTGGGGTATAATTGTTTGATCCCTATGGGAGTGAACTCTTCTTCCTGTTATTTTTGTAATCTCTGGTAGTCTATGCTAAGCTCGGTACTGAATAAAGATCCTTCTTATTGCTAATTTGTCTCTGGTGTTGTAACTGAATTCCAAGTCTAAGTCTTGTGCCTAACCCTGACCACATACGCTACCTTGGTAAGAGTGTGCATCTCTGGATAGAGTTGCTACTGTGTTAAATCCCAGATGCTAACTAAGGGTTGGAATCTCTCCCTTAGGAAAGGCAGGGACTAGTGAAAAGAGGTTCTGGTGGCAAATTGTTGTGAAGACCAGAGATGGTACAGACTGTCTCGTGGCTTGTTGTTTAATGTACTGAAAAGTACAGGATTCCCTCCCATTCCTGGACTGGCCTGGGTGGGCTAATCCCTGTACAGTGGCTTTCTGTGGTGATCCATCCAAAGGGCAGGAATACTAAAAAAAAATCAATTAATTATAAAATTTAAAAATAAATTACTGAATTTCAGGTTCTTTGGACAATACATTGCAATTAATTTATATGATAAAAATGTGTAGAAGGATGACCTTTCATGTTCCAATAAATAGAGGACACTTTTCTCTAAAGCAACTGAGCACTGAGGTGTTCCCTAGGTAGCTCAGTCTCTCTTATTTCCTCATTCTTCTACAGGAGGCAGGTCTCACATGCTTGGTGATTCCTGTGTAGTCTCTGTTTGTGATCAAAACCATCAGAAAACTCTGGATGTTCCCATGAAAATTATTGACAATAGAGTCAAGACAAACAAAAGCACATCTTGTTTCACACAGCAGGTGGCTGACTTGTGGAACTCACTGCCACTAGATGTGGTGTTGACAACTGGTTTAGATTGGTTTAAAAGGGGACCAGGTAAATTTGTAGAGGATAGGTATGTTGCTGTTAGTCATAACAACTGAATGAGGCCTTTGGGTTCTAAGGCAGAATGCCTGATTATTAGGTGCTGAGGAGCAGTCAGGCAGAGGGGCTCCTGCCCTGTTTGTAGGCATCTCTAGGGTATTTGGCTGGCCACTGTTCGAAACAGGATGCTGGACTAGAGAGCGTTGGTTTGACCCAGCACGGCCACTGTTTTCTTCAGTGCATCTATGTAGTATTTTTATCCCATTTTTCTTCCCAACGAGGACCCAAAGCAGCTTACAAAAATACACATTTAAACAAATTTACAAAAACCACAATATACAAAACAAAGGCCAAAAAGCAGAGAAGACATCCTAGACTCCTGTCCATCAGCTGATTCCATCTGGCCAAGGCCACGGCCTCTGAACCATGGGCTCAGGCCAAAAGCCAACAGCCCTTTGAGTCCGGACCCCAGCCACACACAGGCTTTAAGTACTACAGCATCGTGTTGTCCTGGACTGGGTGACAGTCATGAACCTGGAACACCAGCAAGGCACCCAAACACCATACAGCAGACAAGACAAGCGATGGTGATGTGGAGAGGATCTGGCATATTGCCTATCAGCCACCATAGTGAAACAGAATCTTGAATCTTTGCACTGCAGACCAATA
Organism: Gekko japonicus; assembly: GCF_001447785.1. NCBI lineage: Eukaryota > Metazoa > Chordata > Lepidosauria > Squamata > Gekkonidae > Gekko > Gekko japonicus. The sequence continues at coordinate 2,287,723 of NW_015172553.1, forward strand.
TGGCTAAAGAGCAATTCCAGAGATGCAGGTGGCCAACAAAGATTATCCCAGCATCCCACAGACTAATGGATGTATTATGGAGCAGACGGAGACTGCAGTCCTATGAGAAAGTCCCATTGAATGCAAAGCGATTTAATTCAGAGTAGACCAGGATTACACCCCCCACCCCCACCCCGAGAACACAGTCGGCGTTCCTCTTCGAAGCGCAGCATTGCCCCGGGGCGAGCGAAAGGCGCCTTGCACAGGCTCAGAGGCCCAGCTTTCTACTAGAACTCCGAGGGCGGGGACACCTGACCCAGCCCAGCTTCATTGGCTGAGATGCCATCCGTGCAGCGCCGCACGCTCGCCAGCTCCGCCACGCAGCAGGCGGCTTGGAACTCAGCCCAACGCTGGTGATGCAGGCCGAGGGCGGGAGGAAGAGGGCGAGGCGGGGCGGAGCACCAGATCCCCAGATAAACTCGCAGACCTCGGGGAACCCTGGAACGGAAGAGGCAGCAGCTGGCGCCGCCACCCGCATTGCCAGAGATGCCTCCCCCCCCCCTCCAATCATCTGATGCGTTTGCGAGAGAGGCGGAGCTGAAAAGTCACCCCTTCCTTTCCTCGGTCGGAAACGAGCGGTTCGGGTCCAGCCAGGCATTGTCTCGGCTGGACAGTGGCTGGCGCTTCTCTCCGTTATCCTCTTGATTAATCGCGGACACAGTTGTCGTGTGAGAGCGCAATGCATGAAGCAGTCTGGCTTTCCGGCTCCGTCTACCTGAGCAACAGCTCCAGAAGGGCTTTTTCCAAGCACCTGTTGCTGCCACCCGCTCAGGCGCTTTCGATTGGGCTCAGCGTCTCGTTTAAACAGTCGTGTAAACCTTGCGAAGCAGCTAGTCGCTGCTCCAGCAAAAAGGCTGCTGTTCTGTGCCTTGCAAACTAAGCAAGTGTGGCTACTTTATGCGAGTTATACCACGGTTAAAGGACTCCCTGAACCCGTGCGCGCCGATCCTTTGCTTCGCCAGTTTCTTTTAAAGCATGCATTGTGATCAGAGACGCCGGGACTGAAGCCGAGCCCTTTGGCACGCGAAGCAGGTGCTCCTCCTCTGGGCGCCTGGTCCAAATGTTCAGGTTTTACAAACCAGATACGTCTGAAAGCGCGGGCTGCGTCTCCCAAAAACCTAACGCTATTTCCACAGCAGTAAGAGATGGCGTTTGACACGCACGTGGCCCAGGAAAGTGGATTTTGGAACACAGTAAATAGGGAGTTGATGCTCCCGTGTGCCACCCCACAGCCCCCCCCCACTCGTGCATGCTTTTGCCCGAACCCCCACATTAAGAAAATTTCAAAAAGATACATTCAATTCGACCAATCGCTTTACTTTAAAAAAAACAACACAACAACAACAAACCTTCATAGGCTGTGGTCACACACACTAAATAATCCAGTTTCAGTCCACTTTCCAACTGGATTTTTACTGTGTGAACTGGCAAAATCCAATTGGAAAATGCAGTGAAAGTGGATTGAAAATGGATTATTTAGTGTGTGCAACCGCAGCCATAATCTTAGCTGCTCGATCTGCTCTTGCTTCCTGTGCATGGTTGGCAGTGTACTGGCTCGCAGACTCGACCCGGGACAAAGCGACAGGGAAGCGTCTTCCGTGTCCACTCCTGAGTACTTAAGTTTCTCATAAAAAAATAGACGGGAACTCTGGCCAGGGAATTCTCAGCGCACCTCTGCATGGCGACCAGGAAGCCTAAACACTAATCTCTCGAGGAAGGGCTATATTTATTTTCGGGTTTACGGACTCGTTTGCAATCCCCCCTCCCCATTCATCTGTAAAGGGCTCTGAGCCACGGCGGCAGAAAAGTTGGAAAAAAGAGGTGCGGAGGGGGGAGCTTCGCACATGCCACTGTCGGAACTGCAACGAAAGCAGCTGAACACTCTGATGGAGGTGTGCGCTGGGAGTACCACACCTGGCCCAAGATCTCCGGATCACTATAACTCAGGGGGACGAACTTCATTCAGCCCAGTGTGGCTTCCCTCTGAGGGCGTGACGGGGGGGGGGGGGAAAGAGAGCAAACCTGCCGGGGATTTGTACCGCACCAGCCCAGCTGTTGGCTTGAGCATGCAGGGCTGTGAGCAGCACTCAGGACGGAGCAAGGGGAAGCGGGCGCTTTCGAACCGGCCCAGTCGGCGCCCCCAGGCCTCGCATCGCCCACCATCTCCCTCCACGTGGAGTTCCCCGAGCAGCCGCCCTTCTCGGGCTGCCTCCTCTGGGGCCGAGACTCACACACCCCTCCGGCCAGGGCCAATGGGAGGAGGCGGGCTGGGCGCGTCACGCGGGAGCGGGCCCAGGAGGATGGGACCGCCAGCCCCGGCCGGCTACTTTGTTCCTGCCCCGCCACGCCGAGGGGGAAGAAGGCAGAGCGCTCGTGGCGCCGCTGGTCCCTGCCCCGCCGCCCGTCCTCGGCATCGACCATGATCGCCTCCCATTTGCTGGCTTACTTCTTCACCGAGCTGAGCCATGACCAAGTACAGCGGGTGAGCCGGGGCCCCTCGCCGGGCTGGGCGGGCAGGCAGGGTGGAGCGCCCCTCGCAGCTGTCCCGAAGCCCCGGCGGAAGGTGGCGCCAGGCGAGGCTTTTGTGCCCCTCTGCCGGCTAGTCCTCCGCTCTTGGCCAATGGGTGCCGGGGCTCACGTTTGCCTAAGGTCTCCTTAAGAAGACCCGAGGGGCGCTCTACACGTGGTCAGATTGGTGTGGGCTGCTCCCCCCCACTTTCGGTAAATAGGGGAGTTCACTAGGGATGGGCACTGGAGGGAGAGCCGGAAAGGGAACGCGCGCGTGTATTGGGGGGGGGGGGGGGCTTTGTGCGCGCGCGCCTGTGCTGAGATTCCTTTCCCGGTCTGGGACGGGGGCGAGGGAGAAAGGAAGACGGGTGCTCCGATCTGCGTTTGGCGTGGTCGGCTCCTCTCTTCCGGTCAAAGGAATTTATGACGAAGGGAGGAGAGGAGAGTTGTAACTCAGCTAAACTAAAAAGAAGGGAGGCAGGGGGAGCATCTCTGCCCCAGTGGATGTCTAACCTGAGGTTTCCCCCTGTGTGCCTGCTCGCTTTCTCCTTTCCAGGCTCCAGATACTGGAGTGGGGTTGCTTCCCCCATGAACGTTGGGAGCCGGATAATGCAGTTTTGGAAGGGAATTTCCTTCTTGGTAGAGCTTAACTTCTCAGCTCTTCCTGCTGCCTTCCGCCGGAGTTGAGGCAGAGCTCTGATTGGGAGAAAGCGGCGCCTCCCTCTCCTCCCACCCATCTCCATTTTGAGGCTCGTCTGGCCCAGAGGTGCTCTTTTCCAATAACACAGGCTGGTGGGAGTGCGGTTGAATTCCTCCCCCCCCCCATCTTGAAGACTAACATGGGTTGGAGCCTCAAGGCACTAAAGTAACATTGTTCCCCCCTGGGAATCTTGACCACCTTTGAAAAACTTGCTTGATTCTCAAAACTTTGCAAAAACCTTCGTTTATTTCTAAGGATCTGGCAGCCCTGTGGTGGGCGAGGCCGTGGGAGTGGGGAAAGAAGAATTCCAGAGGAGTAGCTGTGCCTCTTTTCTCTCTCTGCAAGAATAAGCAGGATTCTAGTGGCACTTTAACACATATTGCAACCAATGCTTCCTCTAAGCTGTGGAGTCTTGTGAGCAAAAAGTCTACTTTTATGAGCTACTGGCATTAAAGTTGTGAGCGAGCGATTTGGCTACTGCATAAATTAGTTTGCTTTGGAGCCATCCTTCCCGAGCTAAGACAAAAATGCGTGAGCCGGAGGCTAAAAAACTGTGAGCTAGCTCACACTAACTCAGCTTAGAGGGAACACTGATTGCAACACTAGCTTTCCTGGAGTAGTACCGCATATACCACTGTGACTCTGCTTGCAGTGGCTTCCAGCCCTGGTGTTAACTGAAGCGTTGCAGCGTCAGTCCTCTACAATGTCTACATCATGACTTGCAGGTACTCTGCTCCAAACTCAGTGCCGTAAAGAAGAGTGCACTGGAGCATGCAGGATGCATTTCTAGTAATCGAAAAGTAACTGCCGTCAGCTGACACCAACTTGATATTTCAGGCAAAGGTCACCCTGGTGTAGAGGGTTTGGGCTGTCTGTCTAGAGATAAAGCCTTGCATGTGGGCTGGTGATTACATCATGCACTAGCATGTGGGTTTCCATCCTTGTTTTAACTTTATAATGAGTCTCAATAAAACTTGCAAGCACAGGGAAGATGAAGTGTGCTGGGGGCTGAGATATGCGGGGCATAATTTCGGATGGGTCCGTGTGAGTTTTCACGGCAGCTGTGTAGGCTCCCTTGGTCGTTGCATGAACAGGAAAACTTTTCACTGGGCCTCATCTGCCTGTTTCCTCTATGGTGTTGTCATCTTACTTTGCTTTATGGCAAAGGCGTCCTGTAGCTTGCACACAAAAGTAGGCAGACAGGAAGCTGGTAGCTAGGCTGATGCAAACAGGGCCAACTTCTGCTTTCTCTTTGGGCTTCTGTCCTTGACGGGGGGGGGGGGGGGGTATTCCCTGAGAGTTTCTCTCTTGTGCCCTCACACACAGGTGTTTCCCTCTTTCTCTAAAGGAAATAAAAATGATCAGGGAAAGCTAACTCACCTCGAACAAGGTCACAGAGGGAAATCAGTGCTGGGGCTTTGTTTCTGGTTCGTGAACCACTGCAAGACATTCATTTCCTCCTTTTCCTTTCATTCAGGGGTTGTTTCAGTTTAGTGATCCTGCTTTCCTCTTGTGTGTAGCTCTTCCAGAATTAACGGGAGAGCTGCTGAGGTTGTGGCATAGGATCTATTTATGACAAGAACTGGGGTTAAGTTAGGTCGCATGGAGGAAGGTTTCCAGGGTTTATTGGGAGAAAAAACATCCCATTGTGGTAGGAGAAGGGAAGCTGGGTTTCTTTGGCGCACAAGGGACCATCTCATATTTCTGGACGGTGACATTTAATTTGGGACTCTTAGAGGGCAAAATATTATGACATTTCCTGATCCCTTTCTTGGTTGTGCAGCAGGGGGGTGGAGAGCCAGGATCCAGGAACAAGCTGAATGATGGTAGTAGGAGTGGGCAGGTTTTAAATCTGTATGCAGAAAGGCCTGCATCATTGCTATCACCGCCAATCAAAATAAAGTCTTAAAGGGATGTAGATGGAGATGTTAAATTGCATCTCTTTTCCATTCTCTGATCATTGTTCTTTTTATTTAAAAACACCAGTGTAGTGTTTTGTTGTTGATACTGCAAAATGCCAGAGTTACCTTGGTTTTAATTTCTGCCCAGGCAGGAATTGAATAATGGTGAATATGCCAATGCTGCATTCATATGAACGTACCTGGGTTGCTGTCCTTCAGCTGAAAAACAAGCAAACAAACAGAGTGAACAGCTGGTTAACACTATTTTACAAGCTTGCAGTTTGTGACAGCAGCAGGAAATCAAGGCTGAGAGTCCTCTTATGATCTAGAGGGTTTTTTCCCATTAGAAGAGAACCACAGGATAGGGTAGGAACTGATTTTTCCTCTGCAGTGGCTCAGCGCAAGGGATGTTTTATTAAAGTCCTAAATTGTAAGCTCTGACATCACTGAAAAGGCCCATTGAGGATATTGCACTGCTATGGATGGAGCCATGGCTCAGGGTCAGAGCATCTACTTTGCCTGCTGAAAGTCCTACTGTTAATCCCTGGCATCTCCGGTTAAAAGGATTAGGTACTAGGTGATGTGAAAGATCTTTCTGCTTGAGTCCTGGAAAACCACTGCCAGTCAGAGTAGACAATACTGACTGTGACCAGCTGCCTGACTCAGTGTAAGGCAACTTCACATGTTCCTTATGACGTTTCAGGCTCGTAAAAGTAATTGTCTGTTTCTCTTAATTAACAATTGTTGTCTCATTTTTTTGGCAGTCCAGACTGTGACTGCAATAGCTAACTAGCATGGGCCAGCAGCCTTTAATAATTAAAGAGCCAACCTACATCAACATTCAGAAGGAGCCAGTATGAGAAAGCCTATCTGCATAATTGAAAATATGCCACTTAACATTATTGATAATTGTAATGTATTCAGCCTGACATGCCCGGACTTTTCCGGGCTGGCCAGGCACAAACCATTTGTAGCTTGAGTCGAAAGACAAAGGATCTGAAGGATCCTAGCTGGCCCTATCAAAGGGCTAGTTTTCCAGCCGGGAGACCAATGGTCACCCGGTTACTGTAAATAGCCTATTAGGAGTAGGGGGTGTGGTTATGGGTATTTGGTGGCGGGTTTTCTGAACGCATATAAACCGGCCTGCGAGCTGGTCAGTTGTCTTTGTCCTGAACCTAATAAAGGTATGCTTAGCTGAAATCACTCTCCGTCTGCATACTTTTCAATAATTGACATGCTGGCTAATAACCTATAAAGCTTCTGTACCCCAAACACTGGTTGTTGTGAGTCTTTTATTAGAAAGTGAGACACACGATGTCTCATGATATGTAATAAATACGCACAGGAGCACCCTGAGTGCTCTTTGTGTTTTAGTGCACTGGCATTAACCTATGCATGGTTTGTGCCTGGACTGCTAGCAATTGCTTACCTCTATAATTTCCTATTCTGTAAAGCATCTTTAAATAGCCCTTTAGTCTCATAATACATCTATGCCAGCCTTTCTCTTCACATACTGGTCATTCTAGTATCCCACCTACTCCTCTAGTATACTTTATCTTAAATAATTTTTTTAAAGAATCATATTTGTTTCCATACTGAGTGACATTTGGCTCTAGAGCTGTGGGTCGCAGAGCGCTGACCTAGCAGGACCCCAAATAAGGGAAGTTGTTCATTTCAAGAGACAGAGAATTCCTTGTGTGAGTTTCTAAAACAAGCGGTGCTGGGTCTTCAGTCTGCCTGGAAACACACCCTTTGACATGGAAACCTTATACACTAATCCTTGTTGTGTATGGAGGTGGGTGTGGTTCTAAAGTGATGAGGGAAATGCCTTTTGAATGTTTCTGGAGTTGTACATTTCAAGACTAAACCCTGTCCTTGAAACCAGGTTCTGGAGCTTAAGGCTTGGGGCACGTTGGGTAAAAAGACCAGAGTAATACTGATTTCTTGCATTGGTCAATATTTCTAGGCCCAAATGGTCAGTTTTGGTTCAGATGCCTTTAGTTACAGGAGACTAGGGGTGTGCAAAAAAAAAAAAATTCGGCCGAACCGGGCAGAATCAATTTCGGCTGGCAGTAAGACTCCTGCATGTCAGTTTCGTCAGTACAAGCAGATTCGGGAGTCTTGGCCAGCCCTATGTCCATGGGGTCGTGAAGAGTCAGACTCGACTGTGCAACTGAACAACAACAACAAAAGGGTCTGTTGCCTCCCAGTAGCAGAACAACCAAATTTCCCACAGAATTTAACAATATAATGATTAAAACGATGGTGTGGTGGGAGTAAAAACAGGTTGGAGACCATATCAAATGAGTGGGGTGCAAAAAGTAAGAATCTGCTGTACAGCCTGGAAACTTCCTGGCCATTACTTGGCTTTTGCTAATTACTGTTTTCGCTCTTGCTAGGGGACACAAAAAGGTGCTTGTGGGCTTGCAGGAGGAGGGAAAGATGAGAATCTAAAATGACTTTCTGGAAATAAATGTTGTACTTCTCAGTATGCCTCTTCTCTTTAAAGTGTATTGTGTGTGCAACTTGAGTTGGGGACTGCCACTTTCTCTGCAGTACATCCCACCAGCCGTGCAGGAAATATCTTGGTGAACCTGAGTGCTTGGACCTCAGCAGGTAGAGCTGCCTGTGCAGGGTGGAGGGGATAGTTGCAGGAAGGTATTGTGTGCAATTTGGAGCAGGCATAACTGAACTGGGAGCTCACAGAAGTTGGTCACCTTTTGAAACTGTGCTTGTATCATTATTATTAAATGGAGTGAGAGTCCTGGGAGAGTCACGGACACTTTGCCGTCTTCCCTCTGTAATAGAAAGAATAATCTGCTTTACACTGCTGTGAATATTCAGTGAAAGTTACTAAAAAGATAATGTAAACTGAAGGTGCAAACTGCTACTGTTGACTATGTCTTCATGGACTTTGTTCTGAAGTATGTGTGTGTGTTCACGGGGGAAAAACACTGGCCTGAAAATGTCAGATTTGGAAGAATGCTAATAACTGTTTCTCTTTGTTTTAAGCACTTCAGTCATTGTTGCCATTATATTTTGGAAATCTCATGGCCACTAGCAATTTATACTTTAAAAAATAATAATCCTGGATTCTAATGGGTGGTGCAAGCCATACTCTTGAAGCATCTTAGAATTGTCAGCAATGGGATCCCTCCAGCCTGAGTCTCCAAAGTCCTTCAGGAGAGCTGACCAGTCTGATCGTAGTTGATGATAAGCAGCAGTATTCCAAAGTTGTTTCAAAAGAGTGGGATGATCAGGTTGGAATTGGAGCTTCTTGTGAACTGTGACCTTGGGATGCTGCTGTTGACACCTGTATTCATGTTTTTATAAGCCACTTGACCTTTCTGCCCTATTTTTTGAACTATAAACTGGGTTGGTTTATAATCCAGGGATTATTTAAATTCCTTCCTTCCTTCCTTCCTTCCTTCCTTCCTTCCTCCCTCCCTTCCTTCCTTCCTTCCAAAGGGGTGTTAGGATTTTTTAGGTTCATGTGTCGATGTGACTCAGTGACCTTACGTTTAGAAGTCATGTGATCTGTATACCATGAGTAGATATAATCTGGGATGGAAATGTTAAGAAAAGTTATGCTGGATTTTGTTTCTGAGGCTGAGACTGGTGTTTGAGACTGGTGTTTGAGTTCTAAGTTCTAATAAGCAACCAAGGCAACCAAAGAGGGATGAAATTAATTTCCCCCCCTGTTTTGATGACCAAAATGGCTTTCCAAATTTACTTTTATTTTGTTTCCTGTCTTCTCTTTGTTGAGTCAGTGTGACTCTAATTACTGAGGGATCCATTTTAGGCTAAGCAGATTCTCTACAATATTAAGAGCATGTGAACCTGAGGTCATTACTTGAGACCTCTTTTATTCTCTCTGAAGTTCAGTGAGATAATGGCAGCAAGATAATTTTTCTAAGCAGACTGTGCAAAGCGGGGTTTGAATGCAAGCCTTCTGAATCTCAAATACAATACTCCCTGGCGGAACCTACAAAGAATGCAGAATCCTGAGAAAGGATAGATTGTGATGCTTTTGGGGCTGCAGATTCTGACTGGGGAGATCAATTGGTTTTCTTACTGTATATAGAAAATCCATCATAGAGCATACATACAAATGTACTTAATGGTATAAGATGAAGCCGAAGGCTAACAAAGAGAGGGAGGAATGAGTCAAGCCGGAAATGGACTTGCCCTCTGTCCTGAGAGGACTGGAGGAGTATCCGGCATAATTCTGGTTGAGGTCAGAAAGAGCTTAATTCTGCACGATGCTCAGCTTCACCAGCCCTTAGAGCAGTCCTGGAAAGTGCCAAGTAGGTGTAGAGCACACAGCAGTTTGCTAAGTGCAAGCCATGCACACTTATTGCATGATGGCATGGCAATTTGTGGCCTATGTATTGGCATATGTCAGCTGGGTAGCTGGCAAATCTTGTGCAGGGTAGGTAAGCTATGTGAGAAACTTTTGGGCTTATTAAAATAGTGGCTCTTGAGAGGGTCTTTAGTTATGTCTGTTAGATGTGCCCCCTGCGCATTCACAGAGGCCAGAATTTTAAATGCTGAGTCCTTTCTTTTTAGGTATGGCTGCAGTTAGGGGTCTGATAGGTAAGTGTGGGTAGCATTCTTGCTGGGAGCTCTTGTCAAGTATGAAAAGCACCTTCTGCTGTGGCATTCCCCTTTGCAGGAAAACAATATTCCCTATGAACTGGCAAAACTGGTGTACTCTGTTAACTTCTTTGAACCCAGTAGCAGCTTCAGAAGTGTCCTCTCATCGTACCTAAGAGGGATGCTCCGGTGATTTGCTCTGTCAACTACCCCCCCCCCCCATGTCTTTCCTGCTGGTATTCCCATGGTTCTTGTCTTAGGGTTCTTGACAATTGCTCCAAGGCCTGGCATGTGCAAGAAGCAGTGATGAGTTAATCACTTCCAGATATGAACAGCAGCAGAGCAAAGCCCCCCCCCCAGCGTCACAAAGAGCATCATGAACAATTGCTGTGTGAAGGAAAATGTGTTGCTTCATTTCCTAGATCTACAGTCCCAGCTAAGAGCCCTGTGAACAGGTTTGCTTCTTAAGTGAAAGCTATCTTGTGACCCTGTTCCTTGAATCAGCATGATGGGAAATGGTTGAATGATTAGCTGGTGGGGTTGTTTGACTGTAAGAGCTGTGTAGAATTTCCCATTCTTATTTTATTTGTCATGAAGGGAGGAGTCCTACTAACAGGAAGTTAATGATATTCTCTCTCCCTCGCATACACAATACCCATCCTTATTCAAATTGCCAGAGGGTTGTGAAAGAAAGCAGCCCTGCCTCCTCTCTTGTGTTACCTCTTTGTGTTTAACTTTAAATTAGGACTCTCCCCATGTTGCTCTTGCTCCCAGATAGGGAGAGAAGCCAGGGTTTGTTCTGTTAAGTGCCTCAATGAATATTGGTAAAGCTTCAGCTCGCAGGCTAAGGAAGAGTTTGTGGCACAGCCTGGAAAGGAGCAGGAAGAGCCCACAAAGGGCCTGATCTGACTAGTTGGTTGAGGGGAGAACGTCAAAGGGTCTCCTTACAGCTGCTTGTCCTTTGTGGGCCTCAGAGTCAGCTCTGAGGTACAGAGACTGGAAGTGAGCCTGAAGTCCTTGCTCTCTTACAAGTGCTCTGTTATAAGGAGATTTGGCATTTGGGCTTGCTGAAAGTCTATAGAGGTCAGTGGAGCAGGCTGTTTGAAGGCTACTGGGGAGTCTGTAGTGCAGACAGGAGGGCCACAGCAGGTATAGCAGGGCAACATCAGGCTTCCATTCCACATCCTGCCTGCCCTCAGGCTCGGAAGACTATTTATTTACTTTATTTATATCCTGCTTTTCTCCTCAAAGAAGACCCAAGACAGTTTACATAATTCCCTTCTCTCCCCCATTTTATTCTCACAACAACCCTGTGAGGTGAGTTAGGCTGAGTGTGTGTGGCTGGGATTTGAACCTGGGTCTCCCAGATCCTAGCCCTACACTTTAACCACTGCACCACACTGGCTCCTGACTAAAAGCAAAGCCTCCCTAGTCCCAGTTCCCTAAATCTCCCTCCAGGAATTCCCTGGAGATTTGGGGGTGGGTGGTGTCTTTGGGGAGGGGAGGGCAGAGCTCAGCAGGGATGTGGCCCTATAGAGTCTGCCTTTAAAAGCTGCCATTTTTGTCCCGGAGAACCAATCCCTGGGTGGTCTAGAGATCACTTGCAATTCCAGGAGAGCCCCAGGCCCCACCTTGAGGTCAGCAACATGTTTCCTTAAGGAATTTGGGGGTTTGTATGTATTTGTACTTTGGCACACCCAAAATGGCACTCCTTTGCACTCAGCAATGCTTGGTGAAAAGGTTGGCTATCACTGCCTTACAGTAGAGCCTCACTCTTACGTGGAGTTGTGTATGCAGAAATTTCCTTACTATGAAAGCTGTTAGGGGGTTATGCTTGGGGGGGGGGTACTTGGGTCCCGTCAGCAGCACAGACTGACCTTGCAGATCTCCTTGCGGCTTCTTTTTCTGTACTTTGGATGTTTTTCCTTGTCCTTATATTTGTTGTTAAACTCTGGCTCTGTTTATGCTCAGAAAACAGTAGTTTCCTTGCCCAGTACGGGTGGGGAGAACAGAGTTTCCCAAAGGAACCCGCAACAAACATAGGTTTCCCGTTTTGTTGGAAATCATGTATCTAGGTTCAGTTTGGCAAGGAATTCTGGACTAGTTAGACTGCTGTAACCAGAATCTCTAGAGAATGTAATGTTCTGCTTTTCAGGCTCTTCTGGTTCCCCCCCCCCCTTTCTGTTTCTGGTAGTTAAAATTTTGATCCCGGCTCCTGTCTATTTGCCTCTTGTGCAAATTTCCCAAACTAGAAGCCTGTTTGAACAGATTATGGGGACTATCTCTCTGCTGCTTGTGGTTTCCAGCCCTGCTACCTTCAGTCCCTGCAGTGTCCTCCCTTTGCCATTCTGCAGTAGGGGTCCCAGGGGGCTGCATTCTTTTCTTTTCTAGATTGACTCTGCAAAGCAGAATGAACTATGTAAAATTAAGGAACTTTGCAAATATTTTATTGCATAATGTTGAAATTACATTCAGATGTCCAGGCAAGCTGGAGGAGTACTTATGCAAGCCGTATTGGGGGGGGGGGGGGGGGGGGGAAACAATATCAAGCAGATGTGATAAGGAAGCCAGAAAGGCATTGGTGGCTTCCACGATGGCAGTTTCCCAATGGTTTGCATGTGCTTCTCAACTGTGTTAACTAAAGGTAGGTAATTAAAATGGTGCTTTGGTAGGATGCAGAATGGCAGTCTTTGGGTGCAGTAATGTAGGTCGCTAAATGGGTGGTCTTGGCTGCAACATACACTATCCACAGTGTGGGAGACTGAAGGAGGGTGGTTCTGCTGCTTGCTTGCAGCATGCTTACAGCAGGGGCTCTGGGCTCCTCCTAACTCTTTGTGCCTTTAGGAAACTCTAAGGACATTGATGCCTGCTCGTAAAGATATTCTCTTCCTCCAAGCAGTTGGAATGGTAGTAAAGTCACTTGCAAGAACACTCTGTAACCTTATGTGGGCCTGTACAGGGCATCATATCTTAGCCTCCATCTTCTGTTGTCTACATTTTAAAAAAGGTTTTTGTTCAGTGTTGCATAATATTCTTCCTTTTTCTGAGGTCTATAGATTGCTCCATAACTGCATATAACACTAGCAGTGCACATTTAAACACAAGTGAACTACAAGTCTAGTGTGCATTTTTAAAAATATATATATTTTAAATAATTTGTTATGGTTTTTAAAAACATTATTGGAGTATAAGACAAGCAGTTTCACTTCCTGAAAGCAAGTAGATTATAATTATAATTTTGGGCATCTCTGTCTTTTAAATATTATAATAGTATTTGCTCTGCATATCTTGCTTGTATTCTTCCCCTTTTTGACGAAAGACAGTTTTTGAAGAATACACAGTTGCTTTTAGGATTGTTTCCTAGGCTGCTTTTCAAGCAGGTATACTCAGAAGTAAGACATGTGGTTCAATGGGCTTTCTTCTAGGGAAGTGGCTTTAGGATTGCATCCTTGGTCTAGACTGTCTGACATGCAGCCAGGTAGAAATGGTACAGGTAGGCCTTGCTGTCTTGTTCAAAGGACTCCTCTCAAAGAATGCTGATGAGTCATTGGCCGATTACATCCAGACATCTCATGATATAAAGTTACACAAGTCAGATTTCCAGTTTGCACAACCTTTTGCAGAACCTGTTCTCCTGAGGCAAACTTGCAACAGTTCCAGAGAGTTTATCACAATTCCTAGATCCTGGTTTCTTAGCAGATTTTTTTAAATTGACCTGGTGTCAACTCAGGGAATTGTCAGTCCAAGGACGTGCTAACAACAGGTCACATTTATATTGGTAAATATAAAATGACAGGCTGATATGACCATGGGAATTTTCCATTGCATCTGAATGCTTTTTTTAATTAAGTCCAGGAAAAATGTATGTATGTATTTATTTATTTATTTATAATTCAATTTATATCCTGCCCGCCCCTAAGGCTCAGGGCGGCAAACAATTGGGGCAAAGGCCATAATTAAAACAATTAAAAACAAGATAAAAACATAACAATAGTACAACAAAGTGCTGGTGCTCTGATGTTCTCAGTTCCAAGATGGGTTCCAGTAGGGTGGATCCGGACCAACGACGTAAGTTCCAAAGCGGCAGATAGCCAGTCTTCTTCCCAGGGCCCGCTTGCACCCTAATGGTATCTCTGCCAATTTTTGGTGATGGTGTATTGATGGAACAGTAGTGGCGGCAGCTCCTACTCGAAAGCCTGGCGGAAGAGCTCCGTCTTGCAGGCCCTGTGGAACTGCGCAAGATCTCCTCCGGGAGCTCTTTCCACCAGGTAGGAGCCGCCACCGAAAAGGCCCTGGCCCTAGTCATGGTGAATTTGACATCCCTGAGGCCTGGGGTAGTCAAATGATGTTGGCCCCCCGACCATAGTGCCCTTGGGGGAACATATGGGGAAAGGCGGTCCCATAGGTATGCCGGACCCTGACCATAAAGGGCTTTAAAGGTAAGAACCAGCACTTTGAAGCGGATCTGGTACGCTATTGGCAGCCAGTGCAGCACCTTCAGCACTGGTCTAACTTTCTATTTCAGCTCAATCCCCTCCTCAGTCGTCTAGAATAACACATATAGCCACATATAGGCATATTTTTACTTAATTTTATTAGCTGACTTGCAATTGGTAAAAGCTTTAGCACCCCAATCAATGCAGGAAGCCTCAGGGGCCACCCAGCAGGTTTGCCAACGTATGAGCAATCCCACCAAGGCTCCAAGTATAGAGCAATACCCAAGCACTTATCTGTGGCCTATGCTAAGAGGTGCTGCCCCTATGCTGGACAGTGTGAGGGTTCAGGTCAGGCACTGAAAAGCAAGACTAAGAGAATTCTCTTGCCAAGCACCCAAACTGAACATCCCAGAATGTCTTCATTTGGTTACCTCTTTCTTGCTGAGTGCTTCACTATAAGGACTGGAGTCCTGTGGAGGGCTGAGTTCATGAAACTGAGATGTTGCATCTGCTTGTTTTTAGATCATGGTGCATTTCGAAGGTTAAAACGGCTGCCTCTTATTCCCTCTTCAGGTTGACAAATACCTCTACCATATGCGGCTTTCAGATGAAACTCTCCAGGATGTCTCAACACGGTTCCGCAAAGAGATGGAGAAGGGTCTCGGGGTTGACACCAACCCAACAGCCTCTGTGAAAATGTTGCCAACATTTGTGAGGTCTACCCCTGATGGAACAGGTAAAGCAGGGGTGTCGAACTCATTTGCTATGGAGGGCCAGATTTGACATAAATTGGACTTTGTCAGGCCGGGCCATGTGTGTCATAAAATATAATGCCAGGTAGCAGAGATATAAACTTTATAAAGGATACAAACACAAAGTTTTTTTTACTTAAAATAAAAACATGCCTGAAACATTAGCATTCTTGCAATATTTTGTTTATTTAAGTGTCTCTGATAACTTCACACTTCTTGCTCTGAATTATTGAACCAAATTGTGCTGTAGCCTCAGCCCAGTGCAGGGAGCAGAAGCTTGCCTGAGAGATTGAGTGAGTCTAGGAAAGCAAGCTATGACGCAACAGCAGCAGCAGAACTGAAGAAGAGGCAGGAGACAGCCAATCCCTTCCATGCCTGACAGAAGCCCTCTGGGGGCCTGATCCGGCTCCCAGGCTGCATGCTTGACACCCTTGAGGTAAAGGGTTGATTGAAGCACTGTGCTCAGGAGCTCGGCTTGAGTTCCAAAGATCAGTTCTGGAACATATAAAGTGATAAACTGGGCCTCTGTGTAGGATGGTTTTTCCTTCCTGGCTGTGTTAAAACCAGGGGTCATTTCGTAGAAAAAGAGCTAGGGGAACTCATTAGCATAACTCATTAGCATATGCCACACCCCCTGACATCAGGGGCCCGGCGGTGGACCTGCAAGGCCAGCGGGAGTGTGAGGAAGCCCCGCCAAGGCCCTCCCTGGCCCCAGGCAGGCAGGGGTGGGGAGAGGCGGGGAGGAAGCAACTTACCCTCCCTCTTCTCCTGCCTCCTCCTGGCTGAATGAGGGCTGGAAGCGGGGCGGCCGGAAGCAGGGGGCGGGGCTTCGTCATGTGCCCCGCCCCCCGTACCTCACCCGGGGGAACTGTGTTCCCCCGCGTTCCCCCCCCCCCCGAAATGACCTCTGGTTAAAACCATTCCGCTTTGTTCTCGTGGTCAGTTTCTAGAGGCTAGGCCTTTTGGCTTTGAATTTCTACCCTACAAAATGAGGGATTGTACTTTGTGCCTATTACACATACTCTTTTACTTATGTATATATCTTTTTATTGTATCAAATAAATTAAGAGTATACATAATGGGTACAAGGGGAGCACATCTACTCAAACCATAAAAATCCTGTGAACTTAAGAACTCTGTTTTTCACAGTTTGCTGTAAATTCCATTCTCTGCACAACCCTGTACCATAATGAGTCTAATCTGGAAGTATGTCTGTTTTGTTGATATGTGTACATCTCTGTTACTTTCATCAACCAGTCATGGATTTTGTGCCTTTTTTGCTTCATGATCCTAGCAAAGAACAATCCGGCTGTGGCAATCCGGCTGTGGTAAAGCTACGCCTTGAGGATTTTTAGGCATGTCAGCTACACAGTTTAACATAAAAGCTCTGGTTTAGAGGGAATCTGTGTCTTCTGTACAATGGATATAATTTCCACCACTTGTTTCCAATAACATTTTGCCCATTTACATGTCTACCACATGTGGGGAAAGTCTGCCTTTTGTACCTCGCAAAACCAGCACTTACTACTCCCAGTTCCACAGGAGGGTTGCCAGGTCCCCCCCCCCCCCCCACCCCCCCCCCGGCCACCACTAGGGAATGGGAAGGTTAGATTTGTTGGCAGAGTTTAAATATGCAAAGGATTGGAGCACCAATAGTTCAAGGGAAATAACTTGGTTTATTAAATAAGAATAAACTCTGATAGAACACAGGAGAGGAGAGAGGCTTAACTAACTGACTAGCTACTTTGAGAGACAGGAACGAAGGAAAGTGGGCTCAGCTGGAGTGGGAAGTCTCCAAAGAGCTAGTCAGGAGACAGGAAGGACATAATTTGAAATCGTGGGAAGTCCCTAATCTAGCTGTACTAACTAGCAGTCCTTCAGCTGTCTCCTATAGGCTGTTCTTCTGCACTATAGACCTTGTACATTCCAACAAGATCGCCAGATCCAGGTTGGGAAACTCCTGGAGATTTGAGGATGGAACCTGGGGATGACAGGGACCTTAGTGGGGTACAGAGTCCAACCTGCAAATAATCTGTTTTCTGCAGGGGAACTGATACCTGTAGTCTGAAGATGAGCTGTGATTCTATTGGATCCCCAGGTCCCTCTTTTTTTTTTTTGACTTTTAATATTTTATTTTGTACTCTTTTACAATGCACAAAGCTCAATAAAACATAGCCATAACAGGGAGATATAGGTTACAACAAAAAAATAATTGGAAACATTGGAAAAGCCCAGGTCCCTCTTGAAGGCTGGTGTCCCTATTCCATATATCCTTGCTATCCTGAAAGGGTTTAGGTGCCACTGATAGATCATTTTCATCAGATTTTTCTCTGTATGAGAAACCAGTTATAAAGGTGGTGCCAACAACTTTCCCCACATTATAAGAAAACTATTATCAGGTTTAAGTAATACATTCCATAAAACGGTATACAGGTTTTTTTTAAAGGTGGTCTTCAAACATAGTTTAAATTTTTTCAAATTTGACATAGGCCTTAACACAAAACTTTCCATAACATATTACATAGGTAACCTTTGACTTGCTGATATTCAAAAACCAAAATACTTTAGTTACTATGATCTCTAACATTATTATATGGTATTACCAGGTACTTTTTTATCAGATCTCTATATGCGTTAATTGCAGTCAATTCTCACTTTTTTTAGTGGGGGAAAACCCATGCTTATTTATCTAAACCGTGCTTATCTATCATTAATGACAGAGGCTAAAGGGGAGATTTTGTGTGATAGTTTACTATTTACTTGGTCCTATGTGCTGACTATGACATCTATTAACATATTGTCATTACTGTAATAAAACAACCTGCTTGATTTTCTTATCCAAGGCCATGTTTTCATTGGGACCTTAACAAAATATTGCTCAATACATGCCAGCAAGCTTTCTCCATCATCCGTTCTTTCATCCAGCTCAGTGTGGCAGCTTGATGAGTGCCTCTAAACCGCCATTTAACTTTTTATCGTACAATTTGCTCCAAGAAATCAGAGTCCTTTTTATCTCATATAAAGCCACTTAATTATTGTTGTCAGTCTTTTACCGTTGTATTAGAAATTTTCACTAGTAGATTGCAAATAAGGAAATTTGTCTTGTGGAGAACAATTCTTTTTTATTGTGTTCACCTGACCAGGAAAAGATAAATTTAAGGTTCCCCAGAAGGCCAAATTTTGCCTTTACTTCAGCAAATAATGGGTTATAATTCATTTTATACAGACTTTTATTATTCGTGGTTAACCGGATACCCAAATACTTAATCTGATACACTTTTTTTTCATGCTAAAAATCCAGTTATCTTTTTTACACCCACTTACATCCATATTTAAACAAAAGGTTGCAGTTTTATCTGTATTCAGGTTGTATCCTGAGACTACTATATTGTATAATAAGATATTTTAATATTTTACTGGATTTTTAAATATCTGTCATAAAGATAATACTGTCAGTGTATAAACTTTATATTGAGATACACCTACATTAATTCAATGAGGGGCTGTGTTTGAAGGGGAAGGTAACCTTTTTCTAAACCCTGTTTATCTCAGTTGTGTTTGAAACTTGAGAAATGGTAATTGTGAATAGTTTTTGAGAGCCTTAAGATTGGAGAGAGGCTTTGCTTTCCATGATACAGGCTGAAGTCCTTTGTCCCACCATCACCATCACCTCTTGTCCCACCATCACCTCTAGTCAAACAGGTTTTGCAGGTATTGGAAATACTACAAAAACCTGTTTAACTAGAGGCAAAAGGAGGGAGAATGCAAATGCCCTTTTCAAGCCACCACCTCTTCCCTTGTCCTTGTCTTGCCCTTTTGCAGCGGTGGTTTTGCTTTTGTGTTGCACTAAGGCAAAAGCCTTGATTGTTAACAGGCAGGCTGATCTCACTTGGCAGGAAGTCATGGGTTGGGAACCTCATGTCTCTCAGTCAGCACTTCTGGGGGATGGTTTCTGTAAGTCTTTGTAAGCTTTTCAAGTTACTGTAACAGTCAGTACAGCAGAAATCCTGCAAAGCTAACCTGTGCTACCTCCGTCCCTCTTGCTATTTCTCTGGCTTTGAGAGTCACAAAGTTTACTGAAGTGTTGTATGTAACAGAAAAGTTTGCATACTGTGTAACAGAAAAGCTTCCATGGCAGAGTAGAGATTCAAACCCAGGTCTCTCAGATCCTAGTCTGAAAACTCTAACATGTGGTCCAGTGTTATGACATAAGAAATGTGGTAAAGGAAAGCATTCTGAATAATAGAAAGAATTCTTAACCTCATGCTACTGGATCTCAAAAGGATTATTTCCAAGGATGAAAAAAACACTGACTTGAACTCTGGAATGTGCATTTAAAAAGGAGAGTGCCTCTGAACATGCTTGGAGTGCTACCATGTGACCGCAGTGCACCAATGTTTGGGTTTTGGAGACAGAAAGCATGATGCCCAGATAGTCTCTTATAGTAGATTGAAACCTATTTAAAAGCTCCTTTCATTTCCACAAGACATTGAATTCTTCAGAGAAGTTCAAGCCTGGTTTTGGAGTTGAGGGTGATCTGATAGCTGTGCTTTCAAAGTCAGCAGTAAGCAAAGTTTTTGGGGTCCTTGGAGGGCATGCAGACTGTTGCTGTTAAAGGGAGGGAAATTATAAGCTTTTTGACAGATTGATGAGCGTGTTAGAAGTTCTTGGCCTGCAGCTCAAGCACTGGGATTTCATATTCCAGGAAAGACTCTGGCAGCTGGTCACAAACACCCTGCCCCCTCGACCCCTTCACAGCTGTAAACAAGCTGCAGGAGAGCTGGGTTCAGGCCAGCTGCCTTATGAACAACACAACCATTCCAACTGGCGAAGACTCTTAGCATAGATGGCTGGTTCCAAGTGGAGGATCGGCCACCTGGCAGGCCCTTTCAACAAGTAACTTAAGATGTGACTCTTTGCTAGTTTGCATGGTTGATACATGCATTTACTCCAAATAGGCAGGCAAAACCATTCCCAGAAGTAAGGACGAATCCAGTGAAGGGTCATTTTAAGAACAGCAACTGAGAGCTGTGGTGCAATCTGTGGCATAGGCTGTGCCAAGAAATACATGGCTTCTGGGGGTGGGGAGGGGTGGGGATAAGGATTCTTTGGGATGTTGCAGAATATAGATACAGATGTGTAGTCAGGCCCAGTAATCATCACTAATCTGGTCCCCTGTGGTGAGTAAGCATTCCACCAGGCAGGGGAACTTTTCTGAACTGGAATGGAGAAGTTTTGCCTTTAAATTATATACCAAATTTCCTGCCTTTCACACAAGAATCAACATTGCAGGATAGTGTATGCCTCTTGTCAGAGCTCTTGCTAGTTTAGCATTCATCTTAGGTTAGGGGTTGCACTTTCTTGCTCCCATGTTATAGTTCTTGCTGAGGTCCCACGAGTCGTTTGTCCTCCTTCCTAAGAGAGCTGTGGTTAATTTTCCCCACAGCTCTGACATTTTGTTGTTTGAATGCTATGCAACCAAATGATCTATATGACTTTTGACATTGGTCACCAAGATCTGATGGAACAGCTGCCCTCTCATGAATGCTAGGAACCAGTGTAGATTGATGGGAGCAGAAGTTTCTGAAAACAAGGAATAAACTAGCTGAAGTGACACTTTTTTAATATCCCAACTGTGCATTTAAGTGTACAGTCCAGGAGGAAGTTGTCATTTGAAATGAGTGTATTAATTCCTGGTATGTTTCTCTCCCCCACCCCTCCCAATTTGATTGCAGAAGAAGGCGATTTCTTGGCTTTGGACCTTGGTGGCACAAATTTCCGGGTGTTAAGAGTCAAGGTTTCTGATAATGGCAGCAAGAAGGTGGAAATGGAGAACCAAATATATGCTATTCCAGAGGACCTCATGCGAGGCAGTGGAGCACAGGTAGGCTGAACTGGTTTTCCTCAAGTTGTGTGACAATTCTAAGTGTCTGGGCCAAACCAGCTGTGATGCTGGAGGTTCCATGAGAAAGAGGTACTTTTCTCCCTTTCTCACAATACAAGAACTCGTGGGCACTCCATGAAATTGCTGAGCGGTCGGGTTAGAACTGATAAAAGGAAGTACTTCTTCACCCAAAGAGTGATTAACACTTGGAATTCACTGCCACAGGAAGTGGTGGCGGCTACAAGCATGGACGGTTTCAAAAGGGAATTAGATAAGCATATGGAGCAGAGGTCCATCAGTGGCTATTAGCCACAAGGTATAGATAGGGGCTCTGGGGCAAGTGATGCTCTGTCTTCTTGGTGCTTGGGGGGGGGTCAACAGTGGGAGGGCTTCTAATGTCCTGGCCCCACTGGTGGACCTCCTGATGGCACCTGGTATTTCTGACCACTGTGTGATACAGAGTGTTGGGCTGGATGGGCCTTTGGCCTGATCCAACATTGGCATCTCTTATGTTCTTATGTTCTTATGATAGGAGGTCCCTATTATTTAAAGGGGGACAATGCTGGAAACTCCCAGCATCCACATATGTTTTGGGCCCAGTAACTCTCTTTCCTGGTTACTGAAGAAGGAAGCTAACATTATGGTGGGGTTGGCTTTCTTTCTTTCCAGAGTCAGAAGGGAGAGATAATGCTTGGTGCTTCACTGATAGCACTTTATTTAAAGTGGGTTGGCATATCATCACTTGCCTGGTTGCCACAAAGCAATTATGCAAGGAATTTGATCTGTCTCTTTCTCTATAGCTTGATCACAGGAACTGACAGATATATATGTGATACCTAGTACATTTTTTGCAGTAAAGCCTACTGTGGGCTACTAGTTACTGAGGTTTTATTTCCAAAGCTATTCTGAAGGGGACTGATATGCTAAGTCAACACTCTGAAATTCAGATACTCTGTTTAAAGTGCTGTATTTTGAATCCCAGTTGGCTGTTGGATCAGTTTGGGCATGTCAGTGAGAATGACAGCCCACATGGTCTGCCTGCCTGCCTGCCTTCCTTCCTTCCTTCCTTCCTTCCTTCCTTCATCCTAGATGGTGAGCAGAAACAAGCAAGAGAGCTGCAATCCAGAGAGTGGTTTCTGTGGGCTGGACTTGATTTGAGATATGTATCTTGATGACCACAACTCTTGAACTTGGTTTGGAATGGCTGGTTTCTCATCCAGCACATTTCGGCTGCTGAATTAAATCTCAGAACATTCATTTTCAATTTCCCTCTTAGCCACGTATTTGCTTCAGATCTTTCCTGTCCTTTTGCCAGATTTTAATACATAACTAAGTCCTACATAAGATCTGTCTCCCCACATTGCCCATCGTGCCATCATTTGCTTATGAACCATCATCACTCAATCTTTGGGGGAGAAAGAGGGATTGCCAGACTTCATAGGAAGTCAGCCAGCAAGGAGTGGCTGAAGTATTTGGATCCTTTTTATGAATTTGTTTTGTCTGTAGTGAACCATCAAAGATTCAGTCTGGAGGGACTCCCAGTCTTGTATGCTTGTGGGAAGTTGTTAAATTGATTCTGTCCCCACAACCACTGCAAAGATCAGACAGCCTTCAGACAATGGTCTGCTGAATTGGCCAGCAACTCGCCATATAACCAGTATGTGCCCCAGAATGACATAAGGGCCTATTGGCTATATTCAATCCCTCTTCCCTCCAGTTCCTTCTGTCCTTTTCTCCTGAAGTTTCACTTGTGTGAGTTATGACATGGGATTAATGGAAGACTGCGCAAGCTGAGGAAAGGCTCTGGTAGGCCAGATATAGACCACAGCCCTCAGTCATTGGTTCATGTGCTAAACATGTTCTCGGCAATACAAGGCTTGGCTAGTTGTGTGTTTATAACATTAAGGGATTTGGTAGGAAATACACTTGAACTCCATTTTCCTTTGTTGGCTACAATTATTCCCGTATTCCTCCTACTGTCATTTTTCTACTTTGGGGGTCCTGTGCGTCCCAAAATGTGCAACAGGGAGTTCTGGAATCCAATAGCAGAAGGGTACAAGTGACTTACCCAGGAAGTGGCTCAGACCTTCCGTCATGGGGATGATTTCCCCCTCTTCTTTATTGTTTTGCCTGCTCTTCCTTCTGCTAAACAGTCTCACAGCTCTCAGTTAACCTCATTCTTTCTCATCTGTAGCTAATTCTTTGCTTAATGCTCCTTTTCTTTACTCTTCTCAAGTTTTGGCACAACCATTTGTTCAGCAAAGCTGCTTTTTATTGTTTTTTGTTCTTAGTCTTAATTATTAGGCCTCTTGCTTCTCCCGTTTATTCTTCTGCTTTTCACTTTCATGGCTCATAAATTTGATTGTGTGACCTTTGTTTCTTTTCATTTCTTTGTCTCTCCTTCGTGTGTCTATAGATGATTTGTTCTTCATCCTATTCTTGGCTTTCTGGTAGAACAAAGTTTGAGTTCAGTGGCACCTTTAAGACCAACAAAGTTTTATTCTGGGTATAAGCTTTCGTGTGCACATACACTTTTCTGGTGTTCCTTAAGTTAGGGTCGCCATTCCCCTGTTGGGGGTGGGGGATTGCCTGGTTTTGCAGACTCCTGCCTGCCACTGGCCAGTTGACTGGCAGGAGGAAATTCACACACACACACCCAACAGCAATGCTGCACAATGTGTCTATGTCATCCAGAAGGGATGTGGGCATGCCAGGGGCGACACTCTGGTTTTTGGGCAAAACTCTATAGTTTGAGGGCAGTTTTACATAGGTTGTGCCCCAAAACCAGAGTATTGACCATAACGTACTTATGTCACATCCAGATGCCACAGGCACGGTGATGCTTCTGGCTCCCGGAACATCGTCCACCGCCAGCATCTCTAAGGGATCTGGCAACCCTACCTCAAGGCTTGGTCTTCTTTTGTTTCTGTGTCTAAAGAATGTTGCCCCTATGTTATTCATAGCTTCTAATTCCAGTTCTAATCTTTTTGTTGTCTACTCATCTTCAAGTGTAATCTAATTAAAGGAGGGTAATCTAATTAAAGGAGTTTCCCTACTCCCCTTCCCCATTTGGTGCCTTCTTGAGTTTTCATTGTTGCTGGCATTACTGCCTTTTCCTTTTCTTATGCTAGAACTCTTGATGTGCTTTTTGCTTCTCTTTCTTTGATCTATTTATTCCATTGCTAAATCCAGTCACTTTCAGTGTTTTCATCTTTCTATGCCTTTCCAGTCTAATGTTGAGCTTCAGTGGATTTAGAAGGGCGTAACTCTTTTTAGGACCACGCCATTGGCTATCTCATTCCCATTGATTTTTATCTTGTTTGCATTATTGTAATTCTTTGTTTGTTATTCCCTTATCTCATCTTAGGCCTCTTGTTTCTCCCTTTCATTCTTCTGCTTCTCACTTTCATGGCTCATAAATTTGATCGTGTGACTTTCTCCTCCTTTTTCTTCATTGATTTTGCATTTGGTTCAGCATTTTCTTACTAACATTTAAATGCATCCATTCCATGGTTATTCAACTTATTTATTTATTTAGATATTTATGCTGGGGGGACTGGCTCAGTAGTTGAACATGTGCTTGGCATGCAGAAGGTCCCAGGTTCAATCCCCAGCATTTCCTGTTAAAGGGATCAGGTACTGAGTGATGTGAAAATCCTCTTCCTGAGACCCTGGAAAGTTGCTGCCAGGCTGGGTAGACAATACTGACCTTGATGGACCAATAGTCTGATTCAGAATAAGGCAGCACGCACGCACACACACACATTTTATACCCCCTTTAGTTTTCTCCCTAGTCGGTACCTAAAACATCTTAGAGCACTGATTCTCCCCTACTCCATTGTATTTTAATAACAACCATGCTGTAAAATATGTCAGGCTAAGAGTGTGTGACTGGCCCAAGGTCACCCAGCGAGCTTCCATGGCAGAGTGGGGATTCAGGCCTGGGTCTCCCAGGTCCTAGTATGACACTGTAACCACTATACCAGGGGTGTCAAACATGCGGCCTGGGGGCTGGATCAGGCCTCCAGAGGGCTTCTATCAAGCCCGCAGTGGAACTGGCTGTCTTCTGCTTCTTCTTCCAGTTCTGCTGCTGCTGCTGCGTCATCATAGGTTTGTGGCTTACAGATACACACCTGAACAGCATACTCAGGATTGCAACAGCACAGGCATTTTGATGCAGTAATTCAGAGCAAGAGGTGTCAGTTATGAGACATTGTTAAATAAACAAAATATTGCAAGAATGCTAATGTTTTAAGCATGTTTTTATTTTAAGTTTAAAAAAGCCCTTTGTGTTTGTGTCCCTTATTAAGTTTATGTCTCTGCTGCCTGGCATTACATTTTATGACACACATGGTCTGGCCCAACAAGCTCTCATTTATGTCAGATCTAGCTCTCATAAATGAGTTCAACACCCCTGCACTACACTGTGGTGGCCTCCACTTTAATCTCCACCATAGTATCTCCACTCTTTGAGCTCTCTCAAAACCACAGGTTTCAACTGCTTTACCTGGTTGCATTTGTCCTCTTTGGTGATTTCCCCTTTTCTCGGGAATGCTCTGCCTATTAGCATCCAGTATTTTTTTACCTTTTAAGAAATATTGAATGCTTTGACTGTACAATTGATATCCTTCTCCTCAACCCCCTTTTCAACTTTCTCTTTTTCCTTTTTAAAAGGTGTTACACGATTTATTAGATTGCAAGCAGCCAGGCATGGTTATGGGTTTTTAAACTTATTTTGTGCAGCCTCTAGTTGTTATAGCACAAGAATAATCATATTAAATGGCAGAGAGAATTGGTAAACAGACTACTCTGGTGCAATAAGGAAACAAATAGAGTGCTCAAAGAACATGAGTCTGGGTCAATGTAGCTGGCAAAAAACCTGCACAATTGGTATCTGCTCCAATCACAGCAGAATGTTTGTGTGTCCCAGAGACTCTGTGTTCTTCTTGGGTATGGTTAGTGGACAGGAGAGGACTTTTCTGGTGTAGAGAGTAGGCTGGTGACTTAATGGGAACAATCTACAATCTTGGGGGCCACTGAGAACTTTTGGTGGCAAATGGGGTACATTTGGGATTTTAGGAAGCTTTTAGGTAGATCATAGACGAGTTGCCCCGATGCAATGATATCACTACCATTTTGTGCTAGCAGCCCTATGTGGAGTGGGGTGGTGTTTCTTTTGTTTTTGGTTGAGGAATTTAGCAAAAAATACTCAAGGAGGAAAATGAGTAACTATTGCTGAACTGAAAACGAAAGAGCAGCAAAGAGGTGACAGAACTTCTTCTTCACCATCTTTTCACCAGTTCTCTTTTCTTCTGGAAAAATAGTGATTAAAAACACACACACACGTTGCGACTGAACTATTGTACTGCTGTGCTGGTGGCACATGCTCAAGCAGCAGAAGGAAGAGTAAAGCGGTGCTCAGCCTGGAAAAGAAAGAGCTGAGGTTCCTCTGGGAGGGGAATGTACATTAAAGCAAGTCTGCCGAGTCCTCTTGCCCAAGGCTAGAAGCAGTGTGTGTATGAATAGTTGGAAAAAATACCAAGCTTTTCCTCAGCTAGATTTTTATTATTATTTGTTAGTCTGCTGAATCACTGTTATTTTGGAAGTGGATGTAAATGAGAGCGGCAACAAGAACGTATTTTTTGGTACCGTACTTATTTCCTGCACAGAGCTCTAGTAAGAGGTGCTGAGCTCTACCAATCCTCTCCTGCTCCAGTACAGCAGCTAGGGCTCAGCTGAGTGCTGCAAAGCCCCAAGGGAACAGCCGACCCTTGACCCCCTGGCTGCACAGCTGATAAATGGGCGACTTAGGCAAACTTCATCAATAGAAGCTTCAAGGTCCTTGCCAGGTTTTCCTACCCATCTCATTTCTAAAAAAAATAAAATAAATCTATTTAATTTTTAAAAATAATCAAAGGCACAAGTTTTTACTTATTTATTCTAAAATAAACAACCCTAACTCTGGTATGAGTTGCCACCAGCAAATGGGCTAACCAAACCTTGGGGTGAGTCCAGCCAAACGTGGCCCAGCAGTATTGCCGTCTTCATACTTGCCCCCCTCAGTGAAGACCTTATCAAGTCTCCTCTGACCAGGTCTGCAGAAGCTCCCTCATATAGTATGAAGCAGGCAAAATCTCATGGCCAGTTAGACTAGAGACTGCCCCCAGATTCCTGCTTGTCCCTGAAGAGACCAGCTTATACTGTATACAAACTACTACCCACAAGTGTTGATGTACAAGTAAACACACATTCAGACCATATACTTCACATTTACTTGTTGCCTTTTAAAGGCAACTTTTACTGGCAATTTTGGTCAGAACCAGCATGACTTTTAAAAAATTCTCTTTACATATTGCAACAAAAAAGTCTCATAAGTTAAGAGAGCCAGTTTGGTGTAGTGGTTAATCTGGGAGAATGGGTTTGATTCTTGGGAGAGCTCTCTCAGCCCCACCTACGTACCTCACAAGGTGTCTGTTGTGGGGAAGGGAAGGGAAAGGGATTGTAAACCACTCTGAGGTAGTGAAGGATGGAGTATAAGTCAGGTAGGTACACTTCAGGTAGTGAAGGATGGGGTATAAGCCAATCTCTTCTCCTTAACAATAAATATTCAATACTAGTAGATGATGATTGCCCTGTGCAAGCACAGACGTCTGCTGCCTCCTGAAATCCAAACTAGAGGATGCAAATGAACTGCATGCCACTCCTGGATTGCTTTGTGTTGTACTCTCGGGAGGGGGGTGTTCTATGTCTCAAGTTTTAACTAATGAGCAAACTTATTCAGTTTTTAGACTGTAAAAGAATCAGCTTGGCTTACAGTACACACGTGCTAAATATTCACCTTTCTTGGTGGCTCAGAGGTTCCATAATCATGCAGGGATCCCCACTCAGCCACTGATGCTTACTTGGGCCAGTTTCTCTCAACTTAACTCACAGGGTTGCTATTAGAGTAAAATGGAGTAGGGGAGAAACACTTTTGCTGTGTGGAGCTCCTTAACTCAAAGGTGGGATAAAAATGTAATGAATAAATAAAGTACTCAATTGCTTTATCTGTTTCTGGAACACACTAAAAGAAGAGCATTCAGGCTTGATTAACCTTACACAGTCTGTGATTTCTGCAATTTTCTACTGGAGTTCTTAAATTTCTGCCATTAGCTTGCGACTGAGATTATTTGCAGATCCAAGTGATCCACATTTTTTGAGATCCGGATGAATTCAGACTTCATTTTGCCTACCAAATAAGTCAAGTAATAGGAAGATAAAATCAGGACTTCTGAGTGGCGTTTGGAAAGAGGTGAATTTGCAGCAAGGAGCACTAATGCAAGATGACCATGTGTCTTCCTGTCTGTCCTGCAGCTCTTTGACCACATTGCAGAATGCCTGGCCAGTTTCATGGATCAGCTGCAGATGAAGGACCAGAAGCTGCCTCTGGGCTTCACCTTCTCCTTCCCTTGCTACCAGACCAAACTGGATGAGGTAAATGGAGGTCTTACCTGTACCTTACCATATTGTTCTAAGGATTGCTGTGATGGTTTTGTGAAGTATTCTGAACGTTCATAGTATTACCAATATGTCTTGATGAAATGCATAATATAGACCATTTACCATACTACAGTTTAAAAAATAATAATGAGGAAGAGCCATTGATCTTGGTGTCATATAAGTGGAATGGGGTCAAGAGTTCGATTTCATAATTACCAGATGATTCCAGGACAAACTGTAATATAATGTGAGCACAGATTCTAGGCTTAGGGAACGATGCCACTGCACTACAGGTTTTTTTGAGATGTGATTTCAATGGTATGTTTCTGTTTTATGGATAGTTCTTATGCTGCTTGTATTTTAATGGCTTGTGTTTTAGTAATGTGGATTGTAATTGTAGGCCACTTTGAGCAGGACTCTGACGAGGCAGCATAGAAATATTCTAAATAAATAAATTGCAGTTTTATTCATCTTTTTTTTTTTAACAGAGCATCCTTGTGACATGGACCAAAGGATTCAAGTCCAGTGGTGTGGAAGGGAGGGATGTGGTTTCCTTGTTACGGAAAGCCATCAGAAAACGAGGGGTAATTGTTATAATTTCTTGTCATTATCTATTTTTCCTTTCCCCCACCTCCTCCCCCAGTCTGTCTTAGTTGCTGAATTGTAAGTTTGTGTGCCCTTGTTCTACCCCCCCCTTTTTTTAAATAAATAAATAAGTGAAAACAAGGGGTAATTTTAGCATGATTTTGTCTGAAATCAGTTTCTGTAAGCCAGAGGTTGGTGATGCCCCCCCCTCCCCGTGACAGAAGCATAATCTGCCGTGGTGTGCTGGTTGTGCCACTTTTGATATTGGTTGTCAAATTTTGCAGACTTTTGCATTGTTTCATGACCTGTTCAACCACACATGGTAGCAAGGTGAACAGAAGTGTCTGTGTGTATGGAATGGGAAACAGAAAATGGTACTTCTTTTCTAGCATCCTTAACTAATCTGAACTGCTTTTTTCTCCAGCTTGAAAATGGATGAGAGTTTGGGCTGCCAGCTGGGAATCTGAGGAAGGGTGTTAATTAGTTTTTGAATGTCCTAAATAGGGTTAAGGATGAAGGCAAATGCAGTACTGAATCTTGTTAACTGCATTGTTGACCATGTAAAAACGGGGGGGGGGGGGGGTTGACCCACCACATCCTTGCAAGGATGACTTGATTGCCCTGTCCCCAGACCTGAGGCCCTGAAACAAATATCCTTCTGGTAGTTTGACTGAGACTGGGTTTGAACTCTCACGTGCAGTAGAACACACCAATAAAAGCAACAGGCTTTATTTAAAAGATTTAATAAATGGTTCAGGCTTTAAGCTACAGCAAGAACAAGCAGGTGCAATAAAATAACAAAATCTGTCTTCCTACATATACATACATATGTGAAGGCAGGCAGGTTACAAGATCTTCAAATCAGCATAAGTAACAAAGCAGCAGGTTGGAGTTGCAGCAAGATGGTCCCTGACCATGATGGTATTAATGGGCCATGCTTGGGAAATACTTGTGTAAAATGATTATAAACTAATTTATAGAAAACTGGATCACTGACCCTATGACCAGTGTAAGCCAATCAGGAACATGATCCAAAAGATGATTCTGGAAGAGCAGGACTCCCCCCTCCTATCTGAGTATAGTTAAGTCAGATCACTGTGATATTCAAAGGTGCGATCTCAAGCTTTTCATCTTGGCTTGGGAACAGCAGAAGAGTGATAGGCATTTGACATGGAAGTCACCCCATGTTATTCTTTAACGCTTAGATGGCCCATCAGAAGACAGGCTATTGCTTTAAATTTATGACATGGCCAAATGCTGATTTTAAACTGTCAGGCTGATTGAGACAGAGGTGACCATCTCTCTTGACAGACTAAATGCATTAAACTGATCTGGTTGCTTTGTTGTAATTATGTAATCTGCTTTGATTCTCAGTGAGAAAGACAGACAATAAATAAATCTGCTGCTGGAAACCAAGCTATGTGATTGGCATAGTAGTCATACTGAGCACTGGTTCAGCCAGTTGGGTGGGCGAGTGGGTGGTCATGGGCTCAGTGAAGCTGTAATCACTCTTCTCCTCCCACTACCCAAATATGGGTTTCTGCATTCTTCATAATGTGTGATCCTTGTGCATGTCCATGTTCATTTGGGAACCAGAAGTGTAGTTAGAGTTTCACTGTGAGAAATTCTTTGGGCTTTCTAGTTGAGTAGGAGAATGGCTCCAGCCAATCAACACTATCCACAGCTTGGTTACTGATGCTTCTCCTTTCTAGAGAGGGTCAGGTATGTGTGAATTAAATGTAGTATTCCTCATCCAGCTTCATGGCTTTGCACCTCATATATACCTGGATATTACACCCTTCTTCAGCAGTGAAAGTGTAATGCGCATGCCTGTACCTAATCTGGCAAGTGCAGGCTGAAAACATCTGAGGAGTCAATTTCCCCCCCAACTTCTTGTACTGCAGGACTTTGACATAGATATCGTCGCTGTGGTGAATGACACTGTTGGGACAATGATGACCTGTGGCTATGATGATCACAACTGTGAAGTTGGACTTATTGTTGGTAAGATGTAATGTCTGGGAACAGGAAGGGTTCCTCTGGGATTCAGAACTGGAATTAAACCCAGTTTTGTGGGGATTTAAACCCCTTTATGCCACAAATAACTGGAACTTGCTAAAGTATTAGAACTACACACAAACCAAAGGTGAGGAATAGTTCAGATCCAAGTTTGTTTCCAAATGGAGATCATTTGATCAGTTCACTTTATCTTAACTGTTGGTTTTTTGAGCTCCCATA
The DNA here is from genome assembly GCF_001447785.1 of Gekko japonicus. Classification (NCBI taxonomy): domain Eukaryota; kingdom Metazoa; phylum Chordata; class Lepidosauria; order Squamata; family Gekkonidae; genus Gekko; species Gekko japonicus. Next base: position 2,318,841 of record NW_015172553.1, read on the forward strand.
AGATACGTTTGTTAATGTGTGACGACTTTAATTTTGTGCTAATGGTATTTTTTGTAGTTGCATGCTGTCTTGAGTAGTCAATTTAAATCATGGACATTAATTAACTGAATAATGGAACTGTTGAGGCCCTTTGTCTGTTCTTCTGAGCTTCCATGGCTTCTGTTAATCTTTTATTTAGGCACTGGATCCAATGCCTGCTACATGGAGGAGATGCGCCATATTGACTTGGTGGAGGGAGATGAAGGGCGCATGTGCATCAATATGGAATGGGGAGCCTTTGGGGATGATGGGATCCTCAACGACATCAGGACTCAGTTTGACCGGGATATTGACATGGGCTCACTGAATCCGGGCAAGCAACTGTGAGCAGAACTCCTGGACTTGCCTTCATCTGGGGTCTCGCTGTGATTGTCTGATTGGCTGCACTCAGATGATACAGCAAATTTCTATTTGTCTAGATACAAACATGGTCTGTTATGCTTGTGGACTCTCACCCTCCTTTCCTTATATGTGATCTGAAGTCAGCATGGTTTTGGAAGCTTTTGTCATGGCGTCCAGTTGTGGGGTGCTTGGGCAAACTGGAGTTCATTTCCTTCTCCAAAACTGGGATTCTAACCCATGGTTTAATCCCAGTTCAGAATCCTGGTTTTTGGAAGAGAGGACAGACTCCTGTTTGTCCGAGTGCTCATCCTTGGATGTTATAGCAAATCAGTATTTGATTGAAAGCTTCCAGAGCTGTCTGTCACAGTCCATGTGTGAGCAGGTTAGAGAGAGGACAGGTGAGCCTCAAGCACAGTTTGTGTCTGTCACAGGCAAGCAGAGGTTTGTCATGATGTCTGAATGCAGCCTCTGTAGGGGGCAGGGGATGGTTTGTGTGGCTTATGGCATAACAGCTTCCAGAAAGCATCCTGCTGCCTTTGGGAAATACGGGGTTTGGAGATTTGTTAGCTGTCTTCCTGAACTCGGTCCCCTCTTTGCTTCTTGTAGAGCAAGATAAAGTTTCTCTAGCTACAGTAATCATTTGACTTGATGAAGTGAAATCCAGGGCTAGAAATGCATGCCCATATATTGTGTTTGTTGTGGTAGTTAAATGATGGACAATGTAACACTTGAATATGGCCAGCATATTCTGTCTGCTGAATACTCATCAGCTTTTTTCACAACTAGTTGATTGGTCTCTTCACCTAAAGGCAGAAGGAGCCCCCTGCTGACTGAACTGTCAATGCATCTCTCAGCGATTTTGTTTGTTTGCTTAAAGCCTGGCATTTGGCAGGTACATAATGATACGCTGATTGCAGCCTATGCTGAGGCTGGGCAAAAAAGAGAAAGAATCCAAATCAAACCCCTTTCATTTGAAGAAAAATTCAGGGGGGTTGGTGTGAAGCAGGAGAACAGTGTTTGAGTATGGCGGCACCTTTAAAACCAACAAAGTTTTATTCAAAGTGTAAGCTTTCATGTGCAAAGCACGCTTCTTCAGACAAATGGTTGCGCTTGGCCCCTCCCCCCTTCCTGCATCCAGGTGGCTGAACCAGCCATCAAGGTCTTCGGTTTCTGGTATGTGTTTGGCAGGAGACATAATAACTGGAGCTCTAATTCTGTCTCATGTGTTGGGCTGCATTGCAGGTTTGAGAAGATGATTAGCGGTATGTACATGGGTGAGCTGGTCAGGCTTATCCTGGTGAAGATGGCCAAGGAACATCTCCTCTTTGGTGGGATGCTCTCATCAGACTTGTTGACAACAGGACACTTGGAGACCCGATATGTCTCTGCTATTGAGAAGTGAGTGAGTGAGAAGGGGGCCAGCTCTTGCATCATATGTGGCTTCTTATGGGTGGCAAGGCATTTTGGAATCAGGCCCCCTGAAGCTGTGCACGCTTTCAAACTCTTTCTTGTCCTCTGAATCTATAGGGAAAAAGACGGCCTACTAAAAGCCCACGAAATCTTGACAAAGCTGGGCCTGGACCCATCCCATGAAGACTGTGTTGCCACCCAGCGCATCTGTGAAATTGTCTCCACTCGCTCAGCAAACCTCTGTGGTGCTGCCCTGGCTGCTGTGCTTCGGCGCATCAAAGAGAACAAGGGAGTTGACAGGCTGCGTTCCACTGTTGCAGTGGATGGAACTGTGTATAAGAAACACCCACAGTACGTGAATTACGTATTTTATTTATATCCTGCTTTTCTCTCCCCAGTGGGTCCAAAGCAGCTTATATCATTCCCTTCTCCATTTTATCCTCACAACAACCCTGTCAAGTAGATTAGGCAGAGAGAAAGTAAGTGGCCCAAGGCCACTCAGCAAACTCCCATGGCAGAGTGTGGATTCAAAGCTGGGTCTCCCAGATCGTAGTCCAACGCTCCAACCACTACACCACACTGGTTCTCTAAGGGGCGCAAATGAAGTGGCACTAACATATCTAGATGTAGACAAACCCAGGTTATTCTCACCTTGTTCTGCTTTCACACTGTTTCCGTATCAGTCCCTTTCCAAGAAAGAAGGCTGACTTCAGGGAAGTTAAGAGGAGTAATCTTTGAATGCTGTGGTCCAAAGGCAGACAGTGGTGGTAGATGAATGCTTCCTGAAAAGGGGCTTGGAAGCCTCAGCTGATGGGAGTGTCCTCATAAAACACTTTGGGAACAGGGTCAGGAGTTCCTTTTTGAAGAGAGAGAATTAGAAGCAGCTGGAGGGTTGCCAAGCTAAAGTAGCATTCATGTTGTATTGGGCTTGGGGTGCTGAGGCCTCCAGCGCTGAGTGGCTAGGCTGGTGTGATGGCAAAGGACATTCAAACAGCTCCTCAGAGGACAAAGTGATCCTAGCATTCGTCATCTAGGCTGCATGAGCAAAGAAGCATTTGTCAGTCTGGTAGGGATCAAAATTTTTACAGTGTCCTCCGTATGCTTTGTGGGGTGCACAGAGGACTGAGAAGCCATCCCAGTGTGAGGGAAGCTCAAGGACACAAGTCTAGAAGCAAGGAGGTTGAGGGAAATTGCAGCATAAGCCATGAACTAAGAAAGGAACAGTCAGTGCCTGAGGGGTTGATGAAGAATAAGGGAGAATCTAGAAACTGAGGAAAGAAGGCGCTTGGCAGACAGCAGGCTCTATAGAAACCTCATCACATTTAAGATGAGGGTGGTGTATACTAGAGGGTGGAGCAGGCCCGTAGCTACAGCAGGGCCTCTCGGGGCCTGGCCCCCTGATTTACTGCCAAGGCCCCCTATCCAGTCCAGGCCTCCCAACAGCGAAAGGGAGAGAAAATAGTCCTTGTGTTTGTTTTGCATTTGGTTCAGAGGTCTGTGGGCCGACAAATTGTTTGGGAACAGAAAGTGCATTGTTTATTCTGGCCAAAGAGTGTGTGTGTGTGCTGCACAAAAAATTTGCATAATGGGTATCCCACAAGAAAAAAAGGTTGCCCCACAAACTGAAAAATCCTGGCTGCGGCCCTGGGGTGGGGAGAAAGGGGAGTGCTAAAGAGACTAATCAGGGAACAGTGTGTCAGAAGCAGGGCCCTGATGAAGTGAGGGGCAGAGAAGCCGAGGAGAAAGTGGTACTGGCTGAAAGACTGAGAGGGGAGGAGGAGCTGTGTGTTAGTGGGAGGAAGTACACAAGGGAAGGTTTGAGGGGGCAGAGGATACTTGAGTGTTGAGACTAGACGCAGGCGTGGCCGCTGTCCCTTAAAGAGGGGGATATAAGGGGCATCTCAGGGCAGGGAATCTCTGGTGCTGAAGATGGCTGCATGAAATCGATTTCTTGATAGGGTAGCTCTGAGTTCACAAAATACTGTGTCTAGGCTGCAGGTGGGATAGGTGTATTTAAGCCTGGGTGAGGGACAGTTGCTGATCCGAGTGGTCTTTTTAGGAAAAGTCCCTCCTCCACATAAACAAAATGGCATTTTGAAGAGGTCAAGCTGAGCCCTCCTTCCTGACACAACATTGAAGCATGAGCCTCCCCCAACGTACATACCACCTGTGGCCACAGTGCTGTATAGACGGTGAAAAACTTTGCAGTGGCTTGGTTTTGCTGTAGACCTTGACTTCTGAATGCCAAGTAACAGTTTCTGTTGTTGGTTGACACTCTGTGTAGTTTTGCCCGCCGACTTCACAAGGCTGTGCGACGTCTTTTGCCCGACTGCGACATCCGGTTTGTCCGCTCAGAGGATGGGAGTGGCAAAGGAGCTGCCATGGTCACTGCTGTGGCCTACCGGCTGGCAGCCCAACACAAGGCCCGGCAGGAGATCTTGGAGCCCCTGCGGCTCAGCCACGAGCAGCTATTGGAGGTGAAGGAGAGGATGAAACAGGAGATGGAGCGGGGCCTGGCCAAAGAGACCCATGATGAGGCCACCCTGAAGATGCTGCCCACTTACGTGTGTGCTACCCCAGACGGAACAGGTAAGGTGGGCATAGGGGGTGCGTGCGTGGCTGTCACTGAGTACTGTGATAGTCAGGACTCTGTGCTCTGAATGAACAAAATCTTGGTTCGGGCCCCATAATTTAGAGCCCTGTCTAAATTATGTCAGTTAAGCAAAAGTGAATGATTCTCTTAGTTCATATAATGCATCTTGAATTTAGTTATAAGGGCACTGAAACCCTGTCTGCTGGGAATCTCCAGCAGCTCTGACTTCAGAGATTTGCCAGCTGTTGCTTATACACATTTGGAAACTTTGTGCCTTTACAAACAACAATGGGAAGTCAAATCCTGCCTGCTGTGTGCCCTGGTAGAATTGCAACGCAGGCATAGCCTGGCTGTAGGCATGCTGACGCTTGTGTCTCTCTTACAGCAGAAGGATAAGTAATTACTCAAGGGGAACTCTGTTCTCTCGCTACACTAGTCCTTAATGTTGGTATGAAAAATTGATTGATTTCTAAGGGATTGGAGTCCTCTCCCCCAAACCGCTGGTGGATGCATTTAGTTTTTGCATCTTGTTCTGCTACCTCAGTTGACCCACTGGGGGTCAGGGAGACTTCTGTCCTGCTCCCCCCTTTTTTGATGCACCTTGGGGATTGTTGAAAGTAGAGACAGGATTTTGCATAGAGAAAACCTCAATCCCAGTAACATTTCCCTTTGGGAGAAGAGGCCTGTGTTATTTTTGCTTCGTGTTCCAGGTCACTATTTGCTCATACTGGGAGTCAGGAAGGGAGTTTCATCGTGTCAGATATGCTTGAGAGGGTGTATGGATGTGAATGTATGTATATTTGGTGGGGGTGGCTATGTGGCTGGATCAAAATACTTTTGTGCCAGAGAAGGAAAACCTAAATGTCTCTTCCCTCCCAATGAATTAACTTGGATCATGATCTGCCTGGCTGTCCTCCTGTGCACCGTCTGTTTCTTTCAGTAGCGCTTGTACAGAAGAACTTTGTAATGCTCCTGGAAGAACCCTTTCTACCTCCTTTGCATCTGCTTGCATCAGCTGCCTCGCTTTGCCTCGTGTGAAGGTTGCCTCTTTGCTGTTTTGCCTGGGCCGCTTGAGTCAGAGAGATCTCCTTGGCATCAGATGTGGGGGGAGTTCCAGACTTCCTAGGCATGTGTGGGCCCAAATCAGACCAGGACCATGATGCAGAGGGAGAGAAAGCTTAAGCATTCCCTCTTGCACCATTCCCCCAAGCTTAAAATGCCTTGGGGAGCCTCTATTCGCCCTGCTTGGGAAACTTAACATGTGCTGGTGGGCTATATATTATGTTTCCCTAGTGCAGCAAATAGAAGCTCCTCAGGACTCTTTGAACAGTGCAGGGTGAGGAGAAGTTGTAACTCCTGATCTACGCTGGGCTCACGCATGCCTGAGAGTCATGAAGCACCCAAGGCCACATCTGTCTACCTGGCCAGGAAAAGGGCATCATGTAATGAGGCTTTCAGTACCCAGTGCTGGTGTTCCTGGATTAGCTTGCTGTAGCAGCAGGCAGTGGCTCTAAAGGCAAGTTCATTTTGGTTTCAGAAAAAGGAGACTTCCTGGCCTTGGATCTTGGAGGCACAAACTTCCGTGTGTTGCTTGTGCGGATTCGAAATGGGATGAGGCGCAGTGTGGAGATGCACCACAAGATCTACTCTATCCCCCTGGATATCATGCAAGGAACGGGCGAGGAGGTGAGAGGGCCTCGGGGGAGAGGTGGGAGCAAGGGGGATAATTTCCTAAAAGAAAGGGGCCATAGCTCATTCTGTGCGAGCGGGTTCAGTCCCCAGCATCTCTGGTTTAAAAAGGCTGAAAAAAGCAGTATGTGGGCCACTTGCCTGACTCAGTATGATAGTTTAGCAGTGTTGCTTGTGACTTAAGCTGGCATCATAGCTGTTGTACTAGGAAGGGGTGAGGAGGATTGAACTAAAATATTAGGAGTGATAAATGAGCATTTTGGATGGTGTGTCAATCCTCCCACTCTTGGTGGATCATGTGAGGTGAGGCCCAGGGCTGTTCTCTACCATTCAGCCCTGGCCAAAGGAGGGAACGTCTGGGAGATCATGAATAGGCTGGATTGAGTCACGGGGATGCCACGTGGCCTCTATAAAAGCATTCTGGGCCAGGCTCGCTTTCTGACCTGAGCAGCGAGGGAGCTTTGCTGCTGCTTCCTGTGACAGAGCAGCCTTACTTTCACCTGGGATCTGGGCCTTAAGAGGTGGAAGTAAAAGATAGAGGTCTGTTAATCCTTCCATCTGGTGCAGAGATGTCACGAGAAGGTGGATTTTGTGCTCTAAAGCTGGGATCAGAAATTATAGCGCAGAGCTCTGAAGGTTCCAGGAAAGGGGCATGCAAAGAATGAGGGGGTGCTGTTTTTCCCTTTGCATCCCAGAACTTTCAGGATAGGATGGGAACTGTGCTGCTGACTTGGGAGTCACGTGAAAATGGATATTAATACAAAAAGAAATGTTGACCGTGTCTCCATTCACCTCTAGATAGAACATATAAATGTATCGTCAGTCAACCCATTCTGAGATCAAAGGAGTAGATACAACAAATATATTCAAGTCAAATTAAAATCACCCTTTCCTCCCCCCCCCCCCCCCCCCCATCCTCCCCCCAGCTGAATCCTGTCTGCTAGGCAGTGCTGTAGAAAATATTGGAATTGATAACTGGTTGCAGGGCTGGCCTCAAACATCTGATCTGAGCAGTGCTCTGAATTCCTTGCATTATTGTTATTTGTTGGTATTTTTGCATTTGTGTGTGTGCGCGCATGTGCGTCCACGACGACCGTGCTTTTTTTTGAACCGTGTACGGTTTCACTGACAGATATTTCCTCCTCAAAAGAGCAAACAGTGGTTTGTTGGGGCTGTTTCAGGTTGGGGGAAAATGGCACAGGGGAAGGCCTAAGCCCCCATTTACAGCAGTCCTAATACAAATCCCATTTCCACGGGCCTAAGAACTTTAGTTTCAAAAATCTCTGGAAGCTCTGAACTCTCAGCACACATCTAGTGGGATCAGGCCCAGAAACAGTGTAATTTATGGTTAGGCCCAGGGCTTTTTTTTTGTAGAAAAAGCCCAGCAGGAACTCATTAGCATATTAGGCCACACCCTATGCCTTTCCTTGGGTTGCCCAGGCGCCCCGCAGCTGCGGGGAGCCTGGGCAAGCTCCCCCCCTTGAAGGGAAGGGAAGGGAAGGCAGTTTAAACTGCCTTTCTTTGGTTTGCTCAGGTGCCCTGCAGCTGCAGGGAGCCTGGGCAAGCCGGCCCTTGGAGAGACCACAGAAGGCACCGGGAGGTATTTAAATGCCTCCCTGATCCTTCCAGGGCCCCCCTGGCCCGCCTGCTTTGGAGTCACCGGGGGAGGATCACTCTCCAGGACTTCCCTCTGTAGCCACACATGCAGAGGTTTGGCTGTAGTGGGTGTGGCCAGCTCTGAAGCCAGCCGGAACTCCGTTCCTGTGCGTTCCTGCCCAAAAATAGCCCTGGTTAGGCCTTTGCTCCATAATTGAAGGAAATTGGAAGCTGCCCCAGTTGTGTGATGGTTTCAGTTCGATTGGTAGTTTTACCATAATTGGAGACTCTGTAGGCCGGCAATCTCAGCAGTACTTAATGCCATCAGTTTTTAGCCTGTCTAGGAATCATGGACACGAATTCATCAAGGGTTTCTTGTCTTGCAGCTCTTTGATCACATTGTCCACTGCATCTCAGACTTCTTGGAGTACATGGGGATGAAGGGGGTGTCACTGCCTCTTGGATTCACCTTTTCTTTCCCTTGTTATCAGAACAGTCTGGATGAGGTAAGCACTTAACTCTGTGATTTGGGAATCTAACATTCTCTTGTCCTAAAGACAAGAGGACAACAGGGAAAACTCTATGGAGAATATAGACAATATGCTTGCCAGCACTGCTGTTACCCTGTTCTGATGTGTGGTCCCTTTCCCCACAATCAGAGTTTTATCCCTTTCTTTTTCTAATTTTGTTTCATTGGCAGAGCTTCTATGCATTCTTTTCACTTTTGTTTAAGCATAACTGCAGTATTAAAAATGAAATAAATGAACAGGAAAATAAGGAACCAGTTTCAATCCCATTTATGGTGAATGAGTAAGCTACTAAACACGCCAGTTTTAGGAATGATCTAAAACATGCCAGTTTTAGTAATGATTAGTAATTATTGGGTGCAGTTTAAAGTGGCTAGTGTTGTGTCTGGCTTTCTTCCATTTGTTCAGCAGTATTTGCAGTATAACATTGTTTTGCCATATGATAATAGCAGCGCAATTTGGAAACAGCAAGAAAATCAATATAAAAATGTGGGGGCTTCCACAACCACATTACCAGCCACCTTCCAGATGATTCCCCTTGCCAGGGCTACCTCAGTAGCACTGTGCTGGTCTGTACATGATAGGCTGGTGGCATAAGAGTGTTCAAGGTCAGAAAATACACAAGAAGCCAGGAGAAAATGGGAGGGTGCCATAAAGACG
>NW_015172553.1:2327759-2332776 GCF_001447785.1 Gekko japonicus
AATTGTAACGATTCCAAAAGAAACTTCTTGTGTGTAAGCATCCAGAGATCTCCTTGCAGCACGTGCTGACCTGTTCATACTGCATAGAGCAAGAGCAGTGACAGTCTCATTCAGGGTATAAAATAAATAAGATCCCTTTGAACAATAATTCTTTGGCTTCTCCTCCTGAAAACATTGTCCAATAAATCCTCCTGTCCTAGTATGGATTTGGCCCTTTAGCGTAGCAGGAACATTTGCAGTGGGTTGCTGCCATGCAGCCCTGCTGGTAGCTGCCTTGAGCAAGCCGAGATGAGTAATCCTGGTGGAGCCATTCAGCATGGATCTGGCTTGTGGCATGGTGGGAGGAGGCAACGGGCAAGCCTGTGCTTGTCGCTGACTTGGCTGCTTGACTTGCTCCAGGGCATTTTTGACATCCTACTTTATTCCCCGCTCCCGTCCTTCTGGGCCACATGCCTACCTTTGCAGGTGGCTGGCTGTTTTGTCTCTAAAGTTTCTCTTTACAACATCTTCTGCCGCTCTCTTTTTTGTTTTGGCCCTGGGTCATTTTGGTAGGTTCAGGAGCCTGTCGTGACTCGAAGAAGGGCAGCAAATGATTTGCATGGTGTGTTTGCATGTAACTTTTTAGATCAGTTTCCTGAAGACAGTGGGAAGCAACCTGTGGGTGGCTATACACGTAATCTAATAAAATATTCTAATAATGAATTTGACTGCTAATCTGAGGTGTGGGTGGGTGGGAACATGCATACTATCATAAATTTGAGAAGGATTAGCAAGACTGGCCCAAACTGCATTGCTTTTCTGAGCAGCTGCATTACATGATGGGGAAGTTTTCCTGCAACCTGAGGGTGTGATTTCAGGAGGTCTATTTTGGGGTGCAATTCTTGACTTTCATTGGTCCTCCAATGGGGACTGCTTGGATCATACGTTCTTCCTTCCTTTCCCCCATTTCCATTTTTTGATTTGGTTCCCCCCCTCTAGTGCTCTCTATTTTATGTTTGTATTCTCTCACTTTTGTTTTAAGGGGATACTTGTGACCTGGACTAAAGGTTTCAAAGCTAGTGGTTGTGAAGGAGAAGATGTGGTGGGATTGCTGAAAGACGCAATTCATAGGAGAGAGGTAGGTCCCTTTTGGGTAGGAATTCCTGGGTCTCTAAAAACTACCTGGTGAAAAGAGCACTCCAATGGCCACTTCAAAATTTAAAAAAAACAAAAATAAAAACTCTTTATGGAAAACTAAGGTTCTGATGATGTAACATCATTTGGGTGAGATGAGAAAACTGGAATGACCAGAGAAGTCAAACTCTCCTACTGGCAATATTTCTGCAGACTAGCATATCTTTTAGTTACCTTGTATGCTTCATCCATGTTTCCCAATTTGGTTTTGTATTAGTGGTGGGTTGTGGTGGTGTTTGGGTTTGTTTGTTTTTTAAACTTGGAGGATATTCTTGCTTTCCCTAAATGAATCTGACCCTTCTCTCCCCGCCTCCATGCAGGAATTTGACCTGGATGTGGTAGCTGTTGTGAATGACACTGTAGGGACCATGATGACCTGTGGCTATGAAGACCCATTTTGTGAAGTTGGACTCATAGTTGGTAAGACTCAGATTTATGTAATTAAGCTAATCTGCATAATTTTGCTTATTTTACATAATGTATCTTATTTTTGCCAATTATGGGGAGGGAGGGATTATGCAGAGAGCGAAGACTCAGCTGTATAGCAGTTGGGACTCCTGCTCAGCCCTACCCTGGCCTCCGAGATTACAAGAAACCTGCATTGCTTGGAGCTTGTCTTCATAATCATAAGGTTTGGGCTGGGATAGGCAACTTATTTTTGGCCTGGGTGCTGAATAAAACCCACCATGTCACTTGGAAGACTGTGCTGGAAAACAAAATGAGGATGGGGAAGCAGGGCAGAAAGAAGTGCCTTGGGCTGAGCTCGGACCTGGTGTTGGCAGTACCAGATGTGGGAGGCAGTGATGGACAGTCATTCGTGTTGCCTTTTGCAACTTCAACTGTTGCAGTTGTTTTACGTAACACATCACAGGGTCATGCCTGTTTTACATTATACACCACGAGGTCATGCCTGTTGCCTTCTCCCACACCACTGGCCCCAAGGACACACCTTGGTTGCTTGAATGGAGGACTGGTGTGCCATTGTTTGACACTCGTGCCAGGGTTTCCCTATGCCAAGCTAGATACTTGGGTTTTTTTTAAAGTTAAGATAGGTGAAGATCTGAGCCCCCCCCCTCCCCAGTCCTTGTTTGCATGGGTGGAAGTATAGGATATACTCTGCGATGGTCCTAGTGAAGCCTTTCTCAGCTCCCTTCAGGTGACCTTTCACTGCTAACGGACTCTCCATGACCTTTTCTCCTCCCTACATTATCACGTTGCTGTCCATGCACAGTCCTGGCCAGTGAACTTGGGTCATAAACTGTCTGGCTAAGAGCCACATCGATATTTTCAACACTTAAGCCCAGGGGTGGGGTTGAAGTTTCATTGGGATAAAGGGCATTTCATAGCCCCCCCCCCCCCAATGTTCAGTTAGTCTAATACAACTTGCCTTAAGAGTAATAAAATTAAGAACTTGTAAATGTAATAGAAGTAAAAAAACTATACACCAGTTAGTGGTAGGTGAGGCCTCCCCATGCTCTCCTTGGAATTGGGCTGCTGATCTGCCAGTAAATCACAACTCGCTTCAAGTGACCGTTACTCCAATCTTATCACCTGGAAGTGCCAGGATCCCTAGGCTGTTCCTGAGACTGTCACATGAAGCTGCCTTATACTGAGTCAGAGCCTTGGTCTATCAGTATTTTCGATTCTGACTGGCAGCCGCTGTCCAGGGTCTCAGGCAGAGATCTTTCACATCATCTACTACTTGGTCCTTTTTTACCTGGAGTTGCCAGGGATTGAACTTGGGACTTTTTGCATGCAAAGGAGATGCTCTGCCACTCCAGCATCCTTGGGAGCACTCTGTGATTCTTTGTACCAAGCCCTACACACCTGCTCCTGCTGCAGAAGTATGCAGTGCTTCAGCCAGTGAGTCCGAACTGGTGCTAGAAAGACTGATGAGCACTTGACACTAAGCATACCACCAAAGTTTATGCACCTTTGTTTTTAATTTTTATACGTTATTTATAGTCCGCCTTTTTCACAGAAAAGGCTGAAAGATAGCATTCACATGACGCATTAAGCGGTACAGAAATTACATAAATTGGATCCTACTTACAATAAGCTATATGCAGTAGTTTAGACCACAGTCCCATATCATTTATCCAACCAGCTTTGTAAAACCATTTTGTGCAGTGAAATCCTATTACCTGCGCAGAAAAGCCCTCTTAAATAGTTCAGTTTTGCATAGCTTGCACAAAGCCAGGAGAGTGGGAGCTTTCCTGACCTCTTCAGGCAAACCATTCCCAAAGGCAGGAGCCACAACAGAGAAGGCACATGTATGAATTGTGAGTCTGGGTAGCTTGTAAGGTTCTCCTTCGAACAGAGGCTCACTGCTCAGCACCACCACTTCTTCTCTAGCTCAGAGGCCAGTTCACCTGCTGCCATTGTGGCAGCAGCAGGCCAAAGGCCAAACTCTTCCCAGTTGCTGCCACCATCTTAAAAGGTTTATGGTAAAAGGGCCAAGTGGGGTTGCTTCTTACTGAGTCACTGGGTAGAAAGGGGCCTGCACATTTCCCCTTCTGTCTCTGTGAAAAAGCTTGGTGGAGACTTTCTTTAAGAAAGTAATAGTGGCAGCGCTTTCCTCCCTGCTCTTACCCTGATCCTTGTCTATATACTCCACACTGAATATAGTTAAGATGCTCTTGCCCCTGGAACCCAATCAGTGTTCCTTCAGTGTGTTAAACTGTTGTCTGTGAATCCCCAGGAACGGGCAGCAATGCCTGCTACATGGAGGAGATGAAGAATGTGGAGGTGGTGGAAGGAGATGAGGGCAGGATGTGCATCAACATGGAGTGGGGTGCCTTTGGTGACAATGGCTGCCTGGATGACGTCCGGACTGAGTTTGATGTTCTGGTGGATGAACATTCCCTCAACCCTGGGAAACAAAGGTGAGCGGCGAGTTGCTCTGGGGGAGGTTTTCTGTGCCTCTGGTACTCCCTAGCAGATGCTGAACTCACAGTTATACTTGTGGAATGGCTCCCGTGCAAGTGCCAGTAGGCAGGGATTCTGAGGGCCACAACAGGCCAGAGAAGCCTCTGATCTTATCTCAAAGGTCACCCAACAGGATCCTTGTCCTGTTTAGCTGCTCATCTGTGTTTGTCTTATAAATGTCTCCCTCCCACAAAATGTTCCTTTGGGACTTGTTTCTTTACATCTAAACTGTAGTCCCAACTGAGCTCTTGCTGTAAACTAACATGAATTTTGAATGAATTGCTTATGGCTTTTGGCTATTCTACATTGAGAGGGATGCAGTGTTCAGTCCCTGTCCTAGGTTTTATTTGTTTGGTAATCCCCCTTCCTTTTATTTTATATATTATATCAATTTATATACATTTCATCCTTCACAAAGTAGGGTTTTTTTAATGGTTTTGGTACCATAGGTGAGACCCCCTCTCTGGATTCTCCTCAGAACAACACTGCAGGGTAGGGCAGGCTAAGAACTAGTTACTGGCCCTCAGAATTCCCAATGAGCTTCAGGACATGGTGGGAATTTGAACCTGGGTCATGTTCATATCAGAGGATGGCGGAAGACAGGAAGGCCTGGCGTGATCTGGTCCATGGGGTCGCGAAGAGTCGGACTCGACTGTGCGACTGAACAACAACAACAACAACAACATGTTCATGTTCTCTTTGTAGTGGCTTGGTTAAGAAATCAGGGGTGTTGTCTCCTGAGTCCCTGCCTGGCAAATGATTCTTCACATGGGCCACATACAGGACTGAGCAAGGGCTGGAGAGCCAGCAAACTTGGCTGCTCCCACTTAAGTTGAGACCGAGGGCCTGTGAGCTCCCTCTTCCCTAAAGCAACAGAGGCTTTATTTTATTCTATTATACTTTTATCCCACTTTTC
>NW_015172553.1:2332810-2371892 GCF_001447785.1 Gekko japonicus
TCTCTCTCTGTCTTTTCTAGGCATCTTGGCGGTTTGTGGCCTTAGCTTGTGCATTCATGGAAGTTAGCAGCAGAGGTGCATAAGCGGGGAGATCTCTGCCAAAACCACTGCAGGAGGGGGTGCTGAAAAGCTCTTTGCCCTGATCTGTGCTGGGGAGGGAGTGGCACAGAAGAGCTGTCAGAGCATTCTTGGGATTTGTGGTCCAGTTGGAAAGCCTTCAGAAGTTTCAGCTCTAATTGCATATCTTGATCTGGAATGCTCACTAAGCTAAATCCAGAGTCTGAATTGCAACCCACAAGCCACTGTGGGCAAATTGCTCTGCTTGCTATGTTTTGTATTGTCAACTAGAAAATGACTTTGTGCTCCCCTTCTCTCCACCCCCCCCCCCCCCCCCCCGCAGGTTTGAGAAGATGATCAGCGGGATGTATCTGGGCGAGATTGTTCGGAACATCCTGATCCATTTCACCAAACGAGGGCTGCTCTTCCGTGGGCAGATTTCCGAGCGGCTAAAGACGAGGGGCATCTTTGAGACCAAGTTCCTGTCACAGATTGAAAGGTGAGGACTGAGTGAGAAGAGTGGGTGGAGGGAGACTCCAGGTACCTACTTCAGAAAGGCTGCTTTCGAGGGGACCCCCACCCTGTGAGCAAGTCTGCATTGGGCCAAAGCAAATATGAGGCAATGCAAAAGCAAACCAGGAACAAAACTGATGACAGAATCAGTTCTGGAACTTGTTTGGCCTGTTCTCTGCGGCCCAATCAGGCTGAATGTGATGTAATAAACTGATGGAACTTGCTGCCCTTGAGTTTCTTGGAGGAAGGATAAAGAAGCAATAGATGAAACTATCCTTTTCTTCTGATGATGGAAACTTGGTCTGCTGCCGCCTAGTGGACAGTCAGCTCTTTTGTTCCTACAGTGCCGTTAATCCTGATGATCTCATGCAGGGCAGAACTAGACATGAGACATTATTAACCACTGTGGAATGGGGTGAGGATGCATGACATCAGACATGGTATGGCATGCTGCACATTTTCCTTGCTAAATATTAAGGAAAGAGAAGGAGGGTAAGGATTGGGGGGGGGGGGGTTAGCAGCAGCAAAATAGTTATCCTTGTGTCTAGTTGTGCCCAAAGTTGTGGGGTCTGCTAGTGACTCTTGGCCTGTGTGTTGAGACTTGCCAACCTGTTAAGGGATCTCAGTGAGCACCTTTGCATGTTTACTTGGAAGCATGTCTCATTAAGCTCCAGGGGGTGTATTTCAAAGTTAGTGTGCAAAGGATAGTGACTCAGGATGGGGATAAACCCCCCAAAGGTGGTTCGTGGCAGCCCCCGAACCAAACCATCCCAAAAGGGCCCCACCCAAACTTTAGCTGGTCCGGCGAGTTCAATTGCCTCTTTCTTCTGGCAGTGGTGAGCCACCGCCAGGAGAAAGGAAGCAGGGACTGCCCTAGAAGGGACTTCCCTTTTACTTTTTTCCCAGCCGCGGCTTGCCAGGGCTGGGAGAAAAGGTGTGGGGGAGAAACACCTGGGAAGGGTTAAATGGCTCCCAGCCATTTAACCTGTCGGTTTCACTTCTTAATGGCTTGCAGCCATTTAAACCTAACAGGTCAGTGAGTCTGCTGATCATTTAACCCTTCAGTTTTGCTTTCCCCCTTCAAAGGCTGGGGAAGTAAAATCAAAGGGTTAAATGGCTGCCAGTCAGCCATTTAAACCTAACAGCTGATCAGTGGACCTCACAGGGCTCAGCTGTCTAGGTTGAAATGGCTGGCCCAAACAGCTGAACCAAACCAGCAACAAGTCTGGTAAATGTTCAGGAAAGGTGCCTTCCCCGAACATCTGTTTGCAAACTCCCAACCGGCCCAAATTTGGCCCAAATTTTGGTTTGTGAGCTGGTTTGTGCCCATCCTTAATAGTGGCCTCATTTGGATAACTGGCCTACATTCTGAAGTGCAAGCTGTGGCGAAAGCCATTGAAGTCAGCCTGTGCTTGCAATTTTTTTTCCCAAAAGAAGATTGGGAAATTTCCTCTGCTTGAACTGTGTGGGACCTTGCCAAAGTGTCTCACTTTTGCACTGAATTTGAAATAAACTCTTTCATTGCTTGCTGAGAACAAATGGTAACTGATATTGCAGAGGGTCTGCAATATCCTTTTATTACTTGGAAAGTATATCAAAAAGATTCTGCAAAAGTTATTACTATTTCCTTACTTGGAAAGGAGCGAACAACTGGAGTCAGATTTAAGAAATCATGGTATAGGCAATGATGAATTAGAAAATGTCAAGTGAATGGAATACCTTGTATTGGTCCAACTTCAGTTAATCTGAGTGTTGTCCAAGCTTCACAGAATTTCATATAGGACTAAACCCATACTCTGACGTCAGCTTGATTTAGTCTCAGAAAAGGTCCTTTCCCCCCTGAGGTTTTTGTGTCTTCATCCTTTGCACCTGACTGCACAGCACTTCCTAACTAACTGCTGTTATAATGGTCTCCCTTGTGAGCCGGTTTGATGGAGGTTCAAGCCATCATTCCATCAGAAGTATTGTGTTCTTGCTTCTAAGGTCTGTGTTTTGTCTTCTGGCCCTACAGTGATCGCCTAGCCCTGCTCCAGGTCCGTTCCATCCTCCAGCACCTTGGCCTAGAAAGCACATGTGACGACAGCATTATCGTGAAGGAAGTGTGCACAGTGATTGCCCGGCGCGCTGCCCAACTTTGTGGGGCAGGGATGGCAGCCGTGGTGGACAAAATCCGAGAGAACCGTGGGCTGGACTTCCTTAAAGTCACAGTTGGCGTGGATGGGACCCTCTACAAACTTCATCCACAGTATGTCCATCTGCCTGGATGAGAGCTTATGTTACCTGTCCTGTTCTTAGTGGGGATGATTTCATTGCTGCCTCTGCAAAGATTTGGAGGGGGAGGGGAAATTATATCAGGAGCCGGGGGAGGGGTTTCTTCACTGACTTCTGGCCCCACAACGTTCTCATTTGCTCAGTAAGAGTGCATAAGATTGCCTGTAAACATGCAAAGGTTTTATACTCAAGCATCCTAAATGTTATGTCACAAGTCCTAATAGCCATGCAACTATTTCTGCCAACCAGCCATCTTGAATCCCTGAAGAAAGGAGAAAGAGAGGATAAAAATATTTTAATACAATAAGCAGAGCACTGGAACCACACACATTGCCCACTGGGAGGCTGTGTTCGGCTTTTGAAATTTCACTAGGCACTCTAGCATAAGGATTAAAACCTTGCTTTAATTTAAAAAAGAGAGACAAAAGAGCAGATATTTGGGATGATGGGCTGCACATGAAACACTAACAGTGCCATCTTGTGTAGAGCTGCACCCTTCTAAATCCATTGCAGTCAGTGGGTGTAGAAGGGTGTAACTCTGCTTAGGACAGCACTGTAAGTTTTGTGTTTGCACCATGTGGTTGCGGAATGCACGTAGTTTTATGAAGGAAATGAAACACAGGTGTGTTGAACTTATTGTTTACAACCTGCAAAACCCCCACCAAACCCTAAGCTGTTGTCCATTCCATCTTCCTCCCTTTCAAATACTTCATTAGAAACTTGAATAAAACAGGCCAAAATACAAACTAAGTCAAGAAGTAAAGGAATACCTAATTTTAAACCAGGAGCTGGAGATCCCTGTTGACTTTTCAGACCCGCTCTTGATTTCTTTCCCTTCTCTTCAGCTTCTCATCAGTAATGCATGAGACGGTGAAGCAGCTCTCTCCAAAGTGCGAGGTAACCTTCCTCCAGTCAGAAGACGGCAGTGGCAAGGGTGCGGCACTCATCACCGCTGTGGCATGCCGAATCCGGGAGGCCGGTCAGCACTAACCATCTGGGGGCCAGAGAGCCGGGTTCCAACATGGCGGATGCCCTTCGTTCACCCCTGGCTCCCCTCACCACCAGAGGCGACTCCTTGCTTGGCTTCTGCTCTGCAGACACCACCCCTCAGGCTCCAGGCTCTTGTGTCTCTTGTTTAAAAGTATTCCTTGAGCTCTTCTGCATGCCGTATGAGCACATATCAAGTAGAGCATAAATGGTGTTTGGGCATCTCCCTCCAATCCCAAACCAACCTCTCTTATGCAGAGTTTGCATTGGATGTCACCCGTCACCATCCCTATCCGGGTCTTCCATAGAAGTGGCAGGCAGTGAAGCAACGATATTGCCACTTTGCATCGACTGGTACTGATCTTATATCCAAGTTTTGACTTTGGCACAGTGGAAAATGTGAATTAACAACAACAACAACAAAAAGTAAAAAGGAAGCCAAAGCTTCCCAAGACTGTGTTGAAGGATCAAACGGCTGTTGTTTCTGTGAAAGTCATGGTACCTTTTTTTTAAAAAAGGTGACAGGTTGTAATTGATTTTATGGTAAAAATGTTTATTGGAGGATACAAGTATCTGTACAGGGAGAGTGTCATATGCTGCTGTTTGAAAGTATCTGTCCAATTGTGTTAAAGGGGGCATTTTTAATCCAAATGGTAGAGCACGTGCCTGGAAATATTTGAGGACCCTCTTCCAGCTTGTCCTTTCCTTTTTAGATTTAAACCTAACCCACAGGTGCCATACAGGTGCCTGTAGGTGCCCGTTTGGAACCTGCTGCTGCTTCTGTACATAGAACCCTCCTCCACCACTAAGCAGAGGTCCTTTCCCTTTCCACAAGATCCGCATCTTTAATATGGAGTGAGGGTTAGCTTTTTTCTGTCTGTGAAATAGCATTCTCATCTTACCTCACACGTGGCATGACACTCTAGAACCAGTTTCTCAAAAACTGTGGTTTTTCCCCTCTCACCCACGTGTATAGTTTCAGAGAGAGAAAAGCAGGGATTCTGTGTGTGATGTTGTCAGGTTTTTGTGCGTGTGTGAGGGAAGAGAGCCGAATACGTTGCAGAATAAATGTTTATAAGGGGTGGAACTAGAGACTGGAATTAGGTGTAACGTTTTTGAGGATAAATATTCGTCAGTAATTTTTGGGACCCCTTTAAGGAAACTGGAAACGCTTTTTGGTCTAAATAACGCCACCAAATGGTTGTTTCTGCTGCTTGAAGTTGCTGTTTCCCACTGTGCAGTCATCTAAATGTGCACTGCAACCTTTGTTCCAGTGCACAAGCATAACGAATGGTGATTGTGCCACACTGGGATCCTGGGATAAGTCTTCTAATCACCCATGGAAGTTGTGTTATCATAATTGGGATGGGATAAGGCCCTAATATGTATTACATTTATGCATTTTGGGAGGATATCCTTCTGAGCCTTGTTCCCACCCCAAAGGGATAACTATTTGTGCTTACATGTCTCTCCCCCCCCCCCGCCCCATCTTTCACTATTGACCATATTTATTTTCTGTTCAACATGAATGTTGATTTCTGGTTTCCACAGGAATAAGGTGTTCTTTTTGCAGCCTCAAATCTTACAAAATTTTAGAAATGAACACAATCTCTAAGTCTGAGACCCACTAAAGACCTCAGTGACAGAATTTAGCTTGTAATTGTGGGATGGAAGTCCTTCAGTGACAAAAAAAGAAAGGCTGTGTGTTTGTATTATGTGTGTTCCAAACTTCATTTTGAATCGTTTTGAAATCTTTCTTAAAGGTATGTTCAAAGATCATTGCTAAGCCATTCTGTGTGGCTTCCGATTTCTCATCAATTAGTTCAGTTGTTACGGGAAAGAGGAAGTGGATCATGGCCTTTGTGCAGCCGTGAGAAAAAGGTTCTCAACCAGGAAACCTCTAATTAAATAGAAAATATTTTTGGTATCTGTTTGAGCACAAGGTTGTGTATGCCCTGTCAAGGTACCTGAGCAATCCTTGGCTGAGCTGTCAGTTTGAACAGAGAATTCTTTCCTCTATTTTTTTATGGGTATGTATATATTTATATGGCTTGGAATAACTAAAGTACCAAAAGAATCTTTCCAGTCTGTTGGCGGTACAGATTCAGATTTAAAGCATTTTTTTTCTTCTCTCTCTCTCATTTTTTAATTTTAAATGTTTGCATATTTTATAAAAAGCTTCAGAGTTGCAATAAAGATGAAAAATTATGCATTTCAAAACAGTGAAATGGGAATCTGATGTAGGACAAACATCAAGATTATTTTTTTTATAAAGAAGAAATTGACTAATCCCATACTAAACAGTTTTGTGTAACAATTTACTGAAAATAGCTTGTATCTGCGGAACTGAGAGAAGCACAAATGTCTGATCTATTGTATTCTGGAGAGAGCAAAGATAAGTATTTTTTTAAACTTGAATATCAAGGGGCTGCCAGACTGTACCTCGTCCTGAAATGCATTGTATTTCACCAACAGTGAACGCTAGTGAATAGCAAATTTTATTTTTATAGTGACTGTTTATTAAAGGGAAAAAAGAGAATAATAAAGTAAGTTTTGTGTGTGTCACTTTGCATCTTGACTGGTTTGCAATAATTGCAGGTTTTCAGAAATGCCTGGCTAGACTTTTAAAAGAGCATTGCTGGATCAGACCAAGGACTCCTCCTAGACCAGCATTCTGTCTCTATCAGCATCCAGCTTCTGAGAGACTTGCATACAGAACAGGAATGCAAGAGCTGTCCTTCTTAGTCACAAGACTGCATCTGAACATGGGGTTCTATTTAGCTAGTAGGGATGGTCACTGCTGATTCTGCCCTTCTCCCTGAATTTGACTAACACTTTCTTTTTAAAAAGCCATCACAGGTGGCAGCCATTGAAACATCTTGTGGCACTAAATTCCTTCACTTAAGAGGACTGAGCAGGGTTCATTACTTTACGGTACAGAATCTTCCATGAGCATGCACAATAAGAGCAAGGGACAACAAGAAACAACTGTGAGTTGAATTACCTGCAAAAGTAAATCCAAAAGGAGACTTCCAACAAAGTGAAATGCACATGTAATCAGAAATGAATCTATACATATAATCCATCATGCTCCTCCATTTGTGTATAGAAAGCTAGATCATCAGGGAAAAGGCTATGCTTATAACCTTTTCCTCTGACAACTAGCTTTCTATACGTAGGTTATTTAATTGTTTTTGAAGCATTCTGTCATATGAATTGATACTGCCCATATGTAGATTAATCTCTTCTGCTATTTGTGAGAACCAGTTCTAATGATGTCATTTTATGGCTCAAGATCCTCAAAAAAATTGTTGGCTAATGGCTACCCAGCCATAAAGTTTGCTTCAATAGATCTATGATGAAGAACCACATTTACAAGTATTACACATTCACCCTTTCACACATGCTGGAATATCTATCCACTTTAGCAATCATTTGAAAGTGGATTTTGCTTTTTCACATGGTAAAATCCAGTTCCAAAGTGGAGTGAAAATGCAGTATTCTGTATTCAGCACATGGCTCAACTGTACCTTGGAAATCCCAAAGCAACAGGAAGGAACACACAAGTGAGAAAACTGAGAATGCAGAAAAGCCCTCAGTCACTGATAGAGATAGCTAAAGCAGGGGTCTCCAGCCTTTCCTGGTGCCCACCAAATGTTTTTAGAAAGTGGATAGGGCCAGGTGGGGTTTTTGCCACAGCAGGTCTACTGACTGGGTATTGAGGACCTGATTGGTTATCCAGCTTTTTTATAAAGTTGGTTTGGCAGTAGCTGCTACCCACAGGACAAGGATCGCCACTGCATTACTGAATGTAAGCTGTGTGTATGGAAGAAAATATTTTAAAACAATATATTCATTTTTAAAGGCATCCCGTTAAAATGGAGCTTCTCCCTAAAACGTCTGGGAGTTACGATTACTTGACATTTTGTGGTTGGCTCCACCTTTGGCAGTGAATTTGTGGTTCTCTCCACTTATTCTCCACAAGCATTTTGTGCTTGCTCCCACCGTCTTCTATCAGAATTCCAAAGTTGTTCACAGCCTCAAAAAAGTTGGGGACCGCAAGTATATGTGTTTCTGGGCTTAGTTGCATATTTAGAAACTAGTTTCCTTTCTCACTTCCAAAGCGTGTAGACTTGTAACATCTGGGAGCTGGTTCATAGTCATCACTTCATACTCCACAGTGGAAAATGATATTGAAAAGCATTGAGCTTGAGGTAATTGTTCTTAAGTTCCTGCGTGCCTGCACAAACAGGGTGAGGGATATGCTGGTGGGAATTAGCCATATGCCCCTTGTTTACAGCCAAAGGAATCCACTATGCTCAGTCCTCAGATGGCTGGTCACCTTTTTTCACTTACTAGGCCATTGTCTGTGAGAATGCTCTGAAGGAGAGACCTACTGCCCTTCTGTTGCTGGGTTGGATGGGCAAAAGCAAATCTTGGACTGGTTTTCAGACACCCCCCCCCCCCAACAAATGGGCTACTCCAAGATGCAGTCTCTCTGCAGGTAACCTTGCTGCTTTTGTTTCACTTGAGTACTGGGAGTGTCTGTCAGGAGAGGAGGAATTTCATGGCTCTTTAGGAATCCACCCTGGCAAGTTGTCCCATTGATACTCTCTAAGAGCCAAGGTGTCCAGGTTGGAAGGCAGCCAAGCACTGCCAGTTCTCTGCTTTGTTCCTGTGAAAAATGTGCCCACTTTCTGGGAGAAGTAGAAAACTAGGTGCCTAAATCTGCCCCCTGCAAGAGACTTCCCCACAGCTCTTATGTGGGTCTTAACAAGAACCACGAGCTGTTTTTTGTGGTTTTTTAAAGACAAAGATCTTTGAACTATTAGTAAAACTGTCTGGCAGTAAGTCTGAGTTATTTTATTTTCGTATTTATTACACACACACACACACACACAATTTTCTTTCATAGCATGCTGTGGCATTTTCCCACTTCTTGACAAGATGCCTATTTGCAGACTGGATTCAAAGAACAAAACGTTTCCCAAGACAAAAATCTCAGCTTCTGGTCTCTCTTTCTTAGCAATTCTGTTGAAATTAGGGACCATGAAAGGTTGTAAAGGAGAGGGTATCCACAGAAGGGGTTAGTGAGTGACTAAAAAGAAAGGTAAACTAGTGAGTTTATGCCATGAAAATGATGGTATTTTCAGTAAATGTGCCCGAGGATAACAATACCATACCAGCTTTTCGGAAAGACTGTAATTAAATTTTTAAGAGTGTCTGGTGTGTAGGATTAACTTTACCTATCCAGTTAGCAGATAAGAGACTGGTAGCTTCAGCAACAGGCTTCTTTATTGCTTCACACATACACACGCTTGGAACTACAGCTGAAACACACAGAGCTAGAACTAAGTGAGGCCCCTCCCATACAGGTATTGATGGGGGAAATAGAAAATAGTTTATGATTGTGATGGCTCACTTAAAGGCATATGACAAAATATATATCACGAAGAAAATTAATTCCAGAACTGTAACGAGTAATAACTGGCCAAAATTTCTAGGTGTCTAACAGTGCAATCCTGTGCAGAGTCGATCATGTCTCTGGATCTACTGATTTCCATGGCATAACCCTGCATAGGAGGATTGCACTATTTGAAAGACTAAGTAAGTTTCAGCAGATGATGCTCCAGTAAACTGCTGGCCAGTCACATGTTTTCGGCATCAGTCCTTTACCTGGAGTGTCATCTAATCACAATTGGTTGACATTTGCATTCGATTCAGTATAAGAAAAGATCACACGCATGAATTTCAGCAAGAATCCTGGTATTACTATTGTTATTTAGCAGCATATAACACCAATAAGACAGCCCCCACAACAATGAACTGAGATGAATCAAAAGCCTAATAACAAAAACAATATCTTAGCATGTCTAATTGGATGCTTTTAATCCCAAAATGGTTAAGAAAAATGGGTCAGCCAAACTAGCTAAAGTGTTTCAGATGTAATTCTAGAATTGGGATAGGGATAAGGAGCAAATGCAGGTCATCATATTTAAGCTTTGTTTCTATTTGGAATTAGGATGTGCGTCACCTATATTTCTAACAGAACAAATGTATGGCAGTCCTCCTGTGTATGGCTGCCAACAAGAGTGTGGGAAATTCCTGGAGCTTCTGGAGCGGTGCCTGGGTAGAGTTTGAGGAGGAAAAGGAGGGAGCTCAGTGGGGATATGATGCCATAGACTCTGCAGTTCAGGCGAACTGATTTCTGCAGTCTGGAGATCAGTTGGCATACTGGGAGAGCTCAGGGCAGTCCTCATTTTGATGTTGGCCAATGCAGGAATCCTCGTACTTCATGTAGGTTACTAAAGTTCTGAATTCCACAGATCCAAGTCTGAAATGGGCACCAGGTGGTGCTATTGTGCTTATAAACTGACTGAGGCTGCTCCCACTTTCCTCTAGTTTAGGTCAATCCTCAATTTTTATTGTTATTATTTTTTGCTGTCAAGTCACAGCCAATTTATGGCAACCCCGTGAAGTTTTCAAGGCAAGAAGGATTCAGAAGCGGCTTGCGGTTCCCTGCCTCTCTGCATAGTGACTCCTGACTTCCTTGGTAGGCTCCCATCCAGGGGCGTAGCCTTCTCAATTTCTGGAGGGGCGGTCATGGGGCTGAACCTGGTCCAGGCCCACATTTTGCAATTTATATTAAATTATTTCAATAGGAAATAATTTATATTTCCAAAAAATATACCATCAACAATCATGGGGTTTTTTTTTAACTCATAATAGTCTGAATCTCAGTCAAAGAAAGAGGACTCTGTGAGAGGAAAGATGTCATTAAATCCTTCATTGAGACAATTTGAGTAAACATTTCATTTGTGTATGAAAGGAAATACTTCCTCCCCCTTTCTCTTTTCATCACAACTTAGGCTGAGTGTGTGACTTGCCCAAGGTCTCATAGTCTGTTTTGTGGTTAAGTGGGGGTTTGAACACTGATCTCCCCAATCCTGGACCCACACTCTAACAATTGCAGTACCTGCACACTCAATACGAATCTCCAAATGCCTTTCAGAATCCACAGTAAATACTGGCTTCTCAGATACCCTGACCTGAAATTATGGGAGCATCTGTTTGGCTGAAGAAGGTGTTAGCCAAATTGCCTTAATTTGGCAATAGGCAAATTAGGGAGCGAACACCGTTGTATACAGAGGTCTCACCTTTCAGGTAGTCACCAGTAACAGACACAGAGACTGTATTCAGTATAATATGGTGTATTTTACTATAAGTATTTATCTTTCAAACAATACACAAGCGCGTGCACACACAGTACTAGGAAATAAAGATAGATAATAAGCACATTTGCATTAGCAGGATATTTGTTGGTTGGGCAATAGTTACCTGTCCTCGCTGAATGAAATGTTACAATGGAAGAAGGGAGGGAAGAATTGGAAATAAGGGGGCATGTGTCCTGAACTGCGCAGACCTAGAGTCAAAGATGGAGGGAGGATAACATCTCCTGGAAAACAACATCCAATTTAGCACTTGTTAAACAACGTCTATCTATCCCGGGCCCCAAGGAGGTGAGACTTATTTGCATTACTTACTTGCCATTACCAGGGCCAGGCGTTTTTGGTGGTGGCTCCTTACTGGCGGAACGAGCTCCCAGATGAGATCAGGGACCCGTGGGACCTCTCACAGTTCTGCAGGGCCTGCAAGACAGAGCTCTTCCACCAGGCTTTCAAATAGGAGCCGCCACCACAGTTACCATCAATCCGGAATATCGGACTGGCCCACTCTGAGCCTCACCGGTGAACATCTGGACCGTGGGACTGATTTTAAGACCTGAAGACAGAAGGAATGCAGACACAAGCCATTCATCTTAAGGTTACTCTGATGTAGCGAGCATTTTATTGTTAATATTGTTTTTAAGGGATTGTCATATTTTTATTGTTTTATTTGTATCGGCCTGTTGGCCATCTTCTGTAAACCGCCCAGAGCCTGTTTACAGGGCGGGGTATAAATGTAAATATAAACAAACAAATAAATAAATAAATAAAATAAACTTGGATTTAGGGATAAAAAAGAATTCTTCCTGTTCATTGGTTTGAATCAAACCTTGATGATTCAAGTGGGTTCTTTTAAACTGAGAGGTGGAATTATGGCTACCATATGTGTTTAATTGATAGACTTCAATAGACATCAATGTCACTGCCAGTTGTTCTGGGTTTAGGGATTAAGTTGCTTCCCCCTGCCCAATCTGCAGCCTTAGTGGTTGATGAAGCCCCTGCTGACTTCTGTTATGGTCAGAACTCAGAATGGTAGGAAATTATTAGTCAGTGGTGGTAGACAGATATGAGCTCCAGTCTATATGCTACAGTAAGGAAATGATGACTTTAAAGGAGACTACTTGGCAGTTACATTCAGACTTTGTGTTATCAAAATAATTGGCTGCCATCTGCAAACTTTGCTATCTTGTCATTTTACCTGAATCTTGCTAAGTTTTGTCAGGTGCCTTTCATAAGGGGAAGTTTGACTTCATGACCCATTCTCTTTCTGGATGTCTCTGAACACCCAGTCAGCAAACATAGAATAAGAAACAGGTTTTTGAGACTGTACCCCTGCTGGATGAGGAGCATTCTTTTACTTAGAATTATTGGCTGATAGGAAATATCAGGTTTAAGGAAAACCTTTGCACACAGTTTGGATTTTCATTTTTCCTTTCTCTCCCTAAAGGATCTAATAATTGATTATACAACAGGAGATATTACAATCAACTGGAAAAAGTACTTAATGATAAAAAATGACACACTTAAAACAATTATATAAAATTTGGCAAAATACATGAATAAGGATTTGTTACAGAGGTCATTTCGGGGGGGAACGCATAAATGTAAATATAAATAAATAAATAAAGAGACAGGATGTTTTTCTCTATGCAGTTGGCAACCCCAGTCTGAAGGGGGAAATCACGCTTTGCTCTCTCCCTTCTTTATGAGGGCGGCATTAGATCATCTTTTAATTTTTCATTTTCCTAACCAGAGAAAACATTCACTGCTATGAGTGGGAGTCTTGCCATAACATTTGCATCAGCTGCTTGCAGAAAGTGTGTAAAGCAAATGAGGACAATGCACTGTGCTACTTGGAGGCTGTTTCTCACGTGGGACAAGAAGTGAGATCTTCTGCGGTTATTCTGCTGAGGTCTATTTAGTACTCCATGGGAGAAAGAGTTAAGTCCAGGGGTCATCCTTCTTATGTTATAGAAGCGTATTTATCAGGGAGGAGATATGACTCAGTGGCAGAGCATGTGCTTTGCCTGCAGAAGATCCCGGTTTCAGTTCCCAGCATCTCCAATTTACAAAGGATCTGGGAGTAGGTGACCTGCAAGAACTCCATCTGAGGCCTTGGGGAGCTGCTGTCAATCCAAGTAAGCAGTGCTGAGCTGGGTAGACGCCTGCTCTGGCTCAGAATAGGGCAGGTTCACTGGATGACTTGAATGTGTGATAGCAGAACCTTCCACCAAGAAGTCATCTCATTTCATTTACCAGGTAATTACCACCAGTCTGGGCCACTTGCATCTTCCTTGGAATGAGAGAAGGAGAGGAATAGAAAATGACCTCAGGACACTGCGGTCTTAGTGATTCTGCTGCCCTGGGCAAAACTTGAGGATAGGGCCCCAGATTCACCCAGGCAGTCTGAGTGGGGCAGTTGTGGGGCAGTTTGCGGTCACCCACCCTGTTGTGTACGCTGACCACCACTAGGGGCCAGCGAACACCCCAGAGCTTGACTCTGGAGAACAATGGGGACAAGGCTCCTGGTCTCTCCACTGGGGGGGACCAATGGGACTTTGGCGGGAATTTAAACCCACCAACTGGACCAAGGGGGTGGTCCTCAGGGTGTACATAGTTGGCCAGCAGGCCGTTAGTCTTTAGTCTTTGTTGTGTCCAGCGAACCATGCGGTCTCTACACCTGCCACAGGGGTTCTAGCATGCGTTTAATCTACTACACAATACACCCCGTAGCTGATCACCCTCCCTCTCCATGCTGCCTGAATCTCAGGTCATGTGGGGCATCAGCAGCTACTCAGTGGGAGCTTCAGGGCAGGGGCTGGGGCAGCTGGCTGCTGTAGGGTTGCCAGCCTCCAGGTGGGGCCTGGAGATATCCAGCTTTTACAACTGATCTCCATCTAACAGAGATCAGCTCCCCTGGAGAAAACGCCTGCTTTGAAGGGTGGACTGTATGGCATTGTACTATGCTGAGGTCCCTCCCCTTCCCAAGCCCCGCCCTCTCCTGGATCCTCCCCCAAGATCTCCAGGTATTGTCCGACACAGAGCTGGCAACCCTCGGCTGCAGGGTGATTGGGGCTCCCAGCATGCCCCCCCACCAGCATGGGCCCTGGGGCAGCTGCATCAGATGCTCTGTGACTGAGACCACCCCTGGATGACCTTGAAAAATGGAGGCTGCTCATTCCCTTTGCCAAGTGAACTCATGGACAACACAGCTACATCCATTTCCCCCCACCCTCTGGAGAGAGAGATTTTTATTATTCAAAATGTATTAGAAAATGCCCAGCTAATGCTCCAAAGGTTGCATTCATTTGTGGGTCAAAAGAAAAATGAAGGATATTAGAAGAGAGGGAAATTGAAGGCTTAGGGGTCTGGCCTTCTGTTTCCTCAGCAACTATTCATTCCCCCAGTGTCACAATTGATGCAGGTGGTGGTCAGGAGTCACTTGTGCTATTGCAAGACCAGAAAGCCTGCTTGCTGCTAATAGCTGTATGTACACAAACCATTTTTTACACTGTTGCTATGTGCTAGCTCCAGGGTGAAAGCTTTGGATGGCCAGACGGATGGATGAATAAATAAATAAATAAAATGGCATTGTGCGGCAAGGTGTACCTCAAGGCAGCCCCACAATGAGACAAGCTGAGATGGCCCCTTCAGGGGCAGAGTTGGGTGCCACTGAAGACAGCGGAATAGGAAACAGACCTCTGGGGCACCGATGACTGTGGAAGTCTCCTGGGATGCCAGCTCCATTGGAATGCATGAATTGGCTGGCACCAGGGTCCCAGCCTCCATAAACCCATAGGAGGGAGGGGAAACATGTTTCTGTGCCAAAGCGGCCAGAGATCCATGTGATGATCCAACTGCATTATATAAGCCATGCTCCCGTACAACTGGCTATACCACCAGAACTCTTCCCCAGACTGTCCTTCTGGAGCCCAGCATGGCTAGCCTTCTTATTATCCTCTGCTGTCTGTCCAGTCCAGGAGACCCTGGGACATGAACCAAGAACTTCGTGGCCTGAGACTGCCACCTGACCTGGTGAACCGTGGAGGACTGTGGGCTCTACAGACTCAGAGACCACTTCAGTCATAGCAAGGAAGAAGGCTGTATGGTATACCATGTGTTGTGATAATGAGCATTTTGTTTCAGAGTTCCCTGTTTTTGATTGGGCTGATGCAACTTGCCAACATTCGCTGGCTTATGGAGAAAGCAAGAGAGTACCAGAAAAACATCTACTTCTGCTTCATTGACTATGCTAAAACCTTTGACTGTGTGGATCACAACAAACTATGGCAGGTCCTTAAAGAGATGGGAGTACCAGACCACCTCACATGTCTCCTGAGAAACCTGTATAAGGGCCAAGAAGCAACAGTCAGAACCGGATATGGAACAACTGGTTGGTTTAGCATAGGAAAAGGAGTACGACAAGGATGTATATTGTCACCTTGCTTATTTAATATATATGCAGAGTACATCATGCGAAATGCTGGCCTGGATGAATCACAAGCGGGAATTAAGATTGCTGGGGAAAAGATCAACAACCTCAGATATGCAGATGATACCACTCTAATGGCAGAAAGTGAAGAGGACCTAAAGAGCCTCTTGCTCAGGGTAAAAGAGGAGAGTGCAAAAGTGGGCTTGAAGCTCAACATCAAAAAAACTAAAATCATGGCATCCGGCCCCATCACTCCTTGGCAAATAGAAGGGGAAGTCGTCGAAGTAGTGACAGACTTCACGTTCCTGGGATCCCAAATCACCGCAGACTGTGACTGCAGCCATGAAATTAAAAAATGCCTGTTACTTGGGAGGAAAGCGATGGCGAACCTAAACAGCATGATAAAAAGTAGAGACATCACCCTGCCAACAAAAATACGCATGGTACAAGCAATGGTATTCCCAGTAGTCATGTATGGCTGTAAGAGTTGGACTATAAGGAAGGCCGAGCGCCGAAGAATAGATTCTTTTGAACTATGGTGCTGGAGAAGACTCTTGAGAGTCCCTTGGACTGCAAGAAGATCAAATCAGTCAATCCTAAAAGAAATCAACCCTGACTGTTCCCTGGAAGGCCAGATAATGAAACTGAAGCTCAAATACTTTGGCCACCAAATGAGAAGGGAGCACTCACTGGAGAAGACCCTGATGCTGGGAAAGATTGAAGGTCGGGGACGGCAAAGGATGAGATGGTTGGACAGTGTCATCGATGCAACGAGTATGAAACTGAGCAAACTTCAGAGGACAGCGGAAGACAGGAGGGCCTGGCGGGAGCTGGTCCATGGGGTCGCGAAGAGTCGGACTCGACTGTGCGACTGAACAACAACAAAAACTTTCCAAACAGAAGTCTTCACCACTCTTCTGTTGCTCCATTGCTATGTACCACAGCATAGTAAGGGAACATGTCTGTCTCTAGGTGCAGTAAATTCATGGGACAAAGGCCAGTTTGGAATCCCACCTCATCCCACATTGCTTTAAAGGCTGAGATCTACAAAACCAGTGTAGGAACATTGCCTGGCCTAAGGCAGATAAGCACACAAAGCAACATTATTGACTGATACAATCTGCATTCTGTGGCTTTAATCAGTTATGCAATCAGTTATGCAATCAAAACCCAGGTGTGTGTCTCATATTATATATTCTGCTTCTTTTAATCACAAACAATAAGCTATGCTGGATCCTGATGTTCTTCCCCTTGCCTTCTGGAAGTCTTGCTAAACCATGTTAACCTCTAGCTTCTGTTAGCTATGGTAGCTAAATAAAACTTACATGTTCCGAGACAGTATATTTCTAAGTACCAGAGGCTGAGAACGAAGAGTAAGGGATGCATTCCTCTGGTGGATCACTGTTGAAAACAATGAACTTGATGACCCTTCGGTCTGCCCCAGCCAGGCAGCTCTTATGAGATATAACTGAGGTTTGCTTACACACTTCCAAGCCACACTTGAAAAAATGCTTCAAAATGTGTGCTTGGAAAATATAAAGTCCTCACATCCTCCCCAGGTCCTTTTGATCAGAAGTGTACGGAGAGTCCTTTGCTTGGAACGCCATTGCAAGATGGCCCAGTTTAATCAACAGTGGCCTGCGGGGAGAGGGAGTTTCATTTCTACCCCCCCCCTGCTGTTTCCCTGGGCTGTTGTGATTTGCCCTGTTGAGGAAACAAGTCATGAAAAGGGGGGGGCCTCTGTCCATCTCTCCCCATACACTAAAGTCCTAGTCTGAATCGTCCTCCCCCCCATGTCTGGAATTTTGAGCATGGATCTCACAGTTCACATTTGACTGTAAGAACCTGAGAAAGATGTGAAGCTTTTGTAACACATATATAGTTAAGCCTTCAGGATACTAATGCTGCACCCAGTCCCGGTTCCTGTGGCTGTGCATTACCCACTGCTGCAGTTGTCCTAGTCTGGACCTTCTTAAATAAACCCATCTGGATTGGCCTGGAGGCTGAAAACAAGACCTGAAGACAACAGCATAATACAAAAGAAAGAACAAAAGAAAGAACAAAGAGAGAGATAATGACAGGGGAAAAACTGTTTCTGAGTTGCTAGACGGTGTAGAACAACAAATTCTCTCTGGCTTCGTTTTGGTGGCCTCTGGACTTCTGGGTAAAGTTTGCATGAGTTTGCAAGTGAAGTATGGAGTGTCTGCAAACTTTTGCAATAGAGATCTCCCCTAAAGTTCCTGGGAATGCTGGTATCTCTTGGAGTCATCCCTCATTACTAAATATTGCATGTTCCCTGCACGGTCCCTGGCTTCATTTAAACTTCAACGTTGCTGCAAGGTTTTGGAGCATGACAGAAATTTGGACTCGGGAGTTTTTGTTTTGTTTTGTTTCTGAAGACCGCAGGCATTCTATGTTCTCACTATTCTGGTCTCTTCTAATCTACTGATGCTGTTTGATCTCTCCTCTAACTGTGTTATCCGCTGGCATCTTCTCTGAGCTGTATTTAGGAGGGAGGGGAGAAGAGATCTAGTCTTGTGGGAGTCCTTTTCCCCATATGCATATGATTCCAAGTTAGGCAGCAAACTAATTGCTGCCTCTCTCTGAAGTTTTCGGCAGCTTTCCACACATTGACAAGAATGCTTCCAGCCTTAAGGATGCTCCCAGCATTGCCTCCTGGGGGTATGGCATGAGAAGGAGTGTCCCAGGACCCCCTCCCAACCAGCACTTTAGCACTAATGTAGGAGATGATTTAGTTCCAGTGGCGCCACCCAGTGAGGTAGGTTAGGCTGAGAGTGTGTGACTGGCCCAAGGTGGGGATTTGAACCTCTGTCTCCTAGATCTTAGTCTCTCTCTCTCTCGGTCTCTGTGTGTGTGTGTTTGGAGACTCCCCTTCCCAGGGGGGTCCAAGTAGAGCTACCAGGTCCCTCCTGACCACTGGTGGGGGATGGGGAGGTAGGGTTTATTTATTTATTTTTATTTTATGTTATTCAATTTATACCCCACCCTCCCTGCAATGCGGGCTCAGGGTGGCTTACATAGGGGCAAACGCCAATGTAAAACATAATTAAAACCATTTAAAATCCCAACAGTACAAAATATTCGAGTTATTGACTAAAGTGCTCTAGGTGTTCAACATGAAATTTCACAGATGGCATTTTCAACTGTTCAGCATCGTCTGCTCCAGGGAAGCATTGATGTTCCCTCATCCAGGGCCAGGTAAAGATGGAATAATGGTGATGGTAGTGGCGGCTCCGACTCATACGCCTGGTGGAATAGCTCCGTCTTACAGGCCCTGCGGAACTGCACAAGGTCCCGCAGGGCCCGGATCTCCTCCGGGAGCTCGTTCCACCAGATAGGAGCCGCCACCGAGAAAGCCCTGGCCCTGGTAGCGGCCAGCCTGGCCTCTTTGGGACCTGGCATTGCCAGGAGATGTTGGGTCCCAGACTGAAGTGCTCGCGGGGGAACACATGAGGAAAGGCGGTCCCTTAGATAAGCTGGACCCAGACCATGTAGGGCTTTAAAGGTAAGAACCAGCACTTTGAAGTGAATCCGGTACGCTATTGGCAGCCAGTGCAGCACTTTCAGCACAGGCTGGATGTGGTCCCTTCTAGGAAGACCCATCAACAGCCTGGCCGCAGCATTCTGCACTAGCTGCAGCTTCCGGATTTGCGACAAAGGCAGCCCCATGTAGAGAGCGTTACAGTAGTCTAGCCTCGAGGTGACCGTCGCATGGATTACTGTGGCCAAGTCACTGCGGTCGAGGAAGGTAGATGGTAGAAGGTTGCCAGCTCCAGGTTGGGAAATGCCTTGAAATTTGGGGGTGGAGCCTGGGAAGGTGGAGGTTGGAGAGGTGAGGGACC
This sequence comes from Gekko japonicus, assembly GCF_001447785.1. Classification (NCBI taxonomy): domain Eukaryota; kingdom Metazoa; phylum Chordata; class Lepidosauria; order Squamata; family Gekkonidae; genus Gekko; species Gekko japonicus. The sequence goes on from NW_015172553.1 coordinate 2,352,160, forward strand.
TCAGTGGGGTACCAATGCCCTAGAGCCCACCCTCCAAAGCATCCAGGGGATTCCCAGGTCCCTCCTGGAGGCTGGCATCCCTAGGGTCAGGGCACTGGAAAAGTAGGCCACAAGATAATAAGCCAAGTTCAAAAGCCATCCTAAGGAAGGTCTGTGATAAGTTTGGGGTTCGGTCATACGAATAACACACCACAGGAAGAGTCAATGTAATTGTTCATTTGCCAAACACTGTCTTTCTCTCATTTCCTTTAACGCTCTTGAACTCATATGACACTCAGCTCCTCCCCTTTAGCCAGCAGGGATCCTCTGTAAGCTCCCATCTTCCATTGTCCTGATCAGGTCGAGGCTTTAAATTAAAATAATTACTCCAAGGTCAGCCTGTGGAGTGGTAATATGGCTACGCTGATAAAGCTTTGCAGGAGAGGTTCAAAGCACAGTTCCGTCCTGTCTCACGAGTGGGTCTTGGGCAGCTTGGATTCGGTTTCTCCCTGTGCACAGTGGGATTCATTTACTGGTATATTTTTATTGTGCCTTTCTTTCCCCCTAAATAGGCAACCCAGATAGGAGATTAGGAGTGAGCCCCAGGCAGTTATGAGTCTGACTTTGCTTTCAAAGCCCTTCCTGCAATAGGAGCACGGCGTAATTGTTGTTCTTGCTAAGCTGCTTTTGGTTTTCAAAGAGAATGACCTCCAATATTCGATTGAGGCAAGTAGGTAGTCTTTTCTGTGTTGGTAGTCTGCCAACCGAGCAGTTCGAAAGCAAGAAATTGCAAGTAGATAAATAGGTACCACTTCAGTGGGAAGGTAACAGCGTTCCGTGCGCCATGGTGTTTAGTCATGCCGGCCACATGACCACAGAAACGTCTTCGGACAGTGCTGGCTCTTCGGCTTAGAAACGGAGATGAGCACCACAACCCTGGAGTCGGACTCGACTGGCTTTCAAGCAAGGGAACCTTTACCTTTTTTAGTCTGCTAGCAAACAAATTGCATGCATGAAAGGTGGAGGGCCTCGTGGTCTGTTTTAAAGTGACCCTGTCCCTTTATGAGAAGCTTAATGGGATGTTATTTAACAGGTAGTGCAGTTTACCTCCATTCAGCTGCCCATGTCCACACATCAGAACTTTTAGGAAGAGGACATTTTTCGCCAGGCTTGTTGGCAACCTTATTAAGGTCCCAATTCAAATGTTCTCAAAACCAGCTGCACCTTATAGGCTATATAAAACTGGAGCAGAACTCTAGTTACCTGTGCCTGAAAGTTAGTTCCAAAGCATGGGGACAGCTGCTGAAAAAGCCCTTTGTGTTCATGCATCTGCACTTATACACATGTGCTAGGGTTGCCAGCATCCTGGGAGCTTTCAGGGGATGGAAACTGGGGAAAGGGCAACATTATAGATGCTGCAATGTCAGCACAGCCCCTGTGATGCTCTAGAAATTCTCCTAACCATAGAGATTAGGGGAAATTCCTATAGCATTGCAGATGCTGCAATGTCACTTCTGGGTAACCTCAGAAGTGATATCACAGCATCTGTTATGCCCTCCCCCCAATTTCTTTCACACTGCTCACTTGATCAAATGTAGGTAATTGAGGAAAAGGACAAGAATTCACTTGCCACTGGTGGGTATCTCATAAATCTAGCATATGTGCTACTAGAGACAAGATGCATCTTCTCTGCTTTTGGGGGAGGGCTAAAATTTGAAACAGCCTCACCATCAACATGTCTTCATAGGCATCTCTAAAGTCTCCCCAAGAAATACAACGGGGCTAGCAATTTATCAGCAATTAGTTCCAGAAAGTCAGTTCTTTCCTTATGAAATAGGTTCTGTTGGAGCACATGTCTCTCTAGTGCTGTTAGAGAAGCTGGAGGAAGGGTTTGGAGCTGGCTTTGCAGAAGAAGATTTCAGCAGCAGTCTGCCAGTCTGGGCTTGAATCTTTAGCCTTCCTGACAATGGAAGCAGCTGTCCTGTCTTGCCAAGCATTGCTCTGAACACCCTGCAAAAATAAGCCATCTTTAGCAATCATCATAAGAAAAGTGGCCTGGAATTTGAGTGACAGAAAAATATATGGGTTGCCATTTGGCCTTGGAGGGAATTGCAGGGCTGCTTGTCATCCCACTATGCTGGGGTTGAGAAGAGTGAGGACTTCTGCATAATGAGATGTTAAGGGAATTAAAGGAGACAGCCAGCCCACCAGGCTAATAAAACATCTGCCGTAAGTGATTTTCCCTCCCCAGAATCCTACATTGCTTCTCTTCTCCAGGGAAGTATCAGCACTTGAACATAGTAAGTGGCTCTTTAAATCCTCTCCATAGAAATAGTGTCATCGGCTTTGCTGTCTGCTGCTCAAAGCCAGCACCAGTGTGGAAGCAGAGATCCAACCATGGGGAGCATCTGGAACCTGGAGAGCAGTGGTTCTGAGAGTGGCTGCCAGGCAAGCACCATGTGCCACCCAGGAGTCTTGGATGGTGATGCTGCATCAGGAACCTAGATGGGAACTGCAGGCAAGTCACCTCGCCTGGTCTTCCAGTGGAGGGTTAATGTACTGTTGCAGGCTGGGGAAGACCAGCTTCCCACTTAAAGGGGAAGTGCTTCGTTTCTGAGATGTGTTCCAGAATGACACTGACGTACCTGCTGTCCTTGGTGTGGTGGTTTAAGGTGGGATGTCAGGTGCTGCGGACCCTTCTGGGGAAGGGATTGCTATCAGAGGGTGCCTGCAGAGAAACATCTCACTCTTATCTGGGGAGGTCCAATGACAGCACAAACAGCCTTGCAAATCCCAGCATTTTGTAAACGTTCCTGGGACAACCCCCACTTCAACCACTGAGACTGCAACTTCCAAGTCTGAATCCTGGGCCCTGATAGGTTGGACCACTTTTATTACACAGAGCATTAAAAATAGTCCAGGTATCCCTCAAACACCAAGCATTCATGGTTTAGTAGTTCTTGTCTGACCTTTCCCTTGCCAGCTTGCTTGCAGTTGCTAACCAGAATTGATTAACTGAAAGCGCAGAAGTTTCCCTGGGAAGAAAGGAGGGGTTTCTGCCATCTTGTTTTTCTCCCTGTGTCTCTCGTTGCTTGTCATTCCAATAGCTTTTGGCTCCTTGGCTTCTCCTCTCCTGGAAAATGACAAAGCAACAGGCCTGCTGTAAACACATTTAATGAAATCTGATTTGCAAGAGGATGCGTCCGATCATATCCCTCGCAATAGATTCCAGCTCACCCCTCCGCCTCCCTGCACACACATACGCACACTATGGTGTGCTAGGAACCAGCTAACGATATGGTAATTAAATGCTAAGTATGTTGATTTGTTTGGGATTAAAAAGGGATTCTTTGTAAGCATATGGAATTGGAGTGATGCTAAAAATGTAACCTTTTCTTACCTGCATTCTAGATTTTGCCCCTTTTTGGAATCATTCCCACTTGAGTGATATGACAAAGTGGAACAGAACTAATTCACACACATGCATGAAGCTGCCTTATACTGAATCAGACCATTGGTCCATCGGGGTCAGTATTGTCTACTCAGACTGGCAGCAGCTCTCCAGGGTCTCAGGCAAAGGTCTTTCACCTGCTATCTGGTCCTTTTAACTGGAGATCCTGGGGATTGAACCTGAGCTTTCTGTATGCAAAGCAAAGGCTTTTCCGTTTCACAGACCCACCCCCTGGCAGGGCTATTTTTGGGCAGGAATGAACAGGAACGGAGTTCCGGCTGGCTCCTGAGTTGGCCACACCCAGCAGGAACTCATTAGCATAATAGGCCACACCCAACAGCACAAACTCATTAGAATTGGCTACATTAGGGGTGTGTGGCCTCACATGCAAAGGAGTTCCTGCTACAAAAAAAGCTCTGGTATTTGACAACAAGGTAAACAGAATAAGAAGCAAAAGGTGGGTGTGGCTGGATGACCACACTTCTGGTAACATGGAGGTGTGGCCTAATATGCTAATAGGCTGTGCTCTCAAGGGTGTGGCCTAATATGCTAATGAGTGTTTGCTGTTGGGTGTGGCCTATTATGCTAATGAGTTCCCCCTGGTAACAAACTTTCAGATGCCTGAAGTGGCCATCATGGCCCCCTCTGCCTTCTTGTTAAGCATCTCTAGATGCATCAATCCATTTCTACAGCTGCCTGCACGATGTCGGTGGGCAGGAAAATCCACAGCCCTCCTCTCAGTCTTGACATAAAATTTTATACATTTGCAAAGTAGGCTGAGGTTTTCAAAGCAGCTGCACATATTTCTTCCCCCCCTTTTTGTTTTTGAGTAAGGATCAATCTCCTGCCAGGCTTTCTTGCCTTGTTGTAAAGGAGAGTTGCATGGAGTCTGACATCCTATCACCATAGTTTGAGAAGGAGCTAAAACAACAGATGCGAACCATCTTTACTGAATATTTTTAGAAGTGTATTTTAGAGCAGCAAGCGCATCTGATAGCCATCTTGCTGTAAAATGTAGCACATATTCTGCTGATAATTCCAGAAATATATGCAGTTGGGTGTGTCATGGGCAGTGTTCCCTCTAAGCTGAGTTGGTGTGAGCTAGCTCACAGTTTTTTAGCCTCCGGCTCACAGACTTCTGTCTCAGCTCAGGAAGGGTGGCTCCAGAGCAAACTAATTTATGCAGTAGCCAAATTGCTCGCTCACAACTTTAATGCCAGTCGCTCACAAAGTAGAATTTTTGCTCACAAGACTCCACAGCTTAGAGGGAACATGGGCCCTGGCTCAGCCAAGGCTGACTATTCCTCAGATGAGGAAGAGGCATGGAGCAACCCAGCCTCCTCTGGAGTCAGCCCAGAAGAGGAACCTTTGCCAGCACCCGAGGGAGAAGAGGCTCCAGCATCTGCACAGGAGGCGCAGCAAAGTGAAGAGCCTGAGGTGCAGTCGGAGGAAGAGCCTGGTCCAGAGCCTGGCCCAGCACCCCCAGTTGGAGACACCTTGAGGCCAGAGTTCCCACCTAGCCCACCTGAATGTCCCAGATGCAAGGCATGCCAGCATCTGGATGTGCAGGAGAGAAGGAGGAGTGCCAGACTTCAGCTGTTGCAAAGGCAATGTGAGGGGCCGTGAGTCTTTGCAGGTTGCCTCCCAGGGAAGGGAGGATTCAGTTATAAGAAGAAGAAGAAGAGATTGGATTTATACCCCGCCCTTCACTACCCAAAGGTGTCTCAGAGCGGCTTACAGACTCCTTTCCCTTCCCCTCCCCTCCCCACAACAGACACCCTGTGAGGTAGGTGGGGCTGAGAGAACTCTTGACAGAAACTGCTCATTTTCAACAACAGCTCTTGTCAGAACTATGGCTTGCCCAAGGCCATCCAGCCAGGTGCAAGTGGAGGAGTGGGGAATCAAACCCAGTTCTCCCAGATTAGAGTCCGCGCACTTAACCACAACGCCAAACTGGCTCTTGCCACACTCACCTGCCTCACTGCGGATGCAATCATGCGATCTTGGACCTTGTTCCAGCTGCCAGGCTCCACTCATCGCTCCTGAGAACTCTGACTGATCTCCCAGCATTCTGACCTCTGGCACTGTTTCTCGGCTTGGCTTGGACTTTGCATCTAGCTTAAGTATATTGTGTTCATGATGACCAGCTGGGGGGGGGGGTGGATGGATGGATCAGAAGATTGGACATAATGGATCAGATTTGTCTGCTCCCCACCTCCTGGCCAGGGGAGAGGTTTTCCTGACGGGGGGGGGGGGGCAGACATTTCCCTATCTCTGAAAATGGCTTTGGACATTCCAAGAGATCTGGGGGTAGTACTTGGGGAAAGGAGGTAGCTCAGCAAGAAAGTGATGCCATAGAGTCCACCCTCCAAAGCTGCCATTTGCTCCAGGGGGACTGATCTTTGTAGTCTACAGGCCCCACCTGGAGGTCGACAGGCCTTAATTGTCCACCGATGAGACCAGATTAAACATGAACATGATGTTGGCACAGCAAAATGCTGGTAAATGTCTCAGTTAAACTGGGCTGCCACCCATCAAAGCAGCTGTGTGTGTGTGTGTATGTGAGGTGCCATCAAGTCTCAGCTGACTTATGAGGACCCCACAGGGGTTTAAAGGCAAGAGGTTAGCTGAGGTGTTTTGCCATTGCCTTCCTCTGCATAGAGGTCCTGGAATTCCCCATTCAAGTACTAACCAGGACTGACCCTGCTTAGCTTTTGAGATCTGATAAGATCAGGCTTGCCTGGCCCATCCAGGTCAGCACTTGCAATGTAGCTACATATGCTTACTTAGAAGGCAGAAAAACACCCATTTTCCTCTGGGATTCTAAATAAGCACAGGTAGCTGCCTTGCACAAGTAGAAGAAGAAGAGATTGGATTTATACCCCACCCTTCACTACCCAAAGGTGACTCAGGGCGGCTTACAAACTCCTTTCCCTTCCCTTCCCCTCCCCACAACAGACACCCTGTGAGGTACTTGGGGCTGAGAGAGCTCTTTCCAGAGCTGTCCTTGAGAGAACAGCTCTTGTCAGAACTACGGCTTGCCCAAGGTCATCCAGCCAGGTGCAAGTGGAGGAGTGGGGAATCAAACCCAGTTCTCCCAGATTAGAGTCCGCGCACTTAAACACTACACCAAACTGGCTCTCTGACCGAGTTTAAACCGAGTTTAAAGATGCTATGTGAGTACAAAGGACTGTGGGGGTGTTGTTTTGCTTCAACCAGCATCACTTTTAAATCAGGCCTAAGCTGATTCATAGGAATAGCTTGCCTGTTTTATGACTTCAGAACACTGATCTGCGCTGGGAGTAACCCTTGTGTTCGCATTACCTTGAACACTGCTCCAGGACTAAAACATCACATTACAAGTCACTATTTGGGCATTGATGCATTGGCTTAATTTTCACTTAAACAACAAGCATTAATATTTTAATCCTTTCCGGCAATGTTTAATGGCAAAGGGGAGGTGTGGGTTGCTTGAATGGTTGCTTCCAGGGCAGGATGAAAACCTTACATGTAGTTGCTAAAAGTGTTTTCCTATAGGTAGTACTTTGCCTGCATCAACAGACAAACTATTGCTGGCTTCCAGGCTGCGGAAATAAAATATTTCAGGCAATCTCTCTCTCTCAGGAAGGAAGCAGAGGCAAAGGGGAGGAGCTGAGCCCTCCCGTGCTTTAACAGATGTGTAGAAGAAGGGATCTGCTGTGTGCAAATAGTCATAAAGAAGGGGGGAAGCTGCATCTGCCAAAATTCCCCCTTCTGCTCATCTATTAAAGGAACAAGACACCAGCTGTGATGACTGCAGCTGGTCACCTTGTTTCTTGATGGGACTATTAAACCTGAGAAGTGCAAGGGGAGGGGCTTGGTGGTAGGCAGAGCCTTTGCTTTGCATGCAGAAGGTCCTGGGTCCAATCATTGGCATCCCCCTGGCAGTTAAAAGGGTTAGGTAGCAGGTTATGTGAAAGATCTCTGCCTGAGATTTTGGAGAGGTGCTGCCAGTCAGAGTAGAATAGGCTCACCCAGAGGTCATTTCGGGGGGGATCGCGGGGGATCGCAGTTCCCCCGGGTGAGGTATGGGGGGTGGGGCACATGACGAAGCCCCGCCTCCTGCTTCCAGCTGCCCCGCTTCCGGCCCTCATTCAGCCAGGAGGAGGCAGGAGAAGAGGGAGGGTAAGTTGCCTCCTCCCTGCCTCTCCCCACCTCTGCCTGCCTGGGGCCAGGGAGGGCCTTCGCGGGGCTTCCTTGCACTCCCGCTGGCCTTGCAGGTCTACCGCCGGGCCCCTCATGGGGCTCGGCAGTGAAGCTGCAAGGCCGGCAGCGGCCCGGACCATTGGGGGCAGGGTGTGTGGCCTTATGACACACTTCCAGTGATGTCAGGGGGTGTGGCATATGCTAATGAGTTATGCTAACGAGTTCCCCTAGCTCTTTTTCTACAAAACGACCCCTGGGCTCACCACCTTGAAAGGTCAGTGGTCTGCCTCTGTATAAGATGAGTTCACGTGCATTCTTTGAAGTAAAGGAAGCTCACTGTAACAAATAGTCTGTGTTTTAAGGCACTGTATAGTATGCAGTATAAATGCAAAATGTGTAGGAGTTCTGGGGAAAGTGCATTGAATTTGATGTTCAGTAACAGGTTTGAGTAAGCATCAGCTCCTACAGGGCTCAAAGCAAACCCCCTCTGAACCAGGAACCGGCTCCTTGCTTGCTGAACCAGCAGGACAGCTGAAACGGAAGGGGTAGATGGAATTTCATCTACTGAGAACTGTCCAGAGACCCAGAGGGGCACACTGCCTGACTTTTGCCAGTTTCTAATGGCTGCATGTCTACTCTCTCTCCTCCCCTGTATTTTTAAAAAGCTTGCACATGGTGTTATTTTGATTGGTCCTAATAAAGGCTTTGACATGGGTTTTGTTTTTGTATATATATTTATTTATTTCGGCTTGCATGACCAGTAGTCTTAAGCACACGTACACACATTTATGCAATAAAAACAACAAATAAAACATCAACATTATTTTAAAAGCTCATACATGGACAATAGGGTACGTTATCCCAATATGAGTGTGTTACACTGGCTAAAATCATCAAACCACATGAGATAATTCTTCCAACTGGTACCCGCTACATCAAATCAGAACAGTTTGAACTTTCCCCACCTTGTTCCTTTTTTTTTGCCACCAGGGCCAAAAACATGGCTACTGCTTTGGTGACTGAATCAGCTCTGTCAGATAAAAGAACAGAAATTGACCAGGGAAGGGAGGGGAGATTTTCTTTTATCAAGATAGGTATAATATACTTCTGCCTCTCCATCTTCCAGTTGGGGCAAGCTAGCACTATGTGATCCACTATGTGAAACTCTGGTTTCTCTTCAGATCGCATAAATCTTTCGCTTTTTGTTTTTGTTTCTTCTTAGGCCCCGGTCACACGGCAAAGTTGCCGCGGGAGAGGCATGGATGGTGGGCGGATTATCTGGGCGCGATCACACCCCAACATCTGGGAAGTGGAGCGCACCCGTGGCTTACCGCCGACAATGCGAGTTAAAAAACTAGTACCTCCAAGGTACTAGTAAACGTTTGCCATGGGCTGCCTCCAGACTCCCGTGGTGTGATCGTGCCGGCGCATGGCATTCCCCTCCGGTCCCTTGTTTACCCGCTGGCACCGAGGGAAGGACCCGTGGTGTGCCGCCGGCGCGTCTGATCGCGTAATCGCGGATCAAACTGCGCCGGGGCAATTAGCTACGCCTCCTCCCGCGATATCCTGCCCGAGTGACTGGGGCCTTAGTAGGTTATGTAATGGGCTGGTCGATAGGTACGATGCTGTCTTCTAAAGTAGTCACAGTTTCAGCCTTTCTTGAATTTGCTTGGGCTGAGAGAGACCTGCCCTCATCAGGTGGGTGTGTCATGGTTGGCTTGTGATGTGTTGTGCCAGCCAGTTTTTGCACTGTTATGTTTTTCTGAAAAGGGAAATATTTATGCATGTTGAGTGAAACTCAGTTTGGAAGGCAGTTTACAAAGTGATTAAGATTGTTGTGACCCTCACCTGATGGAACAGCCTGTCTAAGAAGGTCAGGAAGGCTCCCAACCTGAAGTTGGCAACCCTAGGTTTAGGCTGATCTGGCCATGCTGATCCACATAACTGTATCCTCAGGGCTGAATTTATTGCAATGCACTGAGCTGCCCTTTAAAAGGATCCACAAATTCCAGGTAGTCCAGAAAAAAGCAGCTTGATCATGATGTGCCCTTCTTAGGGGTACATTGGCTGCTGATTGTTTCATGGCCTGTGACTCAAATACCTTCTGACTGCTCTGCTCTCTGCATTTAACTTTTAAAAAGGACTCGTACATGGGAGCTGACCTGAGACAAATTGGTTCCTCTCCCACCAATTAACACAGGGCACAATCCCCAAGGGAATTCTCCAGCATAAACCCTACTGAGCTGAACAGGAATAGCTCTCATTCATTTCAGGGATGTGGAAAAGAACTTCCCTTTGGACTGTACCCTCTGGATCTTCCTGCCTATCTACAACTTGTATTGCCACCCAGCATCTGCCGCCTAAGGCAGGATATTCAACATGCCTCGTGCAGATCTTCCTGTTCATCATGCCAGCCCAGAGCTCCATACCTACTCCAAGGATGTACACTGAGGCACACCTAGATTATCCCATTGATTTCCATGGAGGCAAGGAGCTCCTCCATGTGTTTGTTCAAATGAAATGAATAGGGCTGCTCACGCAGGCGGGGAAGTTCTGTGCACGTTGGAGATCCCCATGTTCTTTCAATATCAGCCCAGTCAAGCAACGGCTTGTATCCTGCTCCATGTTTTCACTGCCAGAAGAGCTTCTGTCACCAGATTACAACTTCCTTGCCCCCCCAGCCCCGAAATCCCCCCCCGAAATCCTGTTCATAGGGGAGGGCAGAGGCACAGCTTGAGTGAGGAGTCTGAGGTTTGCACTGGGAAGGGGGAACTGGCCAAAATAGACCCCCTTCTGTCAGCGGAAATCTTCAGTGGGACCTGACCCAATATTTTGTAGCTTTAATCCATTATAAAATTTTAAAAGCCTCCTAGTAGACATTTTTATTCATTCTTTAGGTGCTACCTGAGGAGGAGGTAAATGAAAATCAATAATCTTAACTGTGGATGGAAGAACTGGCAAAATATTACCCGCAGCAGTTTTCTCCCTCTGTGCTCTGATCCCAGCAAGGGTTGCAATTACTTTGGCCTCTTTAGTGTCCGATTAGTGAAGGCAGGCTGTCTCAGGGGACCATAGGCCACGTGAGTCATTGGGGTAGCAAGTAGCATTTTGGTGTGACTTAGGGCCAACTGTCTCTTTAACCCACCAAGGTGGTTCCTGGTGGCTGGCTGTATTGGAGGGCCAGTGGCAGCCAGAAACAAGCCAAGTAGGGTTGCCAAATCCAAGTTTGGAAATTCCTGGAGATTTGGAGAGGGTGTCTGTGGAGGGTGCGGTTTGGGGAGAGAATGGAACTCAGCAGGGATAATGCCACTTTCCAAAGCTGCCATTTCCCCCAGGGGAACAGATCTTTGTAAGTCTGGAGGTCAGTTGTAATTCCAGAAGATCTACAGGCCCCACCTGAAAGCTGGCAACCCTAAAGCCAAGCCAGAACTGTCGGAGCTGCTGGGTGTTATAAAGCATGCTCGGTTGCAAATAGTCCCTCCCTGTTGGAATTCCTCACCCCCGCTCTTCCTGTAACTGGTTGCCATATAAGAACACCCTCATTGATCCCAAGATGGGGCTAGTGTTCCTGAAAGAAAAGGCAAGATGTGAGGTAAAGCTATTGGGATACTGTCCCAACACATGGTGAATGAGTTTTAATAGAGTTAGTTTTTCTTCTGGTTTTGTGTGTGTGTGTGTACACCTGGAAGTCAGGTTGACCTCTGGTGACTGACCCCTACTGGGGGTTTGGAGGATATTCAGAGAGGTGGCTGAAAAAAACCCTGCCTTTGGCCTTCCATCCAAATATTAACCACAGCCACCCCTCCTTAGCTTCTAAGATCTGACAAGATTGGGCTTACCTGGGCTATCCAGTTTGGGACAGTTTTTTATAGTTTTAAAATGTGATCTTCATATGTGTGTTTTAATTTGTTAGCTGCCTTGGTGGCCCTTGTGAGGGCAGAAAAGCAGGAAGAAATACATTTTGTAAAATAAAACAAATAAATAAAATATGATGGTTGCCTGTCCCACCTGCCCAAGGCTCTGTGTGTACTTGCAGCCTGGACCCCTGTTGCCTAACACTGAGGTCAGAATTCTGTACCTCCTGTTCTTGTCAGGTGACTCAGATGTTGCACGACTTCCTGTCACATGTGGTGGCAGCTCAGTGGATCCTAGGCAGCCATTTGAGGGTTAAAGGTGGGTCATGTGCTTTAAAGGGACATGACCCACCTTTAACGCTGCTGAATGGTTCTTTAAAAGTGTTAATAGCTTGTATATGATGCTTATTGTTGATAACTTTATACCTGTTGTATTTTTTGCATAGTTTGAAAATAAAAATAAAGATATATATATATATATATAGAGAGAGAGAGATATAAAGTGAAAATACCATTGTGTGCTGCCTCATTCCACTGCTCCTTGGGATGCAGTCATGGCCTTGTAAGAAAAAAGAAAAAAAAATCCCTGACCAAGCTGTAGCAGCAGCAGCAGCAGGAGCAATGACTGAAACAGGAAAGAGGTGGATGGGGGGAGTTTTCCCCCATGCCTTGTTTAAAAGTGTTTGAAGTTTTCCCTAGTGACTACCGTACATTTTGCACAGGGATAACATAGAGTACAGTTGCCACAGCAAGTCCAGGGGTTAGTATTGCTGTACACATCGCTTATGAAACCTGTAATGTATTGAAACGATTACATGAATCACCTCATAGGACTCCTATGTTAAGCTTCGAGCCAGACCAGGGCTCCTCTGAGCGACCTTCCTATTGGTCGCTTCGTAACAGCGACCAATCAGAACGATACCATTCCCTAGGCGGGAAAGACTCCCATTGGTCCTTAACTAAGCAATCTCATTGGTTGTTAATTGTAAATAGGCGTGGCTACATTAGCCCGGTTATGTTTAAAAGGAGCATAAGCTCCCACTGTTTTCTGTTCTGGTTTCTTACTGAGTTAGTGCTTGTTCGTTACTTCCAATAAAGCTGAATCACTTGCTGAATCACTCTAAGAGTCCTTTGTTAGCGCGATCTAACAATTGGCGACGAAGGTGGGATGTTAGAGCAGGTAGGCAGCCCTGCGGACATCCACACTTCGGACTCGGAAGAAAGCGAGCAGAGCACAGCAGCCGATCCGGCGGAGGCGCCACCAGCTCCGGTGCCCAAGTCTCCCACGATGGCTGGAAGCCAGAAGTTCGAGTGCTTCGAACCCTCCTCAGAAGACTGGGACTCCTACCTATCCAGGTTCGAGTTCCATCTGGAGACACACGACATTACAGACGAGGCCAAGAAACGGGCGTGCCTCCTGAGTTCCTGCGGGAAGGGGACCTTCGACATAGCCAGGTCGTTGGTGGCCCCAACTGATATAAAGACTGTCACTTACGCTGACATCACTGAGAAGCTTAAGGCTCACTATTCTCCACAACCGTCGGAGATCGCCTGCCGGCACGCTTTTTACAAGCGGAACCAGGCCGGAGGCGAGACCATCGCAGATTTCGTGGCGGCCCTTCGCAAAGCCGCACGGCCATGTAATTTCCACAACGTGGAGGAAGCCCTCAGAGACCGTCTCGTCTGCGGTCTCAAAGATGAAAGGCTGCAACAGAGGCTGTTCGCCCGCACCACCCTGACCTGGGCAGTGGCCTACGAAGAGGCCGTGGCCGCGGAAGCAGCGGAGAAGTCCACGAAGGAGGTCCGCCAGCGGGTGGCAGAGCCCAGTATACACGCTCAACGAGACAGCGAGGGCGAAGACGCGGATGATGACGTCAACGCGGTTCGAGGCAAGCGGACCCCAGCGAAGACTACCAACGTCAAGCCTTGCTCCGGTTGTGGCGGGAAACACCAGCGCGACTCCTGTTGGGCTCGTGATGTCGACTGCAGAGCGTGTGGGCGGCGTGGTCATCTGGCCAGAGTCTGCAGATCAGCAAAGAAGGATCCCTCAACTAACAACCGGTCAGCGCAGAGGGGCACTCCAGTCAGCACCCAAGGCAAGACCCGTTCCTCAGCATCGGAAGCAAGCTGCCAGTTGACGGCGACCTTGTCGAGCGCATCGGCCGTAAATCGCACCAGCAGCCAGGGCAAGATCACCGTGACTCCACTCCTCGACGGCCGACCCTGTACAATGGAGGTGGACTCAGGATCGTCCGTGACGGTGATTTCTGCCGCGTCCTGGCGCCAGTTGTTCCCGAACCGAAGCCGGCGGCGGCTCCAGCCTGCGGGAACCAGAGTGTCCGACTTCCAGGGCAACCGAATTCCCTTGGCCGGACGGGACTCTGTTACTGTTGAGTATAAGGGGAAATGTGTTAAACTGTCATTCCTGATTGCAGAGGGAGACCGGGTTAACCTGCTAGGGTTAGATTGGTTTGAGCCATTGGGCATTGGTATTTCTGGGATTAACAGGATGTCTGAAAATAAATGGGGCATGCTGTACGACCTGTTCCCTGATGTATTTGCCGAAGGGTTGGGGAGGTACAAGGGCCCCCCGGTTGCGTTTGACTTAGATCCGTCAGTCAAACCTATTAGGTTGAAGTATCGGAAAGTACCTGTGTCTCTCAAACATAAGGTGGAAAAAGAGATTGACAAACTAGTTGAGCAAGGGGTTTTAGAGCCAGTACCATACAGCAAATGGGAGACCCCGATCGTAACCCCTGTCAAATCAGATGGGTCCATACGACTATGCGCCGATTACAAATGTACGATTAACAAGGCGCTGCAGCAACATTCGTACCCGGTCCCGGTAATAAGCCACATTTTGGCTTCCCTGGGGGGTGGCAAGATTTTCGCCAAATTTGACCTGGCCCAGGCATACCAGCAGTTGCCTGTCACCCCGGAGGCTGCCGAGGCCCAAACAATTGTAACCCACCAAGGGGCTTTTAAAGTGAACAGGCTGCAATTCGGGGTCAACGTAGCACCTGGGATTTTTCAGGGCCTCATGGAACGTCTACTAAGGGGGGTACCTGGCACAGTGCCCTATTTTGACGACGTGCTGATTGCGGGCGGGTCTGAACAGGAACTACTGGACCGGGTTAAAGAGGTCCTCAGGCGTTTTCAAAATGCCGGTCTCAGAGTTAAGCGCTCAAAATGCACGCTCGGGGTGGAAAGTGTGGACTTCCTGGGGTTTCGCATTGACGCAGAGGGAGTCCACCCCACGGATGAGAAGGTATCTGCAATCCAAAACGCCCCCAGGCCGGTGAGTAAGAAGGAGCTCCAATCCTTTTTAGGACTCCTGAATTTTTATCATGCGTTTTTACCGCATAAGGCATCAGTGGCGGCCCCTTTGCACGCGCTTTTGCACAAGGAGGCAAAATGGAAGTGGGGGCAGGCCGAGGAAAAGGCTTTTGTGGGAGTCAAGGAGCTGCTGACATCTAATGCCGTACTCACGCATTATGATGAACACAAGCTCCTGGTGTTAGCTGCTGACGCTTCACCTTTTGGAGTAGGCGCAGTTTTAAGCCATCTGATGCCTGATGGGAGCGAAGCGCCTATCGCTTTTTATTCTAGATCACTATCTGCGGCAGAGCGGAACTATGCCCAGATAGACAAGGAGGGTCTGGCGTTGGTAGCGGCTGTCAAAAAGTTCCATGATTTTATTTTTGGCAGACGATTTTTGCTGGTCACTGACCACAAGCCGCTACTGGGGATTTTTGCGCCCGATAAGCAATTGCCAAACATCATGTCCCCACGCATGCTTAGATGGGCGATATTTTTGCAGGCTTATGATTTTGACTTAGAGCACCGGCCTGGGAAAGCGATTGGGCATGCGGATGCCCTCAGCCGGTGCCCGGTGCCGGACATTGGCGCAGACCCTGCCCCCGCCTGTGAGGTCTTGGCAATTGAGGAGCTTCCTCGACCCCCGGTATCATCCAGGGACATTGCAGCACACACGGCCAAGGATAGCGTGCTGTCCCGAGTATTAAACTGGGTTTGGAGGGGGTGGCCGGTTGGAAGCGTTGAACCGGAGTTCGGCCCTTACAAAAGCCGTCAAAATGAACTATCCATTTCTAAGGGCTGTGTATTATGGGGGAACAGGGTGGTGGTTCCTGACAAACTCAGGACGAGAGTGTTAGAGTCGCTGCACGAGGGTCACCCCGGTATGGTACACACCAAAGCGTTGGCCAGAGGGTATGTCTGGTGGCCGGGGCTGGACAAAGAGATCGAAGAATGGGTACGAGGGTGTCCCAAATGCCAGCAAGTCAGACCCGATCCCCCACAAGCTACACCCCAAGGCTGGGAGTCATCTGGTAAACCCTGGGCCAGATTGCATATAGATTTTGCTGGCCCTCTCCAAGGGCAAATGTTCCTAATTGTGGTGGACGCTATGTCCAAATGGCTGGAGGTCGTGCATATGAAATCGACCACATCACTTGCTGTGATCCATGCGCTCCGCCGACTTTTTGCCACCCACGGGTTGCCTGACGTCATCGTCAGTGACAACGGGCCTCAATTTGTGTCTGAGGAATTTAGGCTCTTCCTCACGAGTAATGGCATACGCCAAATGACTTCGGCCCCTTTCCATCCGGCATCTAATGGCCAAGCCGAACGGATGGTCAGGACGGCCAAAGAGGCCCTGGGTAAAATGGACGAAGGGGACTGGAGCCAGAGGCTGGGCTCCTTTCTTTTGCTGCAGCACACCACCCCCTGTAGTGCTACAGGCCGTAGTCCGGCCGAATTGTTAATGGGGCGGAGACTCACGACCCGTTTGAACCGAATGCACCCAGACCTCACTGAAGAGCAATCCGAGCGTACCACGGCGCAACCGAAGGTGCGCATGTTTGAAAAAGGGGACAAGGTTTTCGCACGAAATTATGCAAACGGGCACTTATGGCTTCCTGGGGTTATATCCGACTCTGTGGGTACTCGAATGTATGTGGTGCAGTTAGCTGACGGTCGAATATGGCGGCGCCACATAGATCAGTTAAGGAGACGTTGGGCTAGGGACAGCGCTGACTCTCCGACGGCTGAATCCCCTGATGTCGAGTGGACACCCCCAGAGCAGGCGGTGAGTACCGAAAGGCCCGGTACTGTCCCCGAGTCAGGGCAGAACCCTGTGTGCGGGGCTGAAATCCCAGTCGAGTCTGTGCCTGATCCAGGCTGTAGTGAACCCCACTCTGACCCACAACCTTGTCTGCCCATGGAGCCTGCACCGCTCCGCAGGTCCCAGCGTTCGCGGCAAATGCCGACTTATCTGAAGGACTATGAGTGTAAATACTGTTGGAATAACTGATGTACAAAGGTTGATTGCATGTTTGTAAATAATAAAACAATTGGGATGATGGCTTAACTTAGGGGGGAGGAATTGTAATGTATTGAAATGATTACATGAATCACCTCATAGGACTCCTATGTTAAGCTTCGAGCCAGACCAGGGCTCCTCTGAGCGACCTTCCTATTGGTCGCTTCGTAACAGCGACCAATCAGAACGATACCATTCCCTAGGCGGGAAAGACTCCCATTGGTCCTTAACTAAGCAATCTCATTGGTTGTTAATTGTAAATAGGCGTGGCTACATTAGCCCGGTTATGTTTAAAAGGAGCATAAGCTCCCACTGTTTTCTGTTCTGGTTTCTTACTGAGTTGGTGCTTGTTCGTTACTTCTAATAAAGCTGAATCACTTGCTGAATCACTCTACGAGTCCTTTGTTAGCGCGATCTAACAAAACCCTTTGCACTCTGCCACTGACTGAGTCAGTTTAACTTAGCAGGTGTACTTAACACTTACATGGTGCATATGTTAAGTGCCTTTGATGATTCTAATCACAGTAACTGAAATCAATCATGAACATCAGATATTCACTTTGGTTCATTGCTGCCACCTGGAAGAGGAATACTTTCTTTCAATTCCTTCTTGGGTAGCAATTAGGGTTGCAAATCTCCAGATGGCGGCTGGAGACCTCCTGGGATTACAACTGATCTCCAGGTGATAGAGATCATTTCACCTGGAGAAAATGGCTGCTTTGGAAGGTGGACCCAATTGAAGTCCCGTCTCTCCCCTCCCCAAACCCCGCCCTCCTCAGGCTCCACCCCCAAATTCTCCAGGTATTTCCCAATGTGGAGCTGGCAACCCTAGTGACAATCATCCCCCTCTTCGAGATTGCCTGGTCTGCCTTCATTTTGCTCCATGCTCGTGGAAATTCAAGATTAGACTACTGCAACATGTTCTTATGTGGGATGGCCTTTAAAAACAACTTGGAAATCTCAATTATTATTGCAAAATGTGGAAGATTATTTGTTGATTAGAATATCACACAGATCTCAAAACAGCGCTGCTGGTGGCCTGTTTGTTTCTGGGTTCAGTTTAAGGTGCTGGTTTTGATTCTTCCCTTTAAAGCTCTTCATCACCCCAGAGCGGCATGCATATCTGAAAGATCATATTTCCTGCTTTGTTTTTCCATCCAGTCTTTGCTTGTGGTACCATCCCCTGGACACTGATCTGCAGCCAAGTTATGGACTTTTCCAGCGATCACTCCATTTCTCTGGAACGGGCTGCTGGAGGAACTAAGTAGAGGATTTCCCCCTCCCTCCAGATTTTTAGCAAATACTATGATGCAATTCTGTTTTGTTGAGCTTTTTGTTAACTTTGTTCTAGGAGTAGAATGGAGGGCAGTTTTTCTGTTGGTAAGATGATGATGTATGTATGCAGCTGTTTTCCTGTGTTTTTTTAAAAAACTATTTGTTGCAAACCTGTTTTTGCGAAATTGTAAGTTCCCATGGGTCCTATTTTTTTTTTGGTTTGGGTTGTTTCCAGAAAAAAAGCAAGATATAAAAAATTTAAAATAAACATTTTAAAATTAATATTTTTCCTCTCCAACTTTGCATGGGATCTTAGGAGCAGATGATGCAGCCATCTGGGTGGGGTCACCATCCTCCAAGTGGGGCCTGGAGATCAACCAGAATTAGAACAGATCTCCAGACTACAGAGATCAGTTTGCATGGAGAACATGGGTGTACCCCACTGTACCCCACTGAAGTCCCTATCCCCAAACCCCACCATCCCCAAACCTCCAGGTATTTCTCAACCCAGAGTTGGCAACCATGCAACTATGGCAGCTAAATGTCTGAATCCAGCCTCACCCGGGAGTCAGATGCTAATCCAGTTTTGGCTCTTGTGGTGATTGAATGACGAGGCATTTATTGGCCTATCATGTTCCTCATTTCTGTGGGTCAGCAGTCAGATGACTTGTGCAATGCCATTGACACAGAGACACTTACCTTTGTGATTCTAGGGGGACATCTTAGAGGTTTGCAAATGCAACTCTTATTAGTACAGTCTTATGCAGAATTGCACTGTTCTAAACCCGCTGGAATCAATGAATTTAGCCTCGAGTAACTCTGCAGAGGATTGCATTGTAAGCATATATAAAGACGATGTGGCGTATACCGCCAAGGCTTCACGCATCAGTAAAATCCTATTTATTTTCCTTGTACATAAGGAACAGAGTTCTCTTTTCATTTGGCTCAGGCACAGCACTGGTTATTGTGAATGGATTACAATAATGAAACATATCACAGAACCCAGTACTGCACTGACTGCAAACCATTCCCGCAGGCCCAAAACATTAACGTGCTACCCTGAGCCTAGACCCATCTATCTGGCACACTTGTTTTGCATTGATAGCTTAACCTTATGTGGTTTACAGTAGGAATTTTATTTACTCCCAGAATCCTTGCAGGTGAACTGAAGTGCTTCCTTGCCTAAGGCTATATTCAAAAGACAGCAGTTTGGTGTGGGTTGAGGAGGTCTATGCCCAGTACTGTCCCTTGCAAGCTCAACAGCCCTGCAGCCCATTCCCTACAAGTGATCTGGACCCCTTCTTGAACTTGGTTGACACCATAGCTGTGACTGTGAGAGGGAACTGAGCTTCAAGCTAAGCCTTCCTTACTGAAGACCAGAGGTCGATTCGGGGGGAATCGCGGGGGATCGCCGTTCCCCTGGGTGAGGTGCGGGGGGTGGGGCACATGACGAAGCACCGCCCCCTGCTTCCGGCCGCCCCGCTTCCAACCCTCATTCAGCCAGGAGGAGGCAGGAGAAGAGGGAGTGTAAGTTGCTTCCTCCCCGCCTCTCCCCACCCCTGCCTGCCTGGGGCCAGGGAGGGCCTTGGCGGGGCTTCCTCGCACCCCCGCCGGCCTTGCAGGTCCACCGCTGGATTTTGGGGGTGGA
>NW_015172553.1:2374015-2487468 GCF_001447785.1 Gekko japonicus
CGCTGGATTTTGGGGGTGGAGCCTGAGTGGTGGGTGTAGATTTAGAGGAATTAGCTGTGTTAGTCTGTTGCTGCAAAATAGTCCAAGAGTTCAAATAGCACCTTTAAGACTAACCTTTAAGACTAAGACTAACTGAGTGGTGGGTGTGGCCTTATGACACACTTCCGGTGATGTCAGGGGGTGTGGCCTTATGACACACATTAGATTCAGAGGAATTAGCTGTGTTAGTCTGTTGCTGCAAAATAGTGCAAGAGTTCAAATAGCACCTTTAAGACTAACCTTTAAGACTAAGACTAACTGAGTGGTGGGTGTGGCCTTATGACACACTTCCGGTGATGTCAGGGGGTGTGGCCTTATGACACACTTCCGGTGATGTCAGGGGGTGTGGCATATGCTAATGAGTTATGCTAATGAGTTCCCCTAGCTCTTTTTCTACGAAACGACCCCTGCTGAAGACTTTATTCTCCCAACATGTAATTAACTAATCTATCCTACAGGGTTGTTGTGAGGATATGGTGTGTGTGTGAGGGGGCATCACAGTCCTGTTCAGATGCTCAGAGCTCTCAGAGGGCCACCATGAATAGTGCAAAGAAGCCCTGGCCCTTTTGACCCCCACATGCTGCTCTGTAACATGCAAGGGTTTTTTTTTTGTAAATTACATATACAAGTGTTTTAATTCCAGGAAATCAAAAGGTTCAGAAACCCTAACTGTGTGTTTTGAGTGTGATGAAATCATATGCCTATTTGTCAAAACAATTTGAATTTGTTATTGTCTCCTAGTTCTTCTTCTTCTTCTTCATCATCATCTTCTTCATCATTTTAACTTCTGAATCACCCGATCCCTGAGTACACAGAGCTCTGGGCAATTTACAACAGGTTAAAAACATACAAAAAATACAGATCAAAATCAACAGATCAGTCATTCCTAATTTGATAATCTCCAGATTTGACCTGCCCACAATAACGTCAAATCATCTAAAATCGGTTAAAAACTAATCTCCTACAGAAACATCTGCCTTCCCAACCAATATCACCTCCATTTTAACCTGGATTCAGTGGCCAGTATCTTTCCACTCCACTCAGCAGAGTTTGAAGCCTTCTGTTAACGTAAGGAGTCTTCCTTCAACTTTAAGTTGCTCTTCTGCTGGAGGAGATTGGGAGTTGATGACGGGTGGCTTTCATATGAAGCTCAACTCCTTTGAAAACCTTCCAGGCAATTTCCCCAAAGCTCTTTCTCTAGGAAATAAACAAACTTTGTCGGCTTACAAAGCCGCAGAGCGGCTGACATATCACAGATGTCAGAATGTTACTGGTACCTTAGTTCCTGAATTGTTCATGGCAGATAATAGAACCTTCTGTGCCTGTGTTGGAACCCAGTGATCCAACCTCAGGAAGTGTGACACTGATACTGTGATAGAGTCATCACTCCTCTGCCTCCCATTCTACAGTGTGATAAAACTGGCTCGCTGTTTTTCCTTTCCTGGGAATTGGAAGAGCTCTGGATCTGTCGTCCTTCATCAGCCTAATGTAAGCAACAGTCTGTGTAACTGGCAAAAGAGTGCAGCTTCTCCGGATCCCGACTCTTAGAAAGTAATGTTGACTTCAGTGTAGCCCTTTATTATTTGTGTGTGAACTTTACAAGCAGGCAGCAAGACTTAAACGTTTGGGTGAAATGGATTCTTGTTGACAGCCCCAATTTGATTAATTTCCTACACTCAGGAATGCTAGATGTGAGTGGGCACAAATGTTGCAGAAGCTGATCAAGTCCAACAGCACAGCAAGAGATAAGGGCAATGGAGAACACAGATCCCACCCAAAATTGCTGCAGGGTAGACTCAGTTGATTTCCACCGGGGTTTGTGTGTGTGTGCGCGCACACACACACTATGGAAGTTCCACTGGCCTTAGAGGAGGCTATTCCATGGTAGTGCTCACAGGACACCGCTGGGCATTTGTTGAGTCTCCTGTTCCACAGCTGAGACTCAGGGTGATTCTGCATCTGGCATTCACTCCACATTTTCTCAACTGGGAGGAAAAAGTGCAGCTCAAAATCACATTCAGATACCTCGGGGCAACTTCTTACTGACTGCAAAGTCACCCCTGAATGGCTATAAATCTATGCAGAAGCAGAGGTCATTTCGGGGGGCGAATGCGGGGGATCGCAGTTCCCTCGGGTGAGGTACGGGGGGCAAGGCACATGACGAAGACCCGCCCCCTGCTTCCGGCCGCCCCGCTTCCGGCCCTCATTCAGCCAGGAGGAGGCAGGAGAAGAGGGAGGGTAAGTTGCTTCCTCCCTGCCTCTCCCCACCCCTGCCTGCCTGGGGCCAGGGAGGGCCTTCGCGGGGCTTCCTTGCACTCCCGCCGGCCTTGCAGGTCCACCGCCGGGCCCCTCACGGGGCTCGGCAGTGGAGCTGCAAGGCCGGCGGCGGCGGCCTGGACCGTTGGGGGTGGGATGTGTGGCCTTATGACACACTTCCGGTGATGTCAGGGGGTGTGGCCTTATGACACACTTCCGGTGATTTCAGGGGGTGTGGCATATGCTAATGAGTCATGCTAATGAGTTCCCCTAGCTCTTTTTTTACGAAACGACCCCTGTGCAGAAGGTATCATAAAACCTGATTATCAAAGAAAGCGAAAGCAGCATGCAGTGTGGAGGGGAATTTCTGTTCCAACGTGGGTTTCGTAAAACAACGGAGGGAAAAGCCAATGCAGAATCACCCAGAGTCGCCATACACAGCCCTTTCAGCCTTTTTGGGGGAGATGTATGGGATACACAGGAGGAATTCCAGTCTTTTGGAAATTGTTTTGGCAGCTGCTGAATTGTTCCGATGTTTTGCCTGAGGAGAAACCCCTGCACATTCTTGGAATTTAACTGTTGATAAAATATCAGTGACAGCTGTACATTTTTCCTGCCTGGGTGAAGCAGCTCTGTCATTTATTTTAACAAGCCACTCTGACATTCCCTAAGCCCCCCCCCCCTTCCCAGTGTTGTTGCAAGGCAACTGTGCTTGTCGATGGCTACCCACACTTACTTGTAAAACTGCATAAATCTCCTTTCTGGAGCAGATCTCAGGGCAGGAAAGCTTCTGGTTCTTCTCAAGGACCACCCTGTGTTGGTCAGAGATTTGCAGTTGACAGGAAAGCCAACATTACAACAGCTGTCAATAGACAATTGATGACATTTCCTTCTTGCTGTGGTGGACTGCCCAGGTGAACATTCACCAGCCCAGTGAGTTGAAGGGATTAAATCTGATTACAGCAATCTGTTTTTTCAACAGCTGCTGAGGTGACAAAGGGGCATTTCACTCGGTAGATGGGAAAGGATCTAGTGTTCCTTTTGTTCTCTTTTCTCCTCAGCTGGTAGTTTGTACAGTTTTTCATCAAAGGGTCCAGTTGAGCTACTAAGGGTGGAAAGGAGGAGTACACTGTTGACAAAACTCTTTCTGAGACAATTAGGTTTTGAGCTGGCTGCTAAGAAAAGCCCAGGGCCATGAAGAGCCTGATATGCAAGGATGTCATTAAGACTGTTGTGAATGTTTGGCGAGTACAGGAAACCCAAGTTCATCCCTGGATGCTCTGGGCCCATGGCACCTGTTCTGCCCTTGAAACAGTTTAATTGTTGCTCCCTGCTCAATACAATGGGGGAAAGAAGGCAGCATGATATAGCCCGATCTCATCAGATCTCAGAAGCTAAGCAGCTTCAGTAGTTGGGTGGGAAACCACCACCAAGGAAGTCACTGCAGATGAAGGCACTGGCAGACCACCTCTGTTTCTTACTTGCCTTGAATGCCTCTTTGTTGGAAGAAGTTAGCAGAGAACTTTAAGCACAGTGAATAAAGGCAGCACATAAGCATACATGTTTGATTAAAAAGAAAACTTTACTAAGAGATAAAAGATGGAAGGGTACATTGCAATAGAAAATAATAAAGCCTAAACAGTCTAACTGACTTCTCCTGATCTACGCTTTATAGGCTTGCCAAGTCCCCCCTGGGGGCGGGGAAACCCCCGCCCCAGTGGCCCGTTCCCCACCGCTGGTGAATCGGGCCCCGGGGGGAACCCCACCCCAATGTGCACATCACCCGGAAGTGACGCGACCACACTGGGCACGCTGGGAGCGGGGCCACGGTCATCCGAGGGAAAACTCTATGGTTTTCCCTCGGATGGTTGTGGCCCCACCCCCAGCGTGCCCGACATCGTCACGTCACTTCCGGGTGATGTGCGTGCACGCAATCACTCCAGCCGGGAGTCCCCTGCTGCGGCTCAAAAAGCACTTGGCAACCCTAACGCTTCATCTTGGCTAAAACCCTTGTGATCTCTAGCACAAAGAAAATGAAAGCTCCCATAAACTGAGTACATGACTAAAAACATGTAGTACCCCCAATAAAGCTGTTTAACCAATAGAGAATCTCAGATCACCCCAATTAGACTACTACCCCCTACTTCTCTAGCGGGAAGGAACTTCTACACGGTGTCTAATTGGTCAAATCTAACTAACTACTATTTGTAAACACAGATAACAGATTATATCTTTCATTATACAAGTGGAGACACTTGCATATTCCAGCACTCTTGCTGGGGTCACCATGAATCGGTTGTGACTTGATGGTACATATGCAATACAGTTCATAGGGTGCACGGAGAAGTCCTCTTGAGGCTGTGGTGCACTGAGGTTCTTTTGGACTCCAGATGTAATATGGGAGCTCCTTTAAGGCAGTAATGTGTATTTCAGAGGCAATGCTATAGCCAGCTTTTGGAGCCACCTTTCTGAGCCCACAAAACAGACCCCCAGACTTCTGCCCAAAGTCCAGCTGTGAAGGCACCAGTGAGCAAAGAGGAACCACCCCCCACATGGTTCAGACCATGAAATGCCTGTTGTAATGCATAATTAAATGGATTTATTTGCTCGTTCTACATTCTAAAAAACACAAACCCCTTTACTCTGTCAAATAATGAATGAATCATAGATATTGAATTATATGCTGTAGTTATTATGACATTGTTATGAAATATATAAAAGCAGCCACAAACAAATGTTCTTCAAATCCATGGGCTGTTTTTTTAACAACTCAAATATGTCCAAGGGCAGGCCTTTAAACAATTGAGAAGTCTTTTCCCTGCAGAAGTTTGAAAAGAAGCCTGTGGATGGTGGGTGTTGGTTTGAACCTCTAAAGCCTGAAGCTACCTTTGAAGCTGCATCCCTCCCTGTGTCTCCTTCACTTAATGCTGCCACCATAACTAAAAAAGGACCATCCGGGTGGTACCCTCCTTCAGAGTGACAGAAAGTGGGAATCCTAGTAGACAGGTTTCCAGGGGAAGAGTCTGGAAAAGCCTGACAGGAGATGCAGAACTGGAGCAGCGGGGAAAGAAACTGCTTGTGCAAGTGAGGAGTGTGGCAAAGGTTGTACACATCATGTGCTTTGGAGACAGTTATCTGGTGGCAGTTAACAGTAAGTTATCCTAAGAAAGAAATGAAGCATTTATCTGCAGTCATAATACATTTCACTCCTGCAGGGCCCCATTAAATATTTCTTACATCTGAATTAGCCCTTGGCAATTTCCTGGAGATACCACAAATGATCCTGAACCAGCACAAAGAATGACGAACTAAGGCACACTTCTTGGATGCTGGTGCTTTTCTTTTTTAGATGCTTTTCATCCTCAAAGGGGAAAGCAAGGCAATTCCCCCCCCCCCTACAGATGAGTGAATAAAGGCAGCTTCTAAGAGGCTGAGATGAAACATTGAAACTTTGAGTTGGTCTGAAGTTCGGGGAATAAAAACTTCACAAGAAAGGCAGAAATGGGTTGTGTGAAGGCTGAGAAGCAGCAGCAGACTTTAAAGCCCAGGAACTGATGTGTTAAGACTGCGGCCTTGATGAGCTGGGATGGGTGGCCCATGGTAGCCGCTGACCAGACCAGTGAAGGACTGGTCACCAGCTGTTAAGAGGTCTTAGGAAGTTACCTCTCATGAAAGGCAGATAGGAACCTCATGTGAATTACCTGTCATTTAATACAAATATAGTTAGGGGGAAAGGAGGGAAAGATGGGTTGAAATGGTTTGTTCTTATATTTTAGGATGATTTTCTTCTTTTTTAAATTGAGCATGCAAAGCTGCCTTATGTGGAATCAGACCACTGATCTATCAAGGTTGCTATTGTCTACTGTGATTGGTGTAATCTCTCCAAGGTTTCAGGTCAGGTCTTTCACATCACCTGCTTCTTGATCTTTTTAACTGGAGAAGCCAGGGGCTGAACCTGGAATCTTCTGCATGCAAAGCTGATACTGTACAATGGGATGATCCCAGAATGGAATCTGGTTATGAAACTGTCTTATACTGTGTCAGACCACTGATCTAGCAAGGTCCATTCTGAACCTCTGCAGTCTCAGACAGGCCTTTTACATGACCTACTAAAGCAGCATCTGGAAAAACACTTGTCAGGGATGTTCTAGGTGGATCCTGCACTGAGCAGGGGGTTGGACTAGATGGCCTGTATGGCCCCTTCCAACTCTGTGATTCTGTGATTCTATCCTTTTGATAGGAAGCTGAACCAGGGACCTTCTGCATGTAAAGCAGTGCTCTACCTCTGAGCCACATCCTCTTGCCAATGGGTTTTTAAGTTATATATGCAATGCTTACTGTTTTTCAATGAAATCATGCGCAAGAGATTTATAAGCTAGTTGTGACCAAATAGCAGGGCCCAAAGCAATGCTCCCTCTAAGCTGTGGAGTCCTGTGAGTAAAAATTCTACTTTGTGAGTTACTGGCATTAAAGTTGTGAGTGAGTGATTTGGCTACTGTATAAATTAGTTTGCTCTGGAGCCATCCTTCCTGAGCTAAGACAAAAATGTGTGAGCCGGAGGCTAAAAAACTGTGAGCTAGCTCACACTAACTCAGCTTAGAGGGAACACTGGCCCAAAGTGCAAAATGAGAAGGAGATAGACATTTATTTAAAGAACAGGTAGTTTGATAGCTAAAGATAGCTGAGTGAGCACTGGAATTGTCTTATTTATTTATTTGTTTAATTTGTATCCTGCCCTCCCCGTCAAGGCAGGCTCAGGGTGGCTTACAGAATACACACACACAGAGAGAGCAAAATATGTTAAAACAAAGAATTACAATAAAACAGCAACTAAAACCATAGGTACTAGTAAATATAGGTGCTAATAAGTGATGGCAGCATTCTGTCGGCATCCAGATGGTCAACTGCCACCATAGTCTGGGTTCTTACCAGGCTGTTGGTTAGTAAGTTGGTGATGGTATTGGGGCCAGGACCATAATAGTGGGAGGCGGCACCCAAATCGAAAGCCTTAACCAATGGGCAACTGGGGCAGCTGCCCTGGGCCCTGTCCATCTGTGCCCTCACCCTCCAATGGAGGAGGAGAACAAGAGTAGGCTCCTGCTGCCCCTTGTGCCTGCCCCATCTATGGTTCAGGCCCATGGCTTAGCAGTGCCCCCTTGTGTCCCCCCTCTTCAAGGTTTAGTGGCAGCTGATCATGCTTGCCCCATCCAGGGCTCAGATAGTTGGCACCAGGCAGTGGTCCCCTAGTTTGGGCATGGCGCGCGTGTGTGTGTGTGGGGGGGGTTGTGGCAGTGATTCTGGGGGCCCATCCTGGACTTTTGCCCAGTGCTTCAGAATCACTAACCCTTAATGAGCACCATATTCTGCTACCAGGAATGCAGATTACATGTGCCTGTAGGCGGCATTATCTCGGCATCCAGATGGTCAACTGCCACCAGGGTGACTGCTAAGTATCATTTGTGAATAGGTCTGGCAGGAGAGACAAAAGGCAGCAGTTTAAACTGGGGTAATAAGTTGGCAGGCAAGAAACAACATGCAGAAGCTGCAAGTGTTGTGGCTTTGGAGGACCTGTGCTACTTTATGGAGCTAATTGCCCCCTGCTTCTTTATGTATGGAGTGCAGGAAAATGACATCCTCATAGTGGTAGTTTACATCTTTAAAATAATCTTTTCAGCTGCTTTAGGTTTCCCCATGTCATTCTATAGACTCAGGGTTTAAGTCATTAATGTGATTAGGACCAATGCTCCCCCTAAGCTGTGGAGTCTGTCTTGCGAGCAAAAATTCTACTTTGTGAGCTACTGGCATTAAAGTTGTGAGTGAGCAATTTGGCTACTTCATAAATTAGTTTGCTCTGGAGCCGTCCTTCCTGAGCTAAGACAAAAATGTATGAGCCAGAGGCTAAAGAAATGTAAGCTAGCTCACACTAACTCAGCTTAGAGGGAACACTGATTAGACCTGCAGAGGAACTCCTGCTCTGAGCTTCCAAAAGAAAGAAGAGGGAGATAAAAGTGAAATAAAGACACCAGTTTGAGATATCTGAGTGGCAAGAGTCACCCATGCAAGCTGATCATCTGATTACTGCATCCAGTGATGACTTGCATGTGAGAATGGGCCACCACGGTTAGAACTTTCACACAGAGCACTTACCAGTGCAGCGGGTTCAACCAAATCGAGTGGCATACATTCATGTACAATCAGTTCTTAGACAACTTGGTGCCTGGAATTCTTTTGCCTGCACTTTGCATCTGCTGCAGATGATGCTTTGGTTTTCAGCTCCCAGGTTTAATAGCACATTATTCAGATGCCAGGATGGTTTAGTTTTGTGTTCTGTGATTCTTTGTTTAACACATTTCCAGTTTGTCAAAATACCTTTACTCCGCACTTCAAATTACTCACCAACAATTGAATTATGTTTTTCTTTAGTATTTCCTTTTAAGCAGCAAGAACTTTAAAAAGAGCCTTTCTGTGAGCTGGAGAACAAGCAGGCACACCTTCAGAGCCACCTGTGTTTGTTCCTGATAGTAATTACGCTGGATGTTGCTGCTACACCTACATTCTGAAGCTGCGAAAACAGAAGGTGCTTGTCTGTTCTGGGGCCAAGTTTTTTCCCAGCAGCATGGCAGCTGTTGAGGTTCTCTCCATCGTCCCCGCCTTCACCATTTGAAAGGCATTCTGAGCTCCTCTCCCTCCCCTTCTTCCTCACTATGATGCAGGATTGTATATGTACACTTTTCTGCACTAAGCTTGATTCTGAAACATCCATAAGCTAGGCAAATGGAGCCAATATGCATCATCTCTCTAACTGTCCATAATTTATTTTGCCCCAGTTACAGCTTTGTACAATGTATACTGCTTTTCCTGGTTATGCAGATGAAGAAGGGGCTCTGCAGGGCACTGAAGCCCCCTCCTCTCCTTGGCAGTCTTATTCAGCAAGCCACCTCGCTTCCCAGCTTTCCCCCCAGTGGTTCTTGGGGCTGGCAGCTAGCAGGCAGGGACAAGAGGACACTTGAGGCCATGGTCACCCAAAGGCCCATAGAGCTGACCAAGTCATGTGACTTGTTTTCACATGAAATCCACGGTAACCTGGAGCTCTTGATGGGCTGGATTACAGGAGTTTACCCATATGAAAGGTTTTTGTCCCCCAGTGGCAAAATCTGGAGAGGAAGAGGGAGAGAGAATCATGTGGGTATGCTTTTGCATAATAAAATATCATCGTGGCACAGGCACTAGCCAAATGGGGTTTGCACTCCTGGCTGCCCATACTGGGGTGCTAAAGAGCGTCAATATGTTGCTGCCTTGAGCATCAAAATTTTGCTGCCTTGAAGCCATTGGCCCTTGTTTCATTTTTGCGACACCAGAAGCAAAGCTGTTGTCTGCCAAATAGCTCATGAAATGGGCTTTAAGTGTCATCAGTATCTACTTGGTTGATGATGATGAAGCTTCCTGTTGTGAAGCAGAGACATGTGTTTCATCTTGAATTCAGGCAATGGAAAAAGCTATTTAGACATTGATTTTGCTTCTCCTTAATCTTTGTCTTAATTAAGTTACTTTCGACTGAGTGATAATTCCAGCATTTTGTTGTTTTTAAAGAACTCTCCAAAGGTGTGGGGGAGGAGCACCTATTGTGGTCAGATATGGATTTTTCCTCTTAGGTTTTGGGGGCATTCCTCTTTTTCTGGATCTTCAAAAAGTGCTAAGGTTGAGATCTCTTCACACAATGCATACTTATCCTATGGAACTCAGCACAATTGGTGAAGATGCACTGGGAAAGGAGGAGACATATTCATGGAGGATTAGTTTATCTTAAAAGCTATTAGCCATGATAAATAGATGGAACCTCAGTGTTCAAAGGCAGTGTAGCTCTGAATATCAGGTTCCGGGAAGAAACTATGGGAGAGTTCTCTTGTCTTCATGTCCTCCTTGTGGGCATTCTGGAGGCAGCTGGTTTAGCCTTTCTTGGAAACTAGATTCTGGACAAGATGGACCCTTGGTCCAGAAGACTGAACAGCAGGATGGATGGGAGAATTGCAGAGCTCCAAGGAAATGTTATACTTGGTAAGTGGATGTAGATTCATGCTTGGGGTCTAGCCGATCAAGGTATCTCAGTTCCAGATGAAAAGGGTAATGCCCGGCAGGGTCTTCATTAAGTGAAGTGGCTAAGCAGCTCAGTGCTTCCTAGAATTAAACCATTTTGTTTGATCTATGTCAGTCTAGCTGCACAGCTGGTTCTGGGACAGAGACAGCTTTAATAGACCTGGCTTGGAGAGTTCTGATGGATTTCTCAGTGGCCTTCGATACTATTAACCGCAGTATCCTACTGAGTGGCTTCTTGGCACTGGGACTGGGTGGGCACCAGGTTACAGTAGTTTGAGTCCTGTCTTTGGGGTTGGTCTCAGAAGGTGGTGCTGAGGGATTTCTGCTCTGCTCCATGGCTGTTAAACTGTGGGGTTCTGCAGGGCTTCCCCATGCTATTTAATATCCCATGCTATTTAATATCTCTGTGAAGCTGCTGGGAGAGGTCATCAGGAGGTTTGGGCTAAGGAGTCGCCAGTATACACCTTTCTTTCCCACCTAATACCATGGATGTCATTGATGTTCTGAACCAGTGCTTTGTGTCAGTGATGGGCTGGGTGAAAGTGAACAAACTGAAACATAATCCTGACAAAACAGAGGTTCTGTGGGTAGGAGAAAAGCTAACATGGGCCTGAGATCTCTCCTTTCTTGGATGTGGTTATACTCCCCTTGAAAAGCCAAGTTTGAAGCTTGGGAATGCCATTCAACACAGCAGTCACCTTAGAAAACCAGGAGGCTGTGGTGGTTCAGAGTGCTTTTGCCCAGCTTTGTGAGCTGCCTCCATTCCTGGGTCAGTCAGATCTAGCCACAGTGATCAATGCTTTAGTTACATCTAGACTATTGCAATGCGCCCTACTTGGAACTGCTATTGACAAGTGTTTGGAAGCTGCAGCTAGTGCAGAACGCTGCAGCTCGACTGCTGGTCGGGCATAGGGTTGCTTGCTAACTATGGGCTGAGAAATTCCTGGAGATTTGGGGGTGAAGCCTGAGGAGGGCAGGGTTTGGGGAGGGGAGGGACCTCAGTGGGGCTGGTGCCATAGAATCCAACCTTCAAAGCAGTCATTTTCTCCTGGGTAACTGGTCTCTGTCATCAGGAGACCAAATCTAATTCCAGGAGATATCCATGCTGCACCCAGAGGTTGACAACCTTAGGTCAGGGCCACCTATCAGGAGCATGTGACCCCACTATTACAGCAATTACACTGGCTACCGATCTACTCCCGAGCCCAGTTCAGGATTTTGACCTTTAAAATCCTCCATGGCTTGGGACTGGGGCATCTGAGGACCGTTTTCTCCATATGTTCCTGCCCAGGAATTAACATCAGAGGAAGAGGCCCTCCTGACTGTCCCATCAATCAAAGAAGCTCATTTGGTGGTACAGGGCCTTTTCCGTTCTACAATTGTTTCGGTCTGCCTTTAACATTCTGTAGGTGTTTCAGGAATAGCTCTGTAGTGGTTTCATTTCTTCCCTAGTGACAGATCATGGACAGTTCTCTTTGGAGATGTGGAATTGCTGCTTTGGGACTCCCATAATTACAAAGTTCTGTCCTGTTCCCAGTGGTGTTCATTATCTATATGCAATGACTGATAGGATCATCTATAGCTGTGGACAGAGTTTTCATCAATATATTGGGGGCATCCAACTATGCATCTATATATAAGCCACCAGGAGCAACTGTCACCGTCAGTACTTGGATGCAGTGAGGGTGAACAAGGTAAAAGTGCCTTCTGCATTTAACATGGAGATTCATACCTGACTTGTACTAGACAGGTCTGATCTTGCCATGCCCCACAACCTCCAGACTTGGATGCTGCAATGTGCTCTGTGTAAGGCTTCCTTTGAAGACCCCTCAGAATCTCCAACAGCTGCAGAATATAGCTGATCTATCTGGGGCTGGGGCCCCACTGCTACTCTGTGGAGCAGTGGAAGAAAAATAGGGAAGAACATCAGTGTTGCACCAATGCAGCAACTTCACTTTCACCACAAACTTGGAAGTGATGTCACTGCATCAGGGCAGGATTCACACATCCATAGAATTTTCAGTGAACCCTAGAGCCTTTCCCCAACATGGTGATGTAATTTCTGGGTTTGTAATGGAAGTGACATCATGGCATTGGTTTGATGCCCACTGCATTGTTGTCCCCCCATTTCCTCTGCTGGTTGCCTTGGCAACTCTGGCTGGGGAGGGGAAGGAGTGGGACAAACAGAAAAGACAGAAGGAAAGAATTGGGGGGGGGGGGGAAGAACGAAAGAAAAATGGGACATAAGGGGAAATGGGAGTTTGAGGGAGGGAAAAATGGGGAAAGGGGATAAGATGCAAGGGGAAGATAGCGCTGGTGGGAAAGTGGCAGACAAGACGGGGAAATTAGTTAAGGAAGGGAGCAGGAAAAGTGGAGAAGCTGCAGGGGTAGTGAGGGGGAGTGAAGGAGGGAAAGTGGAGATAGAGTGGAGAGGAGGATCAGTGAAAGGGGATGAAATCCCCTTATGAGGACTTGTGAGCCCCTCTCTTGTAAACTCTTACTCTTCTACCAGGCCTTCGATTAGGAGCTGCCACTGACAACTGTTGCTAACTGAACATACCACAGCCCTATGTAACAACGCCGGATATGGTCCAGCAGATGCACAGCAGACCATGTATAGAAATTTTCCACCATCTGTTTATATTTAGCACTTTATGTAATTGTTCGTATTGAATTTTTATTGTATTTGTTGGTTTTATTGCATTTTAACTTGTGTAAGCCGCCTTGAGCCAGTTTGCACCGGCAAGGCGGGATACAAATTGAAGGTAAATAAATAAATAAAAATGTCTGAAGAGTCATCAGGAATATGTACATAATACCTGGACTCCCCTAATATAATCTAGCCATTGCTTTGAACTATAGGTGGGTCACGTTATTGTTGTATTGGGAAGGGAAAGGGGTAATGTCCTGGCTGAGAGGGCCTTCTGCTCAGTCAAGGATCATCTGCCATATCCCACTACCACCCACCCATCCCTGGCTTAAAAAACTGGCCATTGTAGGTCTATAGGATAGAGGCAAATAAGTTATCTTCTAATCCTTACAGTTTATTTTCAGCTTTATTCCACATGCAGATGTTTTTAATCCTCCTTTTCTCAGGCGATTTCTTCAACAATTAAATATATTCCACTCTCAGGATGGCTTATTCGGATAATTGGCTATAATATGCAGGAAATGACATGTCAGCCTTGGAGGGGGGCTGGGAAAAGCAATAAATGAATTCTAATATTTTTTTAAAATGTCAGCTTGCTCTCTCCAGCGCACACAATGTCTATTCATGATTATTATGTTTAACTGAAGACGCACATTCTCAGTCTCTGACTACAGAGACTGCTATGACCTGCATCCTAATTAGCTGGTGTGATTTAACTCGGATGGCTTTGGTTGCATTTATTTGTGCACACCCAAACTAATTTTGAAATCCTCTCTAGCAGGCATGTTCAGATAATCATGGGAAATTGTCTTAAAAAGACCATGATAGTCTATGGCAGCAAAATGAAACATAAGTCCAGTGGCACTTTAAAGACTGACAACACTGATTCCAGCATAAGCTTCTGTGAGTCATAACTTCCTTCATCAGGAGCATGGAGTGTACATCCACAGCATTTAGTTATATTTAGAGTCACAAGCAACAGGTATGCTGGGAGGCAAGTTTGAAACAATAGCCCGGGGTAAATCAATCCATACAGTGTGGGTGACAGCTACTCCTAACTGTAGAAGATGAGCAAGGAAGGATAAACATAATCTAATCATGGACTGTGCAGTGTGAAACCTGATAAGCAGAGCTACTTAACATATGCAGAGGGTGGGCTACAGGCTGAGCTACTAACACCTCTAGTGTGTGAGGGAACTCAAGTCTTTGTTCAAGCCTGGGGATGAGATAACGGATTCCCAAATGATACCTAGTTTACCACCACCAGCCTACCCTACAGGCATGTCATAAAGATGCTAAAATATGAAAGTACAGGAAGTGCTTTGAGTATTTATGGGAAAGTGCTATGGAACCGCTTTATTGAAAGCAGATAGCTGTTCAATGTCTCATGCTGGTATGGGAGAAAGTCAAGTCCATCCATCACACAGCCTGGCCCTCCTTTTCACAAACAACTGTGTGCACAAAGAGGCTGTGCCCTGGATACATTGTCATCAGGGGTCCACGCCACATGTACATGAGAGAGGCAAGCCCTGTAGACGGATGTGATACATTTGTGGAAGGACCAATGTGTCTAGATGGAAGCAGGATTCAGCTCATATATACATTCTCCTGAATGTGAACACAGCACATAGGCATCTATCCCTATAAGTGGATCATAGCTGTGTTCCCAATCATGGGGTGGTGCTTACAAAGAGACAGCTTGTATGCACCTTGGGTGCTGTGCTTACATATGAGTGAGTGCATGTATGGGGGGAGGGTAAAGACAACACACTCAGTCATGAAAGGGTCTTGCTCAGCCCACTCCCCCCCCAACCGTGGATATGAGGGCTTACTTAGCCCAGGGTCACCCCAAACCTTGAGTTAGCTCTAGCAAGAAGCTGTGGTTTGCTAGCTTTTCATGCTATCTCAGTGTGACAGGAGAATCAACATGCAGGGAGGGTTTATTTTTAACTGGAGAGAGTTCACATAGATAAAGGGAGTTATAGATATCATTCTTATTTTTACCCCACTCTTCCTTCAAGGAATTTAGGGCAGCCTATATTAGGGTTGCCAAATTCTAAATGGGGCCCGATGATCTCCTGGAATTACAACTGAACTCCAGACTACAGAGATCAGTTCCCCTGGAGGAAATGGATGCTTTGGAGGGCTTTGTTTCCACAGATTTCAATGGAAAACCCACCTCCAAGTGTAATTACCCCCAGCTTCTAAGAGGTGATTAAGTCTTGGAGCTATATCTCCTCCTCACCCAAGGAATCCTCCCTATCACATTTCAAGCAGATACAAGAAAAAGCACTTGTCCTGTAGGCTATGGATAGTGCAATCCTACACAGAGTTACTCCAGTATTAAGCCCGCTGAAATCAAGGCACTTAAGACTGGCCTAACTCTACCTAAAATTGCACTGTGAGATTCTAATAGTGCCAAATGGTTATGTGAGTGAACAGTTTCCTCTTTCCATGGAATCACCAAGGAATGGGTTGTTTGCATAAAATCTAAATGGAAAGTGTGAACAAGAAGAGCTACAATCTGCTTCCTTCCATGCTTTCCCTTGCTGAATGCTGTTTCCTTCAATATTTTAAAATTACAATCTGCCTTCCTGAAGAAAAACCCTTCAAGCTCCAGGGTAAGGTGTGGGATGGGCCATCTTACCTGAATGCTTAAAATACAAGAGGCCCTTAGCCCCAGGTGTGAAAGTTACGCTGGTACAGGCCAGTATGGAGTAAGGGATAAAAAGGTATCTGAAGTGGTATACATTGCTTTCCCCCTGCTCTGCATGCAAATAGGAGGTAGTTACCTATTCTCCCCCACCCCAGGCTAGCTGACCTTAGGAGGGAGGGTTTCTACAAGGGTGATTTGATATCAATATACAGATGCTGAGATTCCAAATCTTTTTTTGTGTGTATTTTTCATATGTGCATGTGGGTGTGTATGCACCTGGAAGTCATGGCAACCTCTACTCACGGATTTTGTGTGCACCTGGAAGTCATGGTGATCTCTTGTGGGCCCCCGGAGGATATTCAGAAGTGGCTGAATAAAGCCTGCCCCCACCTCCCAACTCCTGGTATTCCAAGGATGTCTCCCACCCAAGTACTTGCCAGGGTCGACCCTACTTAGCTTCTGAGTTCTGACGAGATTGGGCTTGTCTGGGCTATCCAGGTCAGGGCTGAGATTCCATATCTTGAATCAGTAATTCCTTCTCATACAGAGGTATGATCTTATCTTTTCTCATCACTGATCTGTTGCATCTTGTCTGAATGGGTGTGTGTATGTTTCTTGTTGAGTGATTGAAGTCTTTGCTTCTATTGCTATTTTCCCCAGTCTGCCTGGAGGAGCTGGCTGTCATCAGAAGGGGAGGACACTTCTCTACCCCCATTGCTAACTTTTCATTTTCCCTTAGTATACTGACAAGTAGGAAAAAACAGGAATATGTTCAGAAAGAGAGTCAGTTCCAACTCAGAACCTCAGTTATATGCATACCTGGGCAACAGCCAGAAGTTGGGTAGCCACAGGTGAGCAATGAGACTCTACATGAGAAGTCCTCCCCACCAAGGAGAAGAATGTTTCCTTACTTGCAGACATTCTCCGATTTCAGAAAAATAAGCAGATGTTCATCAGACATTCCTACATCCACAGTTCACAGACACACAGAACTTCAGCCTTTGCTTGTTCTACCCACCCATCTTCACCTATTAATATTGCAGGCAGTATTTGTAGAATAACATTCTCCCTAGCAGAATGTATGATATCAAGGCAAATTGTCCCACTTCCTGTTTGGCTCTCTGGAAGCTGCTGGCAAGACGTACGCTCTCCTGTAATGACAGCAGATCTTCTATTGGCATCAGGAATGCGTGTTCGACAGAGATTCCAATCATTGTTGCTTTGGCAGACCCACAGTGGCTAATTAAAGACTTAATTGATAATCAGCCAGAGATGATTACGGGGTGCTTTGTAGGATGGGAATAATCTGTTCCTAATTATATGAGTAAATTCGATCTTTATGCATGAGGACATGCAGAAAAGACAGGGAGGTTGCCACGTGGGTTGTGGGTAAAAGTTGGTGTTTTCCCTTTGCGCCGAGTGGTCTGTCCTCTGCACCAGCCATCACCACTTCCTGTCTTTCTCCAAAGCTGCTTCTCAACCCTCCTAAGCCCAGCCCCTTCCTACTTCCCACATGTACCTGGTTTAATCATCCTTTGGTGTTACAGTTGCTAACCTCCAGGTGGGGCCTGGAGATCTCCCACAATCACAGCTCATCTCCAAACTTCAGAGATCAGTTCCCCTGGAGCAAATGGCAGCTTTGGAGGGTGGTAGACCCCACTGAGGCCCCTCTCCTCCCCAAACCCTACCATCCCCATGCTCCACCCACAGGTATCCTCCTAACCCCAGCTGGCGACTCTAGCTCCCTTGCTTGCAGCCACTGGTACTCCCCTAACATGATTCCTGCTCTCCTGTTTCCTCTCTCCAGGAACAAGGTCAGTACTAACTAATTATCTCCCCCCCTCTGCAAAACAGATTTCAGGCCTGGCCTCATCAAGCTCCAGCTTGCCTTTCTGTTCTGCTAGCACTGAAGGTGTCCTGGAGGGTATAGGCTGGTGCCACTACAGCACAGCAGAGAGCTCAGAGGTTGAGGGTCATTTTT
Source organism: Gekko japonicus (assembly GCF_001447785.1). Taxonomy (NCBI): domain Eukaryota; kingdom Metazoa; phylum Chordata; class Lepidosauria; order Squamata; family Gekkonidae; genus Gekko; species Gekko japonicus. Next base: position 2,391,692 of record NW_015172553.1, read on the forward strand.
CATTTGCTGGGCAAGTCCTTGGCAGGCCACTGAACTGGTGGGCCACTGTTGAACAGGAGCTTGCTGAGCTGAACTAGTGCAGCATGGCCAGTCCTGCAGGGGCCACTCAGCTCGGATCCTACCAGGGCGACAGTGATGGGCATCGGCTTGTCTGCCACACCCTCCTGGCACCGGAGGAGGAGATGACCAAGCTTATACACATGACTGTCTGAGCTCAGTGGCCTCTGCTTTGTTGCCAGCTCTACTGGTTTCCTGTAGGCTGCTTTAACAACCCAGTCCACTCCTGACAGAGGTGTTTTAGTAACTCTGCACCCCCCCCCAAGCTGGGTCACTTACCGAATGAATAAAGTCCCCCTCCCCTCTCTAGGTTAGAGAAAAATCTCTCCAGAGACTTAAAAGCGAGAAGCCAGCCAGTTCTGCAATTGCCTGACAAATCAAGTTTAGCTTGACAATTCTCTCTTGGTGGCAAACCTGTTGATTTCTTACCTCAATTTGGAGCCTGGCCTGCAGGCAACAGAGAGCAAGTGTTCACTGCGAATTCCCACATTTCATCATCCATGAATCACTGCGAGCTAATAAAAATGATCTCAGAAGTCTGGCGACTGATACAGAATAAAGGCTTTCTAATGGCATCAGGAGCTGTGAATAAGGAGGTTGAAACTGCCGGACTGATGGCTATCGAAGTTTATGGGAATCCAGCCACAGCATGGCCTGTGAAAACAACTGGCAGACTAACTGGTTGAGCACAGTAGAGTGAACAGATGTGGTCATTTGGAGCCAAATGCAGCCTCTGCTTCCTGAGCTTGTGTTTTCAGCTTTAGCACAACTTGGTGTGGGAATGCATTTTATTTATTTGGTTACCGCAAGGCTGACAAGGCATCTTACAAACTAATTAACCCGTTAATAACAGAATAAAAATAGTGAAACACATATATTTTGGTGTAGTGGTTAAGTGCGTGGACTCTAATCTGGGAGAACCGGGCTTGATTCCCCACTCCTCCACTTGCACCTGCTGATGTGACCTTGGGTCAGTCACAAGCTCTGGCACAGCTGTCCTTGAAAAAGAGCAGTTTGTGCCAGAGTTCTCTCAGCCCCACCTAACTCACAGGGTGTCTGTTGTGGGGAGGGGAAGGGAAAGGAGTTTGTAAACCGCTCTGAGACTCCAAGTGAAGGGCGGGGTATAAATCCAATCTCTTCTTCTTCTTCTTGATGTTATGAAGTGTCATAGATCTGCCAAAATAACTCCAAATTTTAGGGTTCACCTCTTCACACATATGCTCCAGGCACTTTGAGTTCCAGATGTTGCCTCTGCTCTGGGCAATCATTGCACTATAATAATCATTTCCAACTGGATTGTCTTTGAAAAGGTTGCTACAGTATGATGATAGTGCAATACCCAGTGGTGTGTAAGTGCTGCTCTGGCCAGCTTCACTTTCATTGAAGCCCTCCCCCCCATCTGGACATTTGCAGATATTCAGAGTTTGGGTCAAACTACATGTTATGTGTTACATGCATTCACCATGGGGACTTGCATCTACAATATGATTGCTTCTGGGAACTCAAGTAAAAGGTACTATGTAGTTTGGCCCAGAATCTGAGCTTGCTCAACCAGTGTTCAGCCCTTCATAGAACAAGCCTGCCTTTTTCTTTGCTGTACTAATCAGAGCTTTGCAACAAAGCCTCAGTTAATCTGTAAAATAAAAGCTCCAATTTGATCTAACAAGCAGCAGTCCCCCACCTTTTCAAGTCTGCGGGCCCTTTGGAATTATGACACAGCATCAGAGGTCATTTCGGGGGGGAACGCAGTTCCCCCGGGTGAGGTGCAGGGGGCGGGGCAAAAATGAAGCCCCGCCCCTTCTTCCGGCAGCCCCCTGCTTCCAGCCTCATTCTGTTGCAGAAGGAGGAAGAAGCAGGAGGGTAAGTTGGCGTCCTCCCCCTCTGCCTGGCTGAGGCCACTCCACGTGGCCTCCGCAAGGACTCCCAGCCCCATCCAGGAGCTTCCCCGAGGTAGCTGTGTTAGTCTGTTGCTGCAAAATAGTCCAAGAGTTCACAGCACCTTTAAGAGTAACAAATAGCACCTTTAAGACTAACCTTTAAGACTAAGACTAACTGAGTGGTGGGTGTGGCCTTATGACACACTTCCGGTGATGGCAGGGGGTGTGGCATATGCTAATGAGTTATGCTAATGAGTTCCCCTAGCTCTTTTTCTACGAAACGACCCCTGCACAGCATGGTAGGTACAGTCACTTAATGGCTGCTACAGGAGGCTCAGCCAGACACAATATAGCTCCCACAGGTTACCTCCAGTCATACAGTGAAGATTCTTGTGGTGTGGTGGCAGCTGCTGCAAAAGCAACATCTGCACAGCCAATCTAATCTCCAACAGCCAATCAGAAGCATTGTTCAGAAAAAGCCTTAACTGGTCCCACCCAGTTTCTAAAAACACTTGGCGGGACCCAGAAAAAGTGTCAGTGGGCCCATGGCAGCCACAGGACCATGCTGGGGACCCTTGATCTAGAGCTAATACGAATAGTCATGAATAGTCAAAATCTGCAATATGTGTGTGTGTCCATATTTTAATGAGATTTTTAAAAATTCTTGCTGGCAATCACAGCTGTCAGATACTAAACACACTGAAGGGAGATGTTTAAATCCGTGAAAGCTTTCATTCCCCTGTTGGAATCTATGGGGCCCCAAATGTCAAATACTAAACCTTGAAATCAAATCTCTTTTAGCACAGAGAAGCAACTTAGTTTCACCTTTGTTAAGGGTTGTATAAAAAGCGATTCCCTGTTCAGAACCCAATCCTGCAACCTCCCTAAGTGGGATCCCATTAGATGGTTCTGGAGAAAGTGGGTGGAAGCATCCTTAGATAAGTTTCAGTGAGTTTGGGCCAAAGAGGCCATTTAAGGCCTTGCTGCCTTATTCTAATTTTGGAACAGTCTTTGTCTCTCTAAGCATCTTGGATACTCCTTAGGCTTTGGAGTACAAGTCATCTTTCATTTTAACTATCTGAATTTTACGCTCCTCTGCTGCTTTCGCAATTCTGTTCTCATCAGCTCTGGGGAATCTCTTCCTTGCACGCATTTCCTTACAGGGTCAAATTCTTACCTGGAGTTTTGAGCCAATAGATCCATTAAAATCCACAACATTACCCTCAGCTTACATCAGCTGAGGATCTGATTTTGCTCTTTTGAGAGGCAGATTTTTTTTGTTAATTCCTTGGACATGAGCCACAGGGCCCGTCAAGACACGATATGATTAACATTCTGCCCCTTTGCACAAGAAACAATTTCCGCCTGAGATGATCAGATGGGGACCTTTGACCTTGGCTTGTCAGCCTGTCGGAACATTTTGTAAACAAAAACAGCAGACAGGTATACTGTAAATGGTTACAGCGTACGGGTCATGTAATCTAGCATTTTTCATTTCACAGCAAAAGCTACAATGTGACTACCTTGCTGCAAATGTCAGTAAAAACACTTAGGCACTAAACAAAGTGGCCCAGAAATCTGTACAATATGCACAAGAAATCACAGACATTGTGAAATGCGACTGATATGTTGCATCTGTCCTGGTTTTCTTTTGTTTTAACCTTTTGCCTTCAAAGATATTGGTAAACATCCCAAGCAAACCAGTCATTAAGAAAGAATGCTGCTTGCTTTCCTGTTGCTTGGTTGACCCTTGGTATCTTGCCACAGTGGACGTCATCTGAAGGTTCTGTCAGCCCACTTACACATGCAAGTCGCCACTAGATGCTGCAGTTGTTGAGTGATTAACATTCATGTGTGAACTAGTCTGTTGTGTGTAGAGGGCAACTCCTATATCGCCCTTACACCAGTGTGGCCCAAAGCTAAACTATGGGCCTTCAAACCACATTTTTTACTTTATGTTTATGTTTCATGGTAGCATCATTGGCCTAACAACATGGTTCGGTTTCCCTGTAGCAGTGGCTTTCATCACCATTTTTAGTCTCTGCTCATTCCTGACTAAGGACTTGGGGACCCATGGACATTTCTAGAAACTGGTGAGGAGTGGTTGTCACCTAATGCACCTGGGTTTCACTTTTCCTGCCATTTTGTTTTTCAGCAACGATGACAGGGCAAGACAGACATCTGGAGGATTAACCTAGGGGAGGCACTTTTTGATTGCCTGGCAACTATTTCTGAATCCAGGCAGCTATTAATTGCCAACTCACCATTGACCCAGTATGACCTCGTAGAACCACAAAAGCTGGGATATTTATGGTTTTATGGTCCTTTTAATGCTTGAGTTGTATTTACTTTGCAACCCCCTCGAGAATGTTTCTCATGAAAAAGTTGGCACAAGGATGACTCAGAATCTATCAGTATAATGTAAAACCTCATATGGTGCAGCTGCAGCAATGCAAGCTGCCCTGTCCCGACTTACTGTACTGGGATAGCATTTAGCAGCACTTATACATCACAAACATGCAGTGTTGCAGTATTGGCTCTATGAACCCTTTGGATACTTCATTTTTTCCCTTGCACAGAATTGCGGTGTAACATTTTGCAGAACAGGCAAATAATCCCTCAACAACTAAGGCTTTGCTGTTGTGGCAACACAACAACACAAAGCAGGATGTTACATGGGTGTTGCATGAATGCTATGATGGCTTTGCAGGTAGATATACTCACATGTAAGTTTAAGCATCTGTCTGTCTCTCTCTTACACTACTCTCCCACCTTTCCTCCAAGGTGCTCAGGTAGACTCATATAGGTCTTCCCTCCTTTGTGAGGAAGGTTAAACTGAGACAGAGTGACTGCCCAAAGGTGCTCAGTGAGTTTTACTGGCCTGAAGATTTGAACCCGCCTGTCACAATTTGATATTATACATTATTTCTCTCAAGGCAGGTAATTCAGCTATTATTTTTAGGTATCTCAAGATCAGTGCTCTCTACTCTGACTGGCAGCAGCTCTTTGGGGTCCCAGGTAATTCCTTTCCTTTTGAAGGGAGTTTAGTGGGCAGTGCTTGTGTATGGAGCAATGCCCCCTGTAAGCTCTGGAGTCTTGTGAGCAAAGATTCTACTTGGTGAGCTACTGGCATTAAAGTGGTGAGTGAGCGATTTGGCTGCTGCATAAATTAGTTTGCTCTGGAGCCTTCCTTCCTGAGCTAAGACAAATATGTGTGAACCGGAGGCTAAAAAACTGTGAGCTAGCTCTCACTAACTCAGCTTAGAGGGAACACTGGTATGGAGGCCTGTTACCTCCCCCTTAGTACACATGCACTATGGCACCTGCATCATTACAAGAACAGGAAGGCCACTTGTACACCCCATCCTTCCACACCCCCTCTAAATAACTGACTCTTCTTTGATCTGTTTTGGCATGCGTGGTTCTTGCTGCTAAAAGGTATTTGCCCTTCTCAAAAATTATAGTATTTCAGTTAGGCAACAGAATGTTGAATTACCCTGTCCCAATTTGTCTGCAACCCTGCTGTCCCTAGATCCTTCTTAGTTTCATCACATTACTGCCACCGCCATTCTTCTCAGTTAAGTGAGCCAGCACCAGCTCTGCGTTATGTCTGCATATTTGTGTAAGTCCTTTGCCATCTGCAACACAGCACAAGTGGCAAACACTACAAAGAGGCCTCTCTTAATGGTGCCTGTAGGTAGAAGTGAACATACCAAGCTGCCTTATGCTGAGTTCGTTCACTGGTCCATCCAGTTATGTATTGTCCACTCGGATGGGCAGCCGCTCTCCAGGGTCTCAGGTAGGGTTGGCAGGTCCCTTCGTCTTGCCAACAGGGGGATCTGGGGGCATTCTGGGAGTGGGTTGGGATGTCCCCGACATGCTGATGTCACTCTGAAGTGATGTCATCACATCGGTGACATCAGAGGTGATGCTCTGGTTTTTGGGCAAAACTCTATGGTAAAATCAGGGTCAAAAATAGAGCTTTGCCCCAAAACCAGTGCGTCACCGCATGATGCCCCTGACGCAATGACATCACTTCTGGCTGGGTGACATCAGTGGGTCGTGGATGTTGCAAAGCAACATCGCTGTTTGGGGACAGCAGGCTGAACCCCCCGATTCCCCACCTGGACCTGGGGAATGGCAACCCTAGTCTCAGGCACAGAAAGGTCTTTTGTCCCTGACATCCTTTAACTGGAGGTGTTAGGGGGTTCAACCAGTGACCTTTTGCATGCAAAGTAGGTACTCTGTGGAGCCACATCCCCTTTCCTATGTTGCAGCCTAGGCTGAAAGTAGAGGTGTTGCTGCTTTGCCAGTCAGGTAAATGGGAGAACCAAGGCAGAAACAGACACATCATGGCCATTAGTTGTTGTAGATTTTCCGGGCTGTATGGCTGTGGTCTTGGCATTGTAGTTCCTGACGTTTCGCCAGCAGCTGTGTCCTGTTTGATTTAGGCTATGTTCAGCCACTGCTGATTTTTCAACTTGGCCAAAAATCCAAGACACTGAAATGCTGGACAACACATCCTGTTACCATGTCAGATTACACAGGCAAGTCATTGAAATTCATAAACATAAACACAATTTCAACAGGAAAGAAGAGAGTTCAAAAATAAATAGGGCATGGTTTCCAGTCCTGAGAAACACAAAATACTCTACATCTGACAAGAGCACTACAGATAAGATTAGAATTTCAACAGCCAATCCATATGGAAAAGAACCTCCTCAGGAAAGCTCCTCCATTAGCATGTCACAGCCTGGGAAATTCCTACAAGATCATGACTCAGCCCTACCTGACCTTCCTGAGTAAATATAAATTACCTGCCTACCATTTTTCTTCTCACATTGACACAGAGAGTACTCTGAGGATGCCAGTCACAGCTGCTGGCAATGCCCACATCATGGCCATACAGCCTGGAAAATCTACAACTACTAATGAACTCCAGCCGTGAAAGCCTTCAACAACATCACGGCCACTTTGGACAATTTGTAGAACCAAATGTTAAAGTTCTTCTTGGACTGCCTCTGTTGATGCATTGGGTGTGTAAGTGCATGTATGCATACCTGCACATAAGAAAAACAGCAGGTCAATGAGAAGGCTAGGCTGAACCCTCCTAATATTAGCTTCCTGCATGCAATATTTCCCAGGCTTCCCACTAATGTGGTATCCCTCCCTTTCTTCATACAGAACTCATGCCATTTCCCTAAGCACATGCACCCTAAACATGGCTGGTTTCCAGGGCATCCTTTGGAATTCTCAAAGGAATTCCCTTCATTCAGAGGACATGTAGGCACAAATTGATGCAAGGAGCTGAGGTGTTTCCTTAAGTAGAGTTGCTGCATGGAAGAGTAAGTACAGGTGATTAGAATAATCTTGGAAATCTGGATATACCCAGAGGGAAGGAGCCGATCAGGGTAAAAAATGACCCAGGGTATTCAAAATTTTGTATGCGTATTAAAAAATGTCCTAATCTGGATTTTGAGTTCTGAGTTTCAGATTTTGGATATGCTTCAACTTCTTGCAAAAAACAGGTTTTGGAAGCTCAGGCTGTTCCAAAACGAGATACATAATGTTAATTTCCACCCCTAATTTTTAGCGTAAAAGGTTTATCAGTCGTGTCTGCATCTTCCTCATTAGCTGCTATGTCTCTGGAAACTGGAAGAGAGGGATGATTCCGACAGATGCAGAGAGATGACGTGCTGCAGGGGGTGGATAAAATAAAGCCACAGTGATTATATTTGGTGATTAGCCAGGAGAACTTCAGAACGAGGGAGGAGGGCACTATACAAATGCACCACAACACAGGATCCATAAACAAGAACCCACTCGTTAACGAAGACCATTATTTGAGTCACCAGACAGAACATTACAGCAGATACCACAAAGGAAGGTGAGCTCCACTCACGATCAGTGCTGGAAAGGATGTGGCCGTTTCTTTTTTCCCCTTTACAAATAACAGAGTTTTCATGAGGGAATTGGAAGTCAAAGTCACACTTGTGACTGAAACACATTTTTGGGTGGCCTTTGCTTGGATGGACGGGCTGCTCAGGAAAGTGTGTTGGAATAGAAGCTCAAGCTCTCCGACACTGTCTTAGAGTCACTGCGGGAAGAGCCGTTGGATGTCAGATCTACAGAGAGACGCTTCATTTTGCTGCTTTCCTCAAGTTCTTCCTCTGGGTTGCCGATGACAGAAGAGACTGTTGTTTCCATCCGGCTGACCTTGTACATGCTGCTCTGGGTCTGGAGGTACCGGGCTGACTTCATTTCCAGCCCTTCATACTTGCTGGCATTGATGAAAGGGCACCACCGGAAAGCATGCTTGAACCCAATCCGGAACCTGGGAAGACAGACCAGAACAGCTGTGTTACAATACGGCATGTGCCCAAAGGAACATTCAGGGCACAGATTTAACTAGTATTTGATAAATACTACAATCTCACAGATCCAGGCTCTGGACTTTTATTTTGCTCTTGGGATCCTGTTTTTCCTCCCTATACATACGGGGCTCTACTTATATGTATGCTGACCAGTGTTCCCTCTAAGCTGAGTTAGTGTGAGCTAGCTCACAGTTTTTTAGCCTCCGGCTCACTCATATTCATCTTAGCTCAGGAAAGATGGCTCCAGAGCAAACTAATTTATGCAGTAGCCAAATTGCTCGCTCACAACTTTAATGCCAGTAGCTCACAAAGTAGAATCTTTGTTCTCAGGACTCCACAGCTTAGAGGGAACATTGATGCTGACTACTGGAAACCGCCCCCCCCCCAAAAAAAAGTGAGCCTAAGCAATCAGATTACTAAAAGCTGAATTGCCTGTATACCTATGAAGCATATTGGCATAATTCCTCTTAATTTTGCATGATTTATTCTCGGGGAGGGGTCTAGGAGCTACAAAGCTGTGCCCTGAATGACAAATATCTTATTCAATTATCAAATATCTTATTCAAGCTTCTAAGTTTCAACAGATAATACTGAAACCCCCCCCCCCCCAGAGCCAGAGTGTTTGTTTTTCTGTCAGAGTTCCCATGCTAGGAATTGGAGAGAAGGCAAAAATTCAGCACACACACACACACACTCACTCTCTCATTTGTGTATCTAGCTGCCATGGACTAGAAACTTGTGTTGTGCAGTTCCAATGAAAGTGCAGATTCTCAGGAATTTGCCTTCTGTGTTTCTGAGGGATTCTTGGTTCCCAGGCAGACAAGCAGTAGGAATTCTTTGTGCTGGCCAGCCATCTGCTACCTGCTTTTCCTTTCTTGTGCTTACTTACATTTTAAAAAAATAAATAAGCATTCCTAGAGAAAGACCATGGCAGTACATGCTATTGACCACCCACTGATTTCAGTGGAGTTTGAGTGGTCTAATGTGTCTGGTTCTCTAGCCTCAACTGCAACCTGTCCTGCTCCAGAAGGGAACATTAATGGGGTTCTGCAGACGTCCTTCTTTCACTCACATTTAGAACCTGTTGCTTCATATTTCAGAGTTCAGATTTTATTTTAAATTTGCAGGAATATATTTAAACACATTCAAAAGTTACCGGTCTGATTTGGCTTTCGTAATTCAAATGAGTACCATATATATATATATATATAATGACTGCAGGGTTACCAACCTCAAGGTGGAGCCTGGAGGTCTCTCAGAGTTACAACTGATCTCCAGACGACAGAGATCAGTACCCCTGGAGGAAATGGCAGCTTCGGAGACTAGACTCTATGACATCACATCCCCACTGAACTCCCTCCCCTCACCCGGTCCTCCCCAGGCATTGCCCCCCACTTCGCCAAGCCAAAGTTGGCAACCAATTTATGAAGACACCCTATGTTTTGAAACTGTTAAGTCTATTGAAGCAGTGATCCCTAAAGTGGCACCCATGGGTTCACTAGGGTTTCCAGGTCCCCTTGTCATACTGATGGGGGGATTTGGGGGGGGGTGTTCCAGGGGTGGGCGGGGATGTTGCACGGCATGCTGACGCTGGTGGTGATGCTCTGCTTTCTGGGCAAACTCTATGGTAAAAATGGCTTCAAAGTATAGGGTTTTGCCCAAAAATCAAAGTGTCACACCCCCTGACATCACCAACGTGCTGACATCACTTCCGTGTGACATCAGCACGTTGAGCATGGGATCAGGGGTGGGGGGAATTTCTTCCTGCCAGTTAGTTGGCCGGCGGTGTGCAGGAGCCTGCGAAAGTGAGGTTTTCCCCGCCCCCACCTGGGGAATGGAAACCCATGGGTTCACCAATGTATTTCCTGGCACCCACTTCCTCCTTTCCCAAAGCATCTCCTCAAGTGAAGCCACTTCTTTTCTATTGTTGCAAGCAGGGGTCATTTTGTAGAAAAAGAGGTGCAGGAGCTCATTAGCATATTGCATTAGCATAACTTATTTGCATATGCCACACCCCCTGACTTCACCAGAAGTGTGTCAGAAGGCAACACCCACTGCTCAGGCTCCACTGGACTGTTTTGGATTGCTAGCTATGGGAGGGGGACGCGCAGATCCTCATGCTCCTCGTGACCCGGGGCTGCTGGGAGCAGGGGGTGGGGCTTGTTGCATGTGCCCGCACCCTGGGCTCTTTACTGCCGGAGCTCTGCTCCTGTGCGCTCCTACAGGGAATGACCCCTGTGCAAGAGGTGCTTTGGAAGACCCCAGGAGGCATCAGTTGTGTTTGCAGGCAGCACCCATTCAGAAACAGCTGCCTCCATCACAGATTTGGCTTAGAATGTCCCAACCACAGTTGCCAGCCTCTAGACAAGGCCTGGAGATCTCCTGGAATTGCAACTGATCCCTGGACTACAGAGGTCAGTTCTCCTGTAGAAAACGACAGCTTTGGAGCGCAGATTGTATGGCATTATGACTCCTCCCCTTTCCACACCCTGTCCTTTCCCAGGCTCCATCCCCAAGTATCCAGGAATTTCCCAAGCTTGAATTGGCAACCCCAGTCCCAACACTGTATGATTGCTCCCTCCATGGCAGCTATTTTGTGACTGGTCTGGTTTCCTGTGGCTGGCATTTTGCAATGTTGCCCACTACTCAAAATTCCAAAAGTGTCTCAAGTAATTTGCCCCCCCCCCCCATGTTAAAAGATCTGAACTCATCAGGCCACAATAATAAACTTTTTTCACTTCTAACTATATTGGAAGCAAACGCTGTATCTTACCTCTCATTGAGACAACAATAAATAATTGGGTTGTACATGGTAGAGCTCATGGCCAGCCATAAGATTCCCAAGTAGATCTGCTGAATATACCTCTGCTCATACCAGTCGCTATTAATATACTGCAGGAGGAAGTAGATATGGAAGGGCAGCCAGCAGATGGCAAAGGTGCACACCACAACGATCATCATCTTCACCACCTGTTGAAGAAGGACAGCCTTGTATGGTAACAACACCCAACTGGTGTCTAGAAACAGGAACAATGAAGCCACTACATCCCTGCTCACTATAGCTAGCAAGCGCCTCACAGTGAGCATTACAGGGAAACCACAGCAGTGCTTAGAAAAATCTGTAAATCTGCAGTGACTATTTGCTTTTATAAATGCAGTATTCCCAGTGCATTTTCCATTGGTGTCTTCCTGTTTCAGCATATTGGATTGAGATAAATATGGTCCAATTTGGAAGTTGGTCAATATGACCTGGTTGGCTCCCTTTTCTTTAAGGCCCACCCCCTCCAGTCACAAGCAGCTGGTCCATTTGTTTGTGCGTGTGTTTTAGAATTTCCTTGGGTCCATTGCTGTCTCCACAGACAGCAGGAGCCTTGCCATAACATTTCCCTTGATCACTGCTGGTCACAAAGTGTTCTGGATTCTGCCTGTTCCTGCCTCCCCACCCACCACTCCATTTGAAGTGCTACCTATAGCATGGGGTGTGATGTCAGTCAGGTGCTACTCCTTCTGGACCTTGTGCCAGCCCTTGGCTCTCTGACAGGGGCAAACTGGCCATTTCAGGCACCAGGAAATTTCCTGGTGGCGTGCCCATCTGGATGCCCTTGGAGGCAGCCAAGCAGCAAGCTCAGCCAAGTCCCAGTAGTTTTGCCAGTGCCTCAGGGGCTACCTGGTTTAGACCCTTCAGTGACAGTGATGATTGGTGTCAGCTCACTGACTCCTGTCCCATTGCCAGTTTGCAGGACCCACCTCCCGTCATTGACCCTGCTGGTCAAGTGTGATTTGAGTGACCCCTGCAGTGCTGTTTTGGAGTATCTTAGGGGCTTCTTGTCTTAACTTCTGTGTCTTCCCCTCCTCTGCCACCTTCACCTTGGTCCTTGCGGCCCTTTGCTAACTTTGGGCTTTTGCTCCTTCTCATTTTCCTTGCTTGCAAGTTTCTGTTTCTTCAGAGTTCGGGGTGGGGGTGGGGGGGTCTGTTCCACATGTACTTTGCTCCCTCTAGTGGTCAAGTTGATCTTGCATTGCTCTATGTCCAGCATAAAATCTGCAGTTTAAATCTGCAGAGATATATGCTGGACGTAAACCAATGTACCATCAAGTCAGCCACTAGAGCAAGCAACACTGTGGAACAGACAGTCCCCCCCCCCAAAGCAACAGGAACTTATAAGAGAGGAAAATAAGAAGGCGAAAAAGCCCACTGTCAGTCAAAATGTGAGACTCCTGTCTCCCCGCAAGTTTCATTCTCTGCATAGTAAGCCTCTCTTCCCGAGGCTCAGGTGAAATGCCAAAAGCTTCTTTGAGCCCAGTGACCTATGGCTGACATCATTTTTGAAATGGTTTGAAATACACGGACTCTTGGGATCATGCAAGGCGGGGGCAACGTGCCTGCTGTCCTAACTTCACCAGGCAGCATAGTGTGAATGGTTTAATGGGAATAGACATAGCATCAATTGTGCATAGGCCGTATTCTTGCAGTCTCACGTTGCTGTCGTCCAAGGCAATCAGCATGGACATCTGGGCCCACACCCCACCCACCCCAATTGGAGCAACAATGCAGCAGCAAGGTTTCTAGTGTACCACCAACTGAAGCAGTTATTCAACACCCACGTCGGTGAGAACCAGCTGGGGTGCAAGGCAGAGAATCTCTGGGTATGGAACACATGGCTGCAAAACAACTAGTAGCAACAACAGAGTAAGAGAGATTCCTAGTAAAAATTGGCTGCATAAGCTAACTCTTAATTTATAGAGGTGAAATCCACCATTCCCTAGAGAAACAGTGACCTGTGAAGTAGGATTGGCTGGCTTCATGTTTCCCACTCCACACTGACCAGCACAGCTTTTTGCTGTCACTTTTCTACCTGGGTAGTAGCAGTCACTTACCTTGCGCTTGGCAGACTCCTGTTCATGGTAGCGGTCCGAAGAATCCCCTGGTATCTCACTAGCCCATAGCGTAATGCCAACCATAGTGTAGGCATAGCCTATCACTATCAGGGGTAAGACGTAGCTTAGCACAGTCACAGAGAAGTGGTACCTGGAAGGAGTGGAGGAGTGTCAAACTCTTGCTATAAACAAATGGCCAAGAGAACTGGGGCAGCTTTGGTCAACTTTGCCTTGGTTGACCTCTCTTACATCTGGCACTTCCATAGCAAAGATATGATCACAGGCATGGAGACTGCACTGGACTCAGCCCACCCACTGTGAACAACAAACATGGTTAAGAACACCCCCACCACCACCATTTTGGAAATTCCACAAGAGTGACATCTGCAGTCTTCTACACATTCTGCAGGTCCCCATTAACACAGCAACAACGTCAAGCCAAGAAGACATTTATAAGTATTAAGGTCACCTTATGAAATGCATAACAGCAGCAATTGACAACTTTTAATAGTCAGATCTCTCTTTATTGGCAAAATAATTAGAGCACTGCATCTATTGACGCAACTTTAGGTTGAAAGTGTCCGGCAGCTCAGTTTTAACAAATTGTATCCTTTCAGAAGCTGAGGTCTTGCAAGAAGCTTCATTTTGGTCACGGTACCTTAGTTTTAAAGGGCATGTTTGAGAAGCTGGTTTAGATATCTGAAGTCCTGTGTGCTTGAGGACTCAGCTGTCTCATAAGACCTACTAGTGAGGCCCTGCTTTGGGTTCCTTCCCTTAGGGAGGCCTACGTTAGGGTGGCCAGCCTCCAGGTGGGACCTGGGGATCCCCCAGAATTATAGCTCATCTCCAGACCACAAAGATTTATTTATTTATTTATTTATTTATTTAATTTGTATCCTGCCCTCCCTGCCAAGGCCGGCTCAGGGCGGCTTACAGGACACACACACACACACACACACACACACACACACACACACATACACACACACACATACATACACACACAATAAGATACGTTAAAACACAAGATTTAAGTAAAACCACAACATATAAAATCATAGGTGCTAGTAGTCGTAGGAGCTAGTAAACGATGGTGGCGTTCTCTTGGCATCCAGAGGGTCAACTGTCACCATAGTCTGAGTTCTTGCCAGGCTATTGGTTATTAAGTTGGTACTGATATTGGGCCAGGACCACAGTATTGGGAGGTGGCACCCTAATCGAAAGCCTGGTGGAAGAGCTCCATTTTACAGGCCCTGCGGAATTGTAAACGATCCCACAGGGCCCTGATGTCATCTGGGAGCTCATTCCACCAGTAAGGGGCCACCACAGAAAAGGCCCTGGCCCTCGTCACAGCTAGCCTGGCTTCTTTAGGGCCCGGGAAGGCCAAACGGTTTTGGGACCCTGATCTTAGTGCTCTCTGGGAAACATGTGGGGAAAGGTGGTCCCTTAGGTAAATAGGTCCCTGACCATATAGGGCTTTAAAGGTAAGAACCAGCACCTTGAACCGAATCCGGTATGCTATAGGCAGCCAGTGCAGTGCTTTTAGGGCAGGCTGGATGTGCTCCCGCATAGGAAGACCCAACAACAGCCTTACCGCTGCGTTCTGCACCAGCTGCAGCTTCCAGATTTGGGACAGGGGCAGCCCCATGTAGAGAGCATTACAGTGCAGATCAGTTCCTCTGGAGAAAATGGATGCTTTGGAGCATAAACTCTATGAAACTGTACCCCACTGAGGTCCCTGTTCTCCCCAGGCTCCACCCCCAAATCTCCATGAGTTTCTTAATCTGGATCAGCTTATTTTGCACCCTAGGCGAGGATCCCTTCTGGCACACGGGAGGCGCCCCTTGGGGCCCCCCCCCCCCCCGTGCGCCCACCATTTTTCAAAAATAAATGCATTTTAGGAAGAATGAAAAACACAAATAATCAAGAAACTCCCAGAGTACGGGGCTGGGTGCCGTTTGGTGCCCCTAAGGGCCAGCCCGCTCTGGCCAATCGCCTAGTTCGCCTAGTGAGTGAGCCGGCCCTGGGTGGAAATATTTGTGTTCCTTCAGGCACTTAGAGATTAGTGGTGATGCACATTGTTTGATGTAGTTATACATTTGGACTTTAATTGTTTTTCTATTTTTGGTATAGATTGTTTTTTCTTTGTGTTTTTCAGGTGATGCAAGCTGCCTTGAGAAGAGTGGTCTATTTGAAAGGCAGTTTATATAGCAAACAAATGCTAGGAATGATCTTGATATGTGCTGTCTCTTTCTCAGTACAGATCCTCAAATCCTAAAGGCCAAGCTATTACAAAATCTTAATTATGGTTTTGTGTTTTTTTTGGAGCACTTTTGTAAAAGATTTTTCTTCCTGATCAAGTTTTTCTCCTCCTAGGGAAGCTATTTCACAGACAGACAGACAGACAGACAGACAGACAGACAGACAGACAGACAGACAGACAGACAGACCTGTTTCCAAGATTTTGATCTACCGGAACATCTGTTTATGTGGCATCAGACTGAATTTAAAAATCAGGAGCTCAGAAACCTTCCCCAGTTTGGTGTCATGGTTAAGAGCAGTGGACTCTAATATGGAGAAATGGGTTTGATTCCCCACTCTTTCACATGCAGCCAGCTGGGTGACCTTGGGTCAGTCACAGTTCTGCCAGAGCTGTTGTCTCAGAGCGCTCAGCCCCACCTACTTTACAGGGTGTCTGTTGTGGGGAGAGGAAGGGAAGGAGATGCTGAGACTCCAAGTGAAGGGTGGGGTATAAATCCAACTCTTCTTCTTCTCCTACCCAATATTTTTTTATCTGGAGATTGAGCCTAGGATTGTGTGCATGCAGGCATGTGCTTTATCACTGAGATGTGCCCACTCTGG
Source organism: Gekko japonicus (assembly GCF_001447785.1). Taxonomy (NCBI): domain Eukaryota; kingdom Metazoa; phylum Chordata; class Lepidosauria; order Squamata; family Gekkonidae; genus Gekko; species Gekko japonicus. Next base: position 2,407,740 of record NW_015172553.1, read on the forward strand.
AAGTACAGTTGCCAGGTACTTCCTGGCAAACCATGGGAGAAGGTGGGACTTACCAGGAGAAACAGAAAGGCCCACACCACATTGCCAACAGCACACAGGAAGTGATATCATCATGCCAACAACTTCCAGGCAACTCTGATATTCCGACAAAAATGATATGGTAAAACTGGCTTCTGCCATACAGGGTTTGCCCAAATGCCAGTGTTGCCCAGAAGTTGCCGGCCTGATGACATCACTTCCGGCACAATGCTTGCAAAATGGCCTTGGCCTTCCCTTTTCTACTGGTAAGTCCCCCCCCCCCACAGGCAGCTGAGCAGTGGCTGGGAGGCATTGCCTGGCGGCAGGGACCCCACCTCCACCAGGGGTCTAGCACCCTATCTGGAAGTGATCTAGCCACACAGCCAGAGGTAACCAATTCTTAGAGCCATCAATTCACTTTTGAATACTATTTAAAGAAAATAGGGCAAACTTGATCTCTTTTATTAAGACTTAGTACAAAGATTCTGTTAAGACTGTGATATGTCATTGGACAGAAAGAAACCGCTATTAGGGCTCACCAGGGAACCTGTATCTGCTGATATGGTTCAGGACTGGGGCATGTGAAGTCCAAAAGGAAAAGTCCCTCTAAGCATATCTATCTTCATTCAAATTCTGTCCCTCAACCTACCCACAAAGCAGAACAAAGGCAGCAGAACACCCTCAACTGTATGGAGGACCTGTGTCATGCCCAGTACTCTTATTAAAGCCTCTGTTGGGCTCTTTCTTCACATCTTACTTTCACAAAATTGATGTGAGTTGCAGTTAATCGAGGACTACAGGGTGTTTTAATAAAATGCCATATTTACCTGTAAAGAAGGCAAACCTGAATTTAAGATTATTCCCCCTAAAAAGTTTATAAGCAAAAGGTTTGTTTATTAACGTGTATGCGAGTGTAATACCTGTAATGTATTCTTAGCTGCCATGAGTACATTAGGATGTATGGGAAACCTCCCATAGGAAAGCAATGTTAAGCTTCGTCTTGGACAGAGGATTCTAGTCCAAGACTCACGACCCAATCACATTCAAGCAAGCTGCAAGCGGGAACGTTTGTGATTGGTCCTTATGCGCTCAACCTGATAGGTTGTTATGTGTATAGTGGGAGTGGCTATGTTAGCCGGGAACGTTTAAATACCGGGCAGTTTTCAATGGGCAAACTGTTCGGGCTATCAGATGTTGTACCGTGTCGAAGAAGTGAACGAAGAGCTGAATAAAACTTGAGTCTTTACTGAAATCACTCTCCGACTCATTGTTAAGCGCCGGACTTAACAATTGGCGACGAGGATGGGATGCTAGTGCGGGTAGGCAGCCCCGCTACATCCAGACCCACGACGGACAACGAAGAGCAGCAGCTCGCCGTGGCCAGTCAGCAACGGGCACCACCAGAGCCGGTGGCAGCGATTGCAACGATGGCCAATAGCCCGAAGTTCGAGGCCTTCGAACCAGCGACCGAGGACTGGGACTCCTACCTGTCAAGGTTCGGGTTCCACCTCGAAGCCTCCGACATCACGACGGAGGAGAAGAAGCGGGCGACGCTCCTGAGCTCTTGCGGGAAGAGCATGTTCGACATCGCCCGGTCCCTGGTGGCACCAGCGGACATCTCGACCGTCTCGTACAAGGACCTGACCGAGAAGCTGCAGGCACATTTCTCCCCGAAGCCATCGGAGATTGCGTGCCGGCATGCCTTCTATAAGAGGGGTCAGGCGGCCAGCGAGTCGGTGGCGGAGTTTGTGGCTGCCCTACGAAAGGCGGCAAGGCCCTGCAACTTCGCGAATGTGGAAGAGGCCCTCCGAGACCGGCTCGTGTGCGGTATGAGGGACGACCGGCTGCAGCAGAGCCTGTTCGCTAGAAAGGAGCTGACCTGGGCAACGGCCTACGACGAGGCCATCGCCGCGGAAGCAGCCGACAAATCGACCCGAGAGGTGCGTCAGCGTTTGGCAGCGACGGAGCTGCGCGTTCACCACCAGGGGGCCGACAGTGACAGCGAGGGTAAGCTGAGTGACGTCTGCATCGTCAAAAAGAAGGCAGACCAGCGGACCCCAGTGAAGACTTCGACCAGCCCAGCCTGCGCAGGCTGTGGCGGGAAGCCCCCACGTGAGCAGTGTTGGACGAAAGACGTCCCCTGCCGTAAGTGTGGCAAAATGGGCCACATCGCTCGAGCCTGCAGAGCGACTAAGAGGTCCACGCCAGAAGCATCACCCCGGAATCAACGCTCACGAGCAGCACATCGTGAGGACGACCGTCAGACGACATCGAGCCTGTCAACCAAGCCTGCGGTTCGTCGAGTCGGAGGGACGGGGAAGATCCACGTCACAGTCAACCTCAACGGAGTGCCCTGCAGCATGGAGGTCGACTCCGGATCGTCCGTGACCGTCCTGTCCTCCCACACCTGGCAGCGCATGTTCCCGACCAGGAGCCAGCGGCGTTTGAAAGCCGCTGAAACGCAGGTGGCCGATTTCCAGGGGAGGCGCATTCCTCTGGCGGGGAGGGACACCTTCATGGTCGAGTTTAAAGGGAAATGTGTTGAATTGTCTTGTTTGATTGCCGAAGGTAACCGGGTGAATTTACTTGGGTTGGAGTGGTTTGAACCACTCGGTATAGCACTTACTGGAGTGAATGCAGTATCGGAAAATAAATGGGCTGTACTATATAAGGAATTTCCTGATGTGTTCGGGGGCGGTCTGGGAAAGTACAAAGGGCCCCCTGTGTCTTTTGAGCTCGATCCATCTGTGACACCTATACGGTTGAAGTATAGGAAGGTGCCAATCCCGCTTAAACCACGGATCGAAGCCGAGCTGGACAAGCTCATAGCCCAAGGAGTATTGGAGCCAGTCCCATTTAGCAAATGGGAGACGCCTATAGTCACGCCAGTAAAATCGGATGGCTCCATCCGAATATGCGCTGACTATAAGTGCACGATCAACCGTGCCTTGCAGCAGCATTCCTACCCTGTCCCGGTAATCAGCCACGTCCTGGCGTCACTGGGAGGGGGGAAAGTGTTTGCAAAGTTCGACCTCGCCCAAGCCTACCAACAGCTGCCTGTGACCAGGGAGGCGGCTGAGGCGCAGACAATCGTCACCCACAGAGGGGCTTTTCGAGTGAACCGGCTCCAGTTTGGGGTAAACGTGGCCCCAGGAGTGTTCCAAGGCCTCATGGAAGGGTTACTGAGGGGAGTTCAGGGGACTGTCCCTTATTTTGACGATGTGTTGGTGGCTGGGAGGTCCGATGAGGAACTCATGAGCAGAGTTCGAGAGGTACTGAAACGGTTCTCTCAAGCGGGACTTAAGGTAAAACAGTCCAAATGTATAGTGGGTGTTCCCAGTGTGGAATTTTTGGGGTTCAGGATCGACGAACATGGTGTCCACCCCACAGAGGACAAGGTGAGGGCAATTAAGGATGCCCCATGTCCAGGGAACAAAAAGGAGCTCCAAGCATTCCTTGGACTCCTCAATTTTTACCACGCCTTCCTCCCCCACAAGGCGTCGGTAGCGGCCCCACTACATGCCCTCCTGCACAAAGAGGCAAAATGGCGGTGGGGGTCAGAGCAGGAACGGGCGTTCAAAGGAGTCAAGGCATTACTGGTGTCCAATGCAGTGTTGACTCACTACGATGATAATAAAATGTTGGTGTTGGCTGCGGATGCATCTCCTTATGGGGTGGGGGCAGTGCTCAGCCATATGATGCCAAATGGCGAGGAAGCTCCCGTAGCATTTTATTCCCGCTCATTGTCAAGCGCGGAGAAGGGGTACGCCCAGATCGACAAGGAGGGACTGGCGCTTGTTGCAGCAGTTAAAAAGTTTCATGACTTTTTATATGGTCGGAAGTTTCTCCTTGTAACTGACCACAAGCCCCTGTTGGGAATCTTTGCCCCGGACCGGCAACTTCCCAACATCATGTCAGCGCGGATGCTGAGGTGGGCTCTGTTCCTGTCCGCCTACGATTACGACCTAGAACATCGGCCGGGTAAGGCGATTGGTCACGCGGACGCTTTGAGTCGCTGCCCTCTGCCCGGCCTGGACTCAGACCCAGCTCCAGCTAACGAGGTGTTAGCGATTGATGAACTGTCCCAGGCTCCGATCACCTCCAAGGACATTGCGGCTGCGTCCGCTAAAGACATTGTGATCTCCAGAGTTTTGAACTGGGTTTGGAGGGGGTGGCCTGTGGGCTCTGTGGAGCCAGAATTTGCCCCTTACAAAATGCGCCAAAATGAGCTGTCTGTGTCTAAGGGATGTCTTTTGTGGGGAAGCCGGGTGGTGGTCCCTCACAAACTCAGGGAAAAAGTGCTGAAATCACTTCACGAGGGCCACCCCGGCATGGTCCATATGAAGGCGGAAAGCCCTGGTCGAGATTGCACCTCGACTTCGCAGGGCCAGTACAAGGGCAAATGTTTTTGGTAATTGTAGACGCTTATACCAAATGGTTAGAAGTGGCTCACATGCGATCGACCACTTCTAGCGCTGTCGTCACAGTGCTGCGACAGTTGTTTGCCACTCACGGGTTGCCTGACGTACTCGTGAGTGACAACGGCGCACAATTTACTTCCGAGGAGTTCAGGAGGTTCTTGTCTGATAACGGGATCAGGCAAATGACGGCCGCGCCGTTTCACCCGGCCTCAAACGGGCAGGCCGAGAGAATGGTGAGAACAACTAAAGAAGCCCTTGCAAAGCTGGTATGTGGTGATTGGGGGGTGAAACTAGCTTCGTTTCTCCTGAGACAACATGTTACCCCTTGTTCGGCGACAGGCCGCAGCCCGGCCGAGATGTTAATGGGTCGCCGTTTAGCAACGCTATTAGACAGGTTGCATCCAGATCTGAACGATCTGAAACCACAACCACAGACCGAGAGTCCGAAGGTCCGGACATACGAAAAGGGTGAGCAAGTGTATGCTCGTAACTATGCCAGTGGTCACTCGTGGCTTCCAGCCACTGTCACCGATGTTATCGGTACTAGACTGTATGTGGTACGGCTTGCAGATGGACGCAAGTGGCGTAGGCACATAGACCAGCTGAGGCAGCGGTGGGCAACTGACAGTCCTACCGTGCAGCCGGCTGAGTCCGCGGAGGAACCCCCATGGCCTTTAGAAGAGGCAGGTACTGTAGAGCCTGAGGGCTACAGTAGCGGTCAAGAGACAGGGCAGACCCCTAATTTTGAACCGCATGCAATGGACGGGGATGTTCCTGACTCTGAGGTCCCAGAGTCAAACGGAGTACCACTGAGGGACAGATGCCCTGAGACGAGTTCACCTCGTAGGTCTCAGAGAACGAGACGTGCACCCACCTACCTAAGTGATTACGACTGTTCATGAGGTATTTTTGCTTAGGGGGGAGGGAATTGTAATGTATTCTTAGCTGCCATGAGTACATTAGGATGTATGGGAAACCTCCCATAGGAAAGCAATGTTAAGCTTCGTCTTGGACAGAGGATTCTAGTCCAAGACTCACGACCCAATCACATTCAAGCAAGCTGCAAGCGGGAACGTTTGTGATTGGTCCTTATGCGCTCAACCTGATAGGTTGTTATGTGTATAGTGGGAGTGGCTATGTTAGCCGGGAACGTTTAAATACCGGGCAGTTTTCAATGGGCAAACTGTTCGGGCTATCAGATGTTGTACCGTGTCGAAGAAGTGAACGAAGAGCTGAATAAAACTTGAGTCTTTACTGAAATCACTCTCCGACTCATTGTTAAGCGCCGGACTTAACAATACCCCCCTTTCTTGATGACACATATCATATGGGAAATACTAGTCTTCCTTTCAAGTAAATAAGGGTAAAATGTGGATCAGACTAGAAATTACAAGGATCATTCTGCACTTGATACCGTGAAACTGAGGCCAACTGATTCCTGAAGTACATTACACAGCTAAGGACAGTCACAGCACAATTCTCTATAGGTTTGTATTCCAAAGTCAATATTCTTCTATACTGTTTGCTAGGGCTCCACCCCTCTGTGGGGCAAGCGATGTAGTTGAGTACATGCCAACAGAAATACAAGGCACCGTTGATTCAAATCTAATCTGCCTCTTCACAAGCACCATTTTTAAAGGTATATTTTATTTTTTTCGAAATCATTCCAGTTTTGAGATATTTTCGGATTCTGAGTTGGTTTTGCACCCTGAACCTGACAGCTTGTGGACAGGATGTTCTAGACATTCACTGCATCAGCGGGACAAAATGAGGAGATCAAGGGGTTTAAGGCAATGACAGCTGCAAACAACAGGAGCAGATAATAAATCATCATGTCTGCTGCTGGCCACAGTAGTCTCTTGATTGCATATATCTAATAATATCTTTCTGTTATTAAACTTCATATAAGAAAACTGTTCCTGTGATGCCTAACAGTCATTACAGCTACAGTCCTGTATTTTAAAAACTTTTGGCTGAAGTTTACTTTATTTATTTAAAACATGGGGCAGGTACATAATATCCAACAGGGTACAAAAGTCCTCCATAGCAAATGCTTTTTTCAAAAGCTCCATCCTGCAGCCCTGGAGGAGGAGGAGCAGCAGCAGCAGCAACAACAGAAGCAGAAGAAACAGAAGAAGCAAAAGCAGTAGCAGCAGAAGGAGGAGGAGGAAGGTGAAACTCTCCTAATTTCTTCTGGGAAATTGTTCTGTCAGATTGGAGTAGCTACAGAAAATGCTGTATGGGCAGCAATGGAAGGCACTCTTGTAGGGATCAGAAAAAACCCCCCAATAGGTGCTCCTGAGCTAAGCAAAACTGCCAAGTGGGCTTACACCGCAAGAGATGGTCCTTGTTTGGATACACCTGGGCCCTTGCAGAAAATACAAACCAACCCTCTCCATGCCAAATATTCTGCTTATTGTGAACAGACCTTCCAAAATAAAAACACTCCCTTATCATTATGAACAGGTGGCAGTTTGGGGCTCCAGGTCTGGACTGGGAAATACGTGAAGATTTGTGGGGGGAGCCTGGGGAGGGCAGGGTTTGGGGAGTGGATGGACCCCAATGCTGTGTAATGTAATAGAGTCCACCCTACAAAGCAGCTGTTTTCTCTGTAGTCTGGAGATCTGTTGTAATTCTAGGATACAGGACACCACCACCCCCATCCTGGAAACCGGGAACCCGAGTATCAGCACTTACTCCAAAAGCCAAGTGCCTACTGAACTGGCACAAATTGGTACTATTAGCCAATAGCAAGTGAAGAGTCAGGAGATGTTCCTGAAATCCCATCATGGCAGCCTAGTAGATGATGAGTCATCACTGAGTTCTAGAGTTATATCCAAACATGAGCTAGAAAGAGGTGCTTGGCTTGTGTGAGCATAGGGGACACTGCAGGCTGGGAGGTGATCCATGACCCTACCTGGCTGCTTCCAATGAAGCTCTGTCTGAAAGATGCTGTTCTGGCTTCGCTTTATTCAGCAATGTCTCCCATATAACAGGCTCATCTCCAGGGAAAGTTTCCTCAGTTCCCAATGCTGAACTCCATTCCTCCATCTCACCTCTCTGCTGCTGGCCAGTCCAAGCTCCACAGGGTAGCAGCTTTTAAGGAGTGGCTCATGGACTGGACCCGCTCCCTAGTTTCAGGTCCCACCTTTTCCACTCAGCCATGCCTCAGTCCTGGGCAAATTCCCTACCTTTGATCACATCTGTAAAGGCCCTCCATCCTCAGCCTAGCTGACTGGAGACTGGCCACACTGGGACAATAGGGCCCTGAGGTGGACCTTGCCTGGCCATCTCCGGTTGGGGATCCCTTGGGCCTTGGCTGCTTTTCCCAGGGGGAGGACTTCTGCTGTTCTTGCCATTCACTGCTTCAGGCATTGCCTGGCCAGACTGGTCATGACTTGTATAAAGCCTGCAAAACCAACTATGTCTTCCAAGCAGCCATTGAAACTTTCTAAAAAAATGTCTTGGGAAACGAGAGATCACGCCAACTAGAGCATGTTGCTTTTTGCAAGCAGACACTGGAGCAGGGCATCCTGACATGCCAACATTTTGTTTTCTTGGACTAGAGATGAGCCCAAGAAAAGCAATCCCTCCTTCCTCTAAATTTGGGAGATAGGCAGGCACGAGAGCAGTTTTTCACACGTTGTACCTACTGCACCTCATCATTATATATTCTCTGTTATCCTCACAGCAGCTCTATGAGGTAAGTCATTAATGATCTCTATAACTCTCAAGCCATCAATTCAAAGCAATGACTACAAGGATCTTTTGACTAGGAGATGCTCAACCACTGGACTGGAAAGGGTTAAGAAATATACTGACAGCCCAAATGGAATTAAAATCAGAAATGGAGTTTATCTTCAGGGAAGCAGGCAAAACATCAGTGTGCGTGTGTGTGTGTGTGGGGGGGTATAGGAGATTTGGACGAGTTGCAAATGCCAGGAATATGAGCAAGTTAGTCCACTCAGACGGAAAAGCAAGGAGTAAGAGGAGGTGTGTGTCTGAAGAAAGAGCTACTGATCCAGGGATCCAGAAGAGAATCCAATGCAGAGACTATCCAGGTATCTGAGCATTAAGTAAATCTAGGGGGAAGCTGGACTATGAATTATAGGGGGCTTGAACAGCAAGATAGTATGCACCCAGAAGGTCAGACACAAACACCCGCACTTTGGGGAACTAGAGGTTTGAGGAAACACACTGAAGTCACCCAGAGAACTTCATGGCTAGTATGGATTTAGCATCAGGACTGCCTAGTCTAGAGGTCACTCATGCAGATACACAACTGTGCTTTTAAGTCCTTGTGCATAACAAAGGGATGGAATGTATTTGCCAGTGTGGTGTTGGACTGATACCAGGGTGTCCTGGGTTCAAATTCTGTCTCAGCCATGGAGTGCAATGGATAACCATGGTCTGGCTTACCTTACGTCACAGAGTATTGTGGGGCAGAATGGAGAGGATTGTAATGTATAGTTAGCCCTGACGCAGGAATCTAGCTCTCAAATACTATAATTTTAAGGTCCTGAATGAGGTTCTTAGTATTGAAGCAAATCAATCTGCCAGCTATATGGGAATTAGACCTACAAAAACATGGCCCAGCAAGTATTTGTGCTTTTGAGGTGGTTGCCAAAAACAAACAACCCCCCCCCCCCAACCCTAAAGAGGATAAGCTGGGTTCTTTCTAGGGATGGGAAAGAACTGTGTTCCCCTCTGGAATATGGGCAAGAATGACAGTTCCCTGTGGGAAAAGAAACATTTTGGTCAAACACAGGGCTCCCTGTTTTCTAGCAGCTTCCAGACCAATCTGGAAATACAGGAAAGGCTCTAATACATGTGTTTTAGCTTATCTTAGCCTGCCATGGAGGTCTTGGAACATGAAAGTATTTTTAAAAATTTCCCTCATGAGATTACTTCCTTGTTTCTGTGGAGAAGCAGCTCCATAAGGAGAAAGTTTAAAAAACCACAGTTCTTCTGATTGCATCTGAGATAGCCAGTTTTTGTGTGTGTGTGAGGGGGTGTGTGTGTGTGTCTATCAAGCCCTTCTCCCTAACAGGTCATGCATGAGGGGGAGTGCAAAATGAGGTATCCAGAATCTGCCATCCAGAATCCACTGTCAAGCCTGAACTTGTGGAAGCATTGAACAAATGTGTTAATATTTTAAGAATTCATGTTTTCACCCCTTGACTTATTTTTTTGTTTGATAGTTAAGTTTAGGGTTGCCAGCTCCAGGTTGGGAAATAACTGGAGATTTTGGGGGTGGAGGGGTTTAATGCCATAGAGTCCACCTTCCAAAGTGGCCATTTTCTCCAGGTGAACTGATCTCTATCGCCTGGAGATCAGTTGTAATCCCAGGACATCACCAGCCACCACCTGCAGGTTGGCAGCCCTATTTAATTGGTATCTAGCAGCACTTGTCTCGGGACCCACCACTCCCAGTCTTGCTCGAAACGAGGAGGCTCTGTGTTCAAACCTACCAAAACCAGTTGTCACCAACGTTCCCTCTAAGCTGTGGAGTCTCGTGAGCAAAAATTCTACTATGGCTGCGGTCACATGGAGCATTAGGCACGCTAGAGAGATGGAAGATAGGCGGATTTTCCGGGCGCGATCTCACCACCACATCTGGGAAGCGTAGAGCTCCTGTGGCGAACCTGCAGAAGATGCACGGTTAAAAACTAGTACCTCAGAGGTACTAGTTTCTGGTAACCACGGGGCAAGGGCGGGCATCTGATCGCGTTTCCGGTGGTAGTTCCGGCGCCCGCCCATGCCCCCTTGTATAATTTTTTTTCCCAACTGTCCATGGGATGCGCACAAGCACCCAACGGGGCATGCACACACTTTGGTGTCCGGGAAAAAAACACCCGTTTGCCGCGCTGCGCCGCTTCTTTGCCACGGCGCAGGATTGTGGTGTGCTCGGCACCTCACCCCTACCACGGGACCTTCATGGGACCTCCACGGGACGTCTGCTGGCGCAACCGTGCGTTATTTTGCCTTGGGGCAAACCACCCCCCCCCCCCCCCCCCGCATTTTCCTGCCCGTGTGAGCTACTGGCATTAAAGTTGTGAGTGAGCGATTTGGCTACCGCATAAATTAGTTTGCTCTGGAGCCATCCCTCCTGAGCTGAGACAAAATGTGTGAGCTGGAGGCTAAAAAGCTGTGAGCTAGCTCACACTAACTCAGCTTAGAGGAACACTGGCTGTCACTGCCCTTAATCCTGCCTAAGTGCCAGCAATTTTAATTAGAAGAACTGCCAGACCTATATGTGGTGCCCAAAGATACTCAGGGAAGAAAAGAAGCAATGGAGCCATTAAATCAACAGCATTTTAGATGGGGTGTAACTGGAATAATTCCGGCTGTCTTATAATTCAAAAGAGAGGAAGGATTTATTCAATGCCAGGTTACAGCAGAGGGCTCTTATCTTGCGCCAGAACTTGACGAGCTTCTGCTGCTTTGACAGTTCGTCTCTGACTGGAGGCACTGTAACTCTCCAGGAATGGCAATGAGCAGCTTTCTGATGCAGGGAGAGCACCCAGGGAAATATTCTGATTTGCTGGCTGGCAGGCAGAACAGGGCCTCCTGGGGTCACGTTTACTTTGTTTTGTGTGGGTGGGTTTTTAGAAAAAAATGTTTAAACAATTTCTGCCCTGCTCTTTTCTCACAAAAGGAATCTCAAAAAGCAGGTTACAATAGTTAATATAAAACCCAGAGTGGAATAAACGCTAAAAATGCCACAGTCTTCAAACATATCTGCAGTAGCAGAGGATCCTTGGCTTGCAATCAGCTTGGAGTGCAAAGCAAAGCTGGTGCATAAGGAAATATTTGTTATCTTCCTAGAAAGCAGGTGAGCTTTACATTTCCTACTTTCTAGGAAGATAGCAACTATTTCTTTATAAAACATGCCTACTCCTGTGAATTACTAGTCCCAACTGGGCTAACCAGGGCTATTTTTGGGCAGGAACGCACAGGAACGGAGTTCCGGCTGGCTCCTGAGTTGGCCACGCCCATCAGGAACTCATTAGCATAATGGGCCACACCCAACAGCAAGAACTCATTAGGATTGGCTGCATTAGGGGTGTGTGGCCTAACATGCAAAGGAGTTCCTGCTCCAAAAAAAGCCCTGGGTTTTGACAACAAACAAGGTAAACAGAATAAGAAGCAAAAGGTGGGTGTGGCTGGAGGAGCACACTTCTGGTAACACAGGGGTGTGGCCTCATATGCTAATGACCTGTGCTGTCAGGGTGTGGCCGAATATGCTAATGAGTTCCTGCTGTTGGGTGTGGCCAATTATGCTAATGAGTTCCTGCTGGGCCTTTTCTACAAAAAAAGCCCATAAACATACCATTTAACCTCCTTTGGCTGTCCTACTTTCTTGGACCTATTTGGGAACTATTGCCCATGCAAAATTTACCCTGTCAATTTAGGCTTAGGGGTGTGCAGTCCAAAGGATGAGCTAGCACTCAGGTTTAGTTCAGACTGTGGACTGGAACCACACAAACTAGTCATTTCGCCATCTCTGGCATGCCTCCTAAAAATCAGGCAACTCCAGAGCACCAATGAGGTCTTACTAGTTGGACAGAGGAGAGGGATGCATGAGGCTGCCTTATATTGAATCAGACCATAGGTCCATCAAGGTCAGTACCCCCTACTCAGACTGTCAGTGGCTTTCCGGGGTCTCAGGCAGAGGTATTTCACATCACCTGTTAATCAGTCCTCCCCCCCACCCCCGCTGTAGATGCTGGGATAGAACCTGGGATCTCCTGCATACAAAACAGATGCTCTTCCACTGAACCACAGCTTCTCCCCTGCACCCCCTCCCCTAATGTGTTTCCCTGGTCCATCCATAAAGTAAAAATTTCTGGTTCAGTTTGCCTCTGGGTTATGTACGGAAATGAGAAAGGATTTAACCCTTCCCCCACCACTGTGAACTCTTAAAACCACCTCTCTGCTCTACTATTAGCATTGTAAAGGAAAATACACATGTTTTTAAAGGAAATGTATTTTCTTCTTTAAAGCTCTAATGGTGGACTGAGAGAGCCAGTTCTAAATAGCAAAACCAAGAGCTGGTAGAAAGGCGAAAACTCTTCTCCCCATCTTTACACAGCCCTGAGGCAAACTGAGGCTGCACAACCCTGTTTGCACTCTTATTTTCTTGTCCTGGGTAGTGGTGCGACTCTTAGCCTACAGGAAACTGAGGTAAATTCACAGGCTGGGTGGTTTAAATGCTTCATTTGCACTCCAGCAATGAACATAAGAACATAAGGGAAGCCAATGTTGGATCAGGCCAATGGCCCATCCAGTCCAACACTGTGGCTGATTTCGCACTAGAGCTGCCTTGATGTTGCGCCGCCGTTTACCCCGATACTATTGGTCAATTTCACACCCGAAGCCGCGGGGCTGCATTTGACTCGCGGCTTCACCCGATTTCCTCCGCAGTTTCGTGATCCTCAAAAAACAGGATCACGAAACTGCGGGGGGAATCGGGCGAAGACGCGAGTCAAAATGCAGCCCCGCAGCTTCGGGTGTGAAATTGACCAATAGTATCGGGGCAAACGGTGGCGCAGCATCGAGGCAGCTCTAGTGCGAAATCAGCCTGTGTCACACACTGGCCAAAAACACCAGGTGCCATCAGGAGGTCCAGCAGTGGGGCCAGGACACTAGAAGCCCTCCCACTGTTGTCCCCCCAAGCACCAAGAATACAGTGCATCACTTGCCCCAGACTGAGAGTTCCTATCCTAACTTTTAGCCTGGAGGTTAGGCTAAAACAGTTTCCTCAGACAGGATGAAGCAGTCAAGAAACTAGATGGCCCCACCTAAAAGCATCTGATGCAGCAGAAACTAGCAAGTTAGAGGCTACCTACCTATGGGGAAAGGAAACTGGAAATTATATTTATCTACTGATCTTTTTACTTCCTTCATTAGGGATAAATTAGATTTAGTACAAGAAGGAAACAGTTAGTCCCTCTTTATGTTATGCCTTGTTTGGTTATTAGATATTTTCTTCCTTTTCAAAAAAGCAGTAATTTTTAATTAGAGACCAACGTTTCTAGTTAATGGAATGGGTATTGAATTGTAGTGATTGTGCTCCTGTATAAAAGCCTAACTTGGTGTGTGCTAAGAACCAAAGAGCAACGGAAAGTGGGGGATGCCTCCCTAGAGTTTTAATTAATAAGGTACCGTGAGGCAAAGCACCACTGGCCTCCCCCTCAAGGGTTAATGTGAATAGTAATGGGCCTGGTCCATCCTGCAGGTGTTACTAATTGGTCTCTTGGCTTTATCATTTTCAAAGCCAGGTATAGAAGTGGCGCGATTAGCTTCTCATGAGAACCTGTTGGATGAGGGGAGGAGGGTCAGAGGAAATGAGGTAATTTTCTAGAGGCTTCTCCTAAGAACGTGTTCTGATTGGATGTCAACCTCACCTGATGTTATTGGGCCAAAAACTATAATTTAGTTTAGGCCCTGAAGAAGAGACACTAGCTGAGATCCTGGTGGACTACAGGCTGAAACTATGAGCTGCCTAGAGTTGCCAGACTGCCCGGTGCAGGCAGGGGTCTCTGGCTTTCAGGTGCTCCTCTCCCCCCCAAATCACCCCCTTTTACTGGCAGGAACCTGGAAATCATTGCAACATTCCTACAGAAACCGGAAGTGACATAGGCACACTGAGGACATCAGGGATCAAAGCTCTGGTTTTCTGGCAAAAGTCTATGATTTGAAGTGAATTATACCATAGAGTTTTGCCCCAAAACCTGAGCATCACTCCCCAATGTCCCTGATGTGCCATGTTGCTTCCTGTTTATGTATGCACATTGCAATCCTCCTCCCCACTCCCAGAAAGTCCCTTCTCCTCACCCACTGATGCAACGATCGGACCTTGCAACCCTAGACCTGCTTGTATTGCAATTGCCAGCAACGTAGACAATGACCGTGCTTTGGCCATTGATTTTGGAATTTAAGGTTTGCGCCATCTAATGCAAGCCCTGAGACAGTTGAGCTAGTTTATGTTATTTCCTTGCTGCATGATTTTAGTAGCATATTGGCTGTATACTAAACCTTTCTATTGATTGGAATTGAAATAAACTTTATAATTCTTTTAAAAAATAAACGATGGTCTGGCTACTTGTGTGCAACTGTCCTGAGGGTGCACGGGGTTCAGGACTTGAACTCCTTGACAGGCACCTACACTTCTCAGGACTAGGATTGCCAACCTCCAGGTGGGGACTGGAGATCTCCCAGGATTACTATTGAACTCCAGATGACAGATATCAGTTCCTTGGAGAAAATGGCTGCTTTGAAGGGTGAACAGAACAAAAAGGGGGGAAATGCCAGGTGATAGATGAATTATTTATTATATAAAGCCCCTACACATTTGCCATCCAGGCTTTATCAAGGGGAATCAGAACATTCACCTAATGCTGGAACCGTCCACAGCAATTGAATGCTTTGAAGGGTGGACTTATGGCATCATATCTCTGCTGAGCTCCCACTCCTCCCCAGTTTCCATTCTCCCCAGGCTCTGCCCCCACATTTCCAGGTATTCCTAGGGTTATACTGTTGCTGCTGTTACAGTTGATCTCCAGATGACCAATATCAGTTCCCTTGGGGGAAATGGCTGCTTTGGAGGGCAGACTCTATGGCATCGTATGCTGCTGAGGTCTCTCCCCTCCCTAAACCTGTACTCCCCACCCGGGCTCCACCCTCCAAATCTCCAGTTTTATCGTAACCCAGAGCTGGCTACCCTAGGTATTCCCCAAGCAGGAGTTGGCAACCCTACTCAGAACTGGTCTCTGTCCTAAGAGTAACTGGAGATGGGTGGCCACACTTTAAATGGACTTTAAAAGAAGTTTAAATAAATGGACTTTAAATGAAGGAAGGTATCTTCAAATTTGGTTCTTCTGGGATGATGGAATAGAGTCAGTCACCCACTGAGGTCCACTAACTTGAGGCCTTGGTCAGCTGGGTCATCCTTGCATAAGCAAAAGGAGTGCCTGCTTTCCTGGCAGTAGTGACTCAGGATCAAGTGAGATCTTCTGTCTTTTTAGAAACAGAAACTTAATAGCCACTAAGGTTGCCAATTCCAGGTTGGAAAATTCCTGGAGATTCAGGAGTAGAGCTTTGGAAGTGTGGGGGTTGGGGACCTTAGTAGGGTATGAGGCTATACAGTCCACCCACTACATCAGCCATTTTATCCAGGGGATCTGATCTCTGTTTTTTGGAGATCAGTTATAACTCTGGGAGATCACCAGGCCCCACCTGGAGGTTGGCAACCCTAGTAGCTGCCGTGGTGGGGATTTGTTCAAGGTGGGAGCATTTCTCCCCTGATCTCCCATTTCAGTCATTTTTCTCCCTACACCTAGAAGTTGCTATTTGCTTTGCCAGGAAAACAGGTATCCATATGTGTCTTCCCCTGCAAGGCAAGAAGTGATTTTGGCTTGGGGACAGTGTGAATTGGGAAAATACAGGAGGAACATGTTTGTTTGTTTTTTAACCCTCCTTTTAAGCATTCTAAGAAACAACATGGGAAATGCACCGATACATCTCCAGCAATCTCATCATCAGTTTGACCTTTAGGTACAGATATTTTACGAGCTTCTATGCTCTTTACACAGATCGATGTCAAGCTAGCCCAGAGTTCTCTTGATGGAGGGATAAGCCTGGTCCATAATGGCTCATCTTCTATAACACCGCTAATCATTTTCAAGGACAGATGGCGTCCTCCATATTTTACATAAAGCCATCGAATGGGGAGGCAGGCATGATTAGTGTTTTCAATAGTGGCATGAATTATACACTTTGGATATGATCTAACAGATACTTATCCTGGACAAACCACACTGAAATAAATGAGATGGTAGAAGATCACCTCCAGAGAGGGGCTGTGGTTCAGTGGAAGGGCACGCGCTTTGTATGCAGAAGGTCCCAGGCTCAATACAGAGCTAGAGATGACTTGGCAAAAGGCAACTCCATACATTCCTGCTGTTGCCTGCTTCCCCCCCATTCATTTAATGAGCGCTCGCTTGCCAAGATGTTCCTGCTAAGCTGTGACTCTTTGTAAGCACACTTAATCACTTACGCCAGCTGAAACACTGGGAGCCAAATACTGATGAGAAGAGAGGGACTTTCACAGTCCATGCAAACCCAGAACATTGATTCCCTCCCCCCTTCAGGTGTTTAGTTCCACTGGCTGCTACTTTTAGCCTTTGGCACACACATTCTTTTGGGCAGAGGGCCGCAATTGATGTAAGCGACTGCATAGTGGAAATGAACACCCGTGGGAGTGCCGCCTTCTCTCATGTGTGCCCTTCTGGGCACTAAGGTCATCTGCTCCAAGCGCTCTAACCTTCAGAGGTACAAAGAGCATGATTTTTCAGTTGTGCTAGTGTTTTGCTTCAATAGAGAACTGCCAGAAGTACAAGCTGGGTTTCGAAGAGGTAGAGGAACTAGAGATCAAATTGCCAACATTCGCTGGATTATGGAGAAAGCAAGAGAGTACCAGAAAAACATCTACTTCTGCTTCATTGACTATGCTAAAGCCTTTGACTGTGTGGATCACAACAAACTATGGCAGGTCCTTAAAGAGATGGGAGTACCTGACCACCTCACATGTCTCTTGAGAAACCTGTATAAGGGTCAAGAAGCAACAGTTAGAACTGGATATGGAACAACTGATTGGTTTAGCATAGGAAAAGGAGTACGACAAGGATGTATATTGTCACCTTGCTTATTTAATATATATGCAGAGTACATCATGCGAAATGCTGGCCTGGATGAATCACAAGCGGGAATTAAGATTGCTGGGGAAAAGATCAACAACCTCAGATATGCAGACAATACCACTCTAATGGGAGAAAGTGAAGAGGACCTAAAGAGCCTCTTGCTCAGGGTAAAAGAGGAGAGTGCAAAAGTGGGCTTGAAGCTCAACATCAAAAAAACTAAGATCATGGCATCTGGCCCCATCACTTCTTGGCAAATAGAAGGGGAAGTCGTGGAAGTAGTGACAGACTTCACGTTCCTGGGATCCCAGATCACTGGAGACTGTGACAGCAGCCATGAAATTAAAAGACGCCTGCTCCTTGGGAGGAAAGCGATGGCGAACCTAAACAGCATGATAAAAAGTAGAGACATCACCCTGCCAACAAAAGTCCACATGGTCAAAGCAATGGTATTCCCAGTAGTCATGTATGACTGCGAGATTTGGACTATAAGGAAGGCCGAGCGCCGAAGAATAGATTCTTTTGAACTATGGTGCTGGAGAAGACTCTTGAGAGTCCCTTGGACTGCAAGAAGATCAAATCAGTCAATCCTAAAAGAAATCAACCCTGACTGTTCCCTGGAAGGCCAGATAATGAAACAGAAACTCAAATACTGTGTGCACCAAATGAGAAGGGAGCACTCACTGGAGAAGACCCTGATGCTGGGAAAGACTGAAGGTCAAAGAAGACGGGGATAGCAAAGGATGAGATGGTTAGACAGTGTCATAGATGCAATGAACATGAAATTGAGCCAACTTCAGAGGATGGCGGAAGACAGGAAGGCCTGGCGTGATCTGGTCCATGGGGTCGCGAAGAGTCGGACTCGACTGTGTGACTGAACAACAACAACAACTGCTTGTGAAACCTACAACAACACTTAAAGAAAATTATATATATATTTTAAAAATTCTGGACAACCAGGCAGGGGCAGGAAAACTGGCTTTCATCTCCCTAACCCTGAATGGGGAGCTGAATAGTGGAGGGAATCAGGTGGGACCAGTGGAATTTATTTATTTACTTCATTTATGCCTTGCCTTTCTCCCCAGTGGGGACCTGAAGTAGCTTACATCATTCTCCTCTCATCCATTTCACCCTCACAACAACCCTGTGAGGTAGGTTACCCTGAGAGTATGTGCCTGGCCCAAGGTCACCCTGCCAGCTTAGATGGCAGAGGGGGGATTTGAACTGGGGATCCTAGCCTGACACTCTAATTAGTTGTAGTCTCTTCTATATGAACCTGCTTACATTGTTTATGGTCTCCCCAAAGAGGACAAAACTGTACATGGGATGGTGGGATGAGAGGCGTTTTTTTGGGGGGGAAATTCTCCTCTCTGTTTTGAAGTTGGTGCTGCTGCTTCTTGACAGGCCTGACACTGCAGGAATTCATTGTTCAACTGTCTTCAGTGATGTTTGAGGATAAGAGGTGATTGCCTAGAGAGGCGATTTGGCTGGAACTGGTGGACAATTAAATGTGAAAAACAAAAATAAGAGGGGAATGGAATGGAAATGACTGGTAAATGTTGCCTGACAACAAGGAGCTCTTCACACTAGAAGAAAGGTATTATCATATTCTAATATTAGTTTTTTTTAATAGGAAAAGAACACCCACATAAAGTCTTCTCAATTCTCTTATCTAATCTAAATTACTTCTATGCCTTAAGACTTCTTGACAAAAACTGCAGTTTGGGCAAGAGGAAAGTTTAATATCCATTTGGCTAGAATGGATTCATTTTTTGTGTGGGATTCGTGACGTAGCTGCAGCATTTCCCCCCCCCCCTCGTCTAGGCCTGTTTTTATTATCATCTGGGATCTGGGAAATCGAGGCTGATGCTAACATGGGAGTCCAAGTGCATCACATCAAGAATAAATAAACGACTGCGTCACACTTGGCTCATGCTAGATTCTCCATGGGGATAAATGTGCCAAAAAGTATTTCAGGCCCAACAGATGTTATTTGGTTTTAGAAGCTTGTCGGAGGTCGAGGGTGGAAGGAAGAACCATGAACCCTGCCCTGAACTCTTTGGAAGAAGGGTAGAATATAAAAGTGATTGACACAAGACATTAGAGGACTGTCAGAACATGCTGTTGTTTTTAGAGTCAGGGGGCTTTCTGACAGTTTCCAAGGTCCAATGTACATTAGGGTTGCCAACAGTGTTCCCTCTAAGCTGAGTTAGTGTGAGGTAGCTCAGAGTTTTTTAGCCTCCGGCTCACACATTTTTGTCTTCATTCAGGAAGGAGGGCTCCAGAGCAAACCAATTCATGCAGTAGCCAAATCGTTCGCTCACAACTTTAATGCCAGTCGCTCACAAAGTAGAATTTTTGCTCACAAGACTCCACAGCTTAGATGGAACATTGGTTGCCAACCTCCAGGTGGTGGCTGGAGAACTCCCACTATTATAATGGGGTGACAGAGATCAGTTCACATGGAGAAAATGGTGACTTTGGAAGGTGAACTCTATGGGGTTATATGCCACTGAAGTCCCTCCCCTCCTCAAGGCCCACCTTCCCCAGGTGCCACCCCCAAAATCTCCAGGTATTTCCCAACCCCCAGCTGGCAACCCTGAATGTACACAGCATTGGGAATCATGACTGGAGACATCCCCTGAATTTTATTGGGCCCTGGCCATATACAGCTTTAGGCATACAAAAACAGACCCCTTGTACTGGGCCTGGAGGCTACACAGGTCTGGTTCCATGTCAATAGATGGTGATCGAAGTAGGTAACTGTTCCTATTATAATTAGGAATGCAATGTCGTTAGAACTTGCTTCTGCTCTTGGTATAAACAACAGAGCCAGAACCATTAAAAGTTGCCACCCTTTCCATCCCAGAGATAAACTTCCAATGAACTCTCCATCTCTGGAAGAGAAACCAAGCCTTCTTTTCCAGTCCCTGGGGCCAAGAGAGGTATTGGGTTACAATAAGTTGTGGCTACATTACACAGCTGCTACAGCAGCTTAGAGCACACTCTCCTTTGAGTGCCAAAGGACTTCAAACACATGCTGGAATGAAGCTACTCATATTTTGAGAATTTGCACACACACAAAAAACCCAGAGCTTAGTCCCATCAAAGATGTTATTGTACCTTTGTTTGCTTTAAAGAGATTTCAACAAGTAGACCCCCCCCAAAAAAAAAACCCCACGGTAAATATGGCCGAGTTCAGACTGGCAGTTTGAAGTGGGAGGGAGTCATTGCAAAAAAGAGCCGGAACAAACTGTTCCGGGTTTTCCCGGTCACACTGCGCAGACTGATGCGGGAGGAGGCGCGAGGGAGTGTTCACACTGTTGGCCCAGAGGTGCCGCTGTAAACGGCGTTTTCCTTGCAGCAGGCACCTAGGCGCAGCGGTAAATAGGGAAGAATCTGGCCGCTGTGGGCCATAGGCACATCCAGCGACATCACTACCCCCTCTTCAATGCGATCACCTGCACCTTCCTGGTGCCAGAGTGAGGCTAGGAAGGTCAGTCAGCGTAAACAACTGGCGCAACATAAATTAACAGGAAGATTTTTTTTCATATGGAGTGTGTTGAAGAATTGTCCAAAAGGAGAACATGTGGAGGGAGGGTACTTGAGTAGATCGACTGGAGGATAAGTCCTAACAATGATCCCCCATTAAGCAAAGACCCACAGTAGTTAAATCTCACAGAACCATATACAGGAAAGCCTCACACAATAATACTTCCTATAGCACTGTTTCATCATAGTGCTCTTTTATGTATTTATTTATATATTTATATCCCACCTTTCCCCATGGTTCAAAGTGGCTTACCATCCATAATTAAAAATGTCAAATATTAACAAGCCCCAACTCCCCCCTAAACAAAATGCCTGTGACCTCTGATGACTGGAACAGCCTTATGCCCCCAGAAGGTTTCCAGTGATGGTGCCTCCCTCACCTCCTTGGGGAGCAACCATTGAGAAACCACAGACAGGCCCTTGCTGATGCCAGGGAGACCACCTGTGTCCAGGGTGGGGAAGGGGGCCACCTCTGTTAAGCTCCCATGCTGGAGAGTCCCAGGAATCCTTTCCAGGTTGCCCTTCCATGTTGATGCTTCTTCCTGGGGCATTGTGGCAGCATTCTCTGTCAGCCTTGCAGGTCCTACTGAAGCCTTGTTCCTCAGCTGGGCAGGCATTTTAGAGGTATCTGATGTGCATAGGGAGGTGGCCAGCAAGCGGTGTGGCACAGCTGTGGGCAGGTTGGTCACCTCCCACCCACGTCAGAGGTCTTTGAAATACTGGCGTCACTGAGGTATAGGAGCTGTGTGGCCAATGGAGAAGGCTGCAGCAGCTATCCTAGGAGGAAGACTCAATGTGGAGACATGGGTTGTTCCAGCCAGTTTGCCTAATGAAGGCAGTCAGCAGATGGTTGCTGTCCCCATTGGTCAGCTCTCATTTGTCTCTGTTGGAACGATGCTGCAATTACCTCTTATCGTAGTGTTTCACATTGTTCCTAGGAATGTATCTACGGAGCTATAGGAGGCACAACTGCTCTGTAGTTTAAAAGAAATGCTGCCAGCCTCTGCCCTGTGCTTTATTCCTAATGTTTTTAGTCTTCACACATCTTCATCAGAGGTTAGGGATGTGCACTTAAAATGAATCAGTATTGGATTTCAGGAATGACATAGATACTGGTATTTGGGGTCCCCGTTACCATTTTGGGATTTACATTCTATTTTT
This sequence comes from Gekko japonicus, assembly GCF_001447785.1. Classification (NCBI taxonomy): domain Eukaryota; kingdom Metazoa; phylum Chordata; class Lepidosauria; order Squamata; family Gekkonidae; genus Gekko; species Gekko japonicus. The sequence goes on from NW_015172553.1 coordinate 2,429,593, forward strand.
AACCCCAAGATCCTGGAATTATTTGGGTTCCATTATTCCCCATGGGCCACTTGTTCCAGAGGGGCTGGAGTGGCTGTTTTTCAATTAAATGGCATCAGACTTGCAAATAACCTAGTGCTGCCTATTACACTAATGATTCTGCCCCCCACCCCAAGTTTCAAGCTAATGGGACCAAGGGGTCCATTTCTGTGGGCTGCTGAACATGGTGTTTCCAGCCATCCTCCTTGTCTCCATTGTTTCCTACAAGTGAAAAATTCAAAGAAGCCAACAGCAGAACACATGAGCAACCACAGACCCAAACTCTCCAAATGCAACCAGAACCAACAAAACAAACAGAACCAATGTCAACCTAGAGAATCCACTCCAAACCAACTTTGTGTTTTTAAAAGCACTGAAACCCCTCACCTATCGTTAGTGAAACCCAACCCGAAATTTTCTTTAGAACCTGCTGCAACAGTTTTTAAAAAACCAACAGGAACACCCCAAAACTCCCCCAAACTACTTCTAAAACACAACACAGAAATGAACAAATGGAAACCCGGAACCAGAAGAATGCAAAAGGATAAGCTTTTTTCTTGGAATCCCTCCCCCCAACATCCCTTCCCGCAAGTATAAGCCCTTTAAAAACTACAAACCATTTAAAAACAGAGAAAATTCAAAACAATTCTCAGACAAGCCAAGAGCACAACACAGCACGCCTTTTCTTCTCTTTGCCTTTGTTCAGAGAGCCATGGAGGAATGAGAGATCTGTCATGACTGGGCAGACAGTTTGTGTTCCCCTTAAGGTCTGATCCCATTGCCTGGGAGAGCTGCCTCACCTCCCTCCCCCCTGTTGCCTGAGAGTCCTGTACAGTTGAAGAAAAACCGAAGAAAAACAGTTTTGGAAGCCTTAAAATGGTGGCCACAAATATTCTTGGATATGCCTGAATATTTCCAGATTTTTGGGCACACGATTAACTGATATTCCCAAAAACCCCAAATACCTGCATATATCCCCAAAATACTGGTAGGATTTGGGGTGGAGTATATATTCAGACTGGATATATCCAAGTGTACATCCCTATGAGAGGTATGATGTGAGTGCCATTCTTTCCAAGACTTTGGAAATGAGTAGGGTTGCCAACAACAGCATGGGAGATTCCTGGAGATTTGGCAGTGGTACCTGGGGAGGGCAAAATGTGGGGAAGAGAGAGAACTGAGTGGGTGGGGATTTAATGCCACAGAATCTGCTCTCTGAGCCTCTCGTTCTCTCCAGGAGTAAAAAAACCCACAAGAGTCCAGTAGCGCCTTAAAGCCTTTAAAAAGTGTGGCAGGGTATGAGTCACTGCTCACGTCTTCAGATTTTAGTCTTTAAGGTGCTACTGAACTCTTGCTCTTTTCTACTGCTAAAGGTAAAAGTTCCCTTGCTTGAAAGCCAGTCGAATCCGACTCTAGGGTTGCGGTGCTCATCTCCGTTTCAAAGCCGAAGAGCCAGCGCTGTCCAAAGACGTTTCCGTGGTCATGTGGCCGGCATGACTAAACACCAAGGCGCATGGAACGCTGTTACCTTCCCACTGAAGTGGTACCTATTTATCTACTTGCAATTTCTTGCTTTCGAACTGCTAGGTTGGCAGGAGCTGGAACTAGAGATGGGAGCTCACTCCGTCATGCGGCACCCGGGTCTCGAACTGCTGAACTACTGACCTTCCACAGCCTGCAGTTCAGCGTCTTAACCACTTGAGCCACCGCAGCTCCTTTTCTACAGCTAGAGACAGACTAACATGGCTACCTATCTTGATTCTCTCCAGGGCAACTGATCTCTGCAGTCTAGAGATCATTTGTAATACTGGGAGAATTCCAGGCCCCACCTCAAGATTGATAAATCGAAACAATAGCATTTCTCTAATCAAGTCACACAAATGACATTTTAACTAAGACGTGAAAGGGGAGTAGTGATTTTCCAGGGATTACAAATGCTAGATAATGCAAACTGTCTCTGAAAAATAGAACCCACTGAAGCTTCTGCATTGGTGTGACGATTAAGCTTCTCATAAGCAAACTTTAATAACTCAATTTAGTACTGGAAGTATATTACAAACAAGGAAAGCAGAAACAAGATCAAAGTTTCAGGAAACAGGCTGTCATGTGATCACCCCATTCATTACACCAAACCTGGTTTTATTTGAATCCATTTTCTTATAAACCTCTTGGAACAACCCTGGTAATAGATCAGTTTATCCTAATCGAAATGGGCCTAAACAAGGAATTGTCACAAACAAAACTCAGTAGGATTAAACTCTCATAAATCTGTCAGAGATGAGAGAAAATTAAATTATTTGCTTTATTAAAAAAAAAAAGTTAACACAGATAGACCCCCAAAAGGCAGCAAAGCATCATTTAAGCATTGTGATGCTCAGATGTAATTGCATCTTCCTTTTAAAAACTTTATTAATATTAAGAGAAAGAGAACAGCCCAATGTGCTGGTTAATTTGACCAACTGTTAACAGGTGATGTTTGTCAAGGATGAAGCCTTAGCATGTTGACTGGAAAAGGCCATGTTTATTAAATTGTTAGCTCGTTAGTGGGGAGATAGTGGATAAAATTGGTAGGTAGAAGGCTGGGTTTTTTTAATCTCCATCTCTCTCTATGACAGGGGATTTGCACATGGCTGAACCAGACTACCAGGGGGAGAAACTGATGTGCGGCTGGCAAGATTGAAAGTTTTACTTCCCTCCTGTTTGAGACTTTCTCTGGAACAAAAACCTGCTTTTGGATTCTTATATGATGTTCTTTTGTAAAATAAATTGTCTTTCTTTTGGAAGATTGTGGTTATTTGATGTGCATTTGGGATCTGATAAAGAACAAGCCCACGGCAGCTCTAGTGAGCTTCCTTTTCTCCAGGTTGGGAGGAGGGATATAGCACAGGGTGCATCACATGGTGGCAGCTTGGGACGGATCTAGCGCACATCAATAACCACTGCAGTAATAGTTAATCCGTGCTTGTCAGGTATCCAGATACAGGTTTGTTATTTTGCTTAGGCAGAATCCTTCTTGATAAGAAATGGCAACTTACCCAGCAGATGGCACAGATATGCAGGATAAGCCTGCAGAAATACAAGTTACATTGGAATATGAGATGGGACACGTAGCTATACAAAAGTTTTTACACAACTATTATGTTGAGGTGAATGAAGCAGGCAAAGTTTCTCAGATGGCCTTATGACAGTGACGGAGAGTATGAAGCATTAGTAGAAGCAGAGGACTCTGCAATTCCTAGTTACTTCCTTGAAACTTTAAGGATGCAGCAGCTTGAGACAAAAGCAGATGCAGCAAAAGATCATTGAGTTTGCATGAGCATACCAGGAAAGAGTCCAGCTGCAAGACATAGTCTGAAAAGTTCTGCAGAGCCCATCAGAAAAATAAGGAAGAGATATCTAAAAATGGTCCCTTTGAACAAGGATGGCAGGCCTTTATGAGGCAGTTTATTAAGCAGAGTTTGGAAATGATACAGGCCAAGGATAAAGAAACAACTTACCACTTGTGGGATAAAAAGAACTTTCCCATTTTTCAGACTGGTGAGGATGTAAATGCTTTTTTGTTAGTTTTGAAAGATCATGTGTTGATAAAGAGGTTCCTAAGGGACATTATATGCACATTCTAAGACCCTGTCTGAGGGGAGAATTAAGCTCTTTACAAGCTGAGCTTACTACAGAGCAAAGTAATGACTCTGATTTTTTTAAACAGTTGGCTAAACAGAGATATGGCTTCACTGCAGAGCAACTGCACATAAAATTTAGGAAAACAACTTTGAAGCCAGGAGAAAGTTATTTTGCTCTGATATCTAGGCTAAATAGAATCTTTTCAGATTGGGTTGAAGCTAGTCAGCATTTACACATGCTGAACTGTGCCAAATAATGATTAAAGAACAATTATTCCTACTCTTGCCAGAAGATGTATGTCTTTTAATTAAGACTAAGGGTGAGTTGTCTTTAAGAAACATCGGCCTTTTGGCAGATGAATTAATGACTAATAAGGAAGCCTGTGGAGATAGAAGGACATTTTTGAAAGGACCTATAGTGGAGGAAGGTTTTGTTAAACATAAGAATAACATTGATAATTCTTCTGCTTATATTAACTTGAAATTGGCACAGCCTATACAGTCAGAAAAGAAATTATTGAGCTCATCTGTCTTAGTCAAAGCTTGCTTCGTTTGTGGATCAAAGACACATTTTAAAAGGCAGTGTCCCATCTGGATAAAGCAATGATCTAAAATGCGACATATTTCAGCTGAAGTGCCTTTGACTCGAGAATTGTAGAGTGATATGAAGTCCGATAATATGGAAGTGGTCCAAACACAGCTTGCAAATGAGATAAAGCTTGAAGAAGAAGTTAAGTAGCAGGATACAGAGCAACTCCAAATGAGATATCAACGAGAGAACAGTGCAGCTGTAGGACCTCAGAAGGTGGCCACACAAGGCAGAATTGAAGCCATTTCATCTTTACCTCTTAAGAGCATTAGTACTTTTATTTCCCCACAGCAAAATGAGGGATGAGGGATAGCAGATGGTGTTAGAATTACAGCTCAGAAGGATACAGGGGCAGATTTCTCAAGAATCTCTAAAGCTTTGTTGAGTGGCGGTCACACATGCCAGAAAAAATGGGTGTGTGTGTGTGAGGCTATTTCTTCCAGAGGCATTTGACCCGCAGTTGCACGATCACACCTCCCTTTGAAGCTGCGGGCACAGTCTGTCAGTGTGTGATCAGATGCAACTGCAGGTGAGTCGGGGGGGGGGGTTGCGTCTCCCCCCCATGCGTTTAAACAGGGGATTGATGAATCACACCTCTGCAATGAGGGCTCCCTATGGAGTGTGAGATGATGCACATACTGCGAAGAGGGGCAAAAACAATGGCATGGAGTCAGGATTGCCTGATCATACCATCCCGATGCCAGGAGAGCGCACTGGAACGATCAGACACAGGAAAGTCTGTCCATGGCCCGTCACAACCCATTTACTACTGGATTTCCCCTTGGTGTCTTTTAACTCCGCTTCTGCGGCGGAGCAGAATAGGCTGCCGACGGCTGTGGGCCCTTCCCAGATGTTGTTGTTTGATTGCGCACCTATGTTGGGTCTAATTGTGTATGATCACAGCCTTAGAGAGATATCCTGTTCCCGTCCAAGCGCTAGTTCAGTATGTCCTTACGCCACAGAGGTTGAGTCGAAACCTACTGTATATTTGCCATTAAAGTATAAAGGTTGGGAGGGAGTGCTTCCAGTTTTGTTACATAAAGGTGAACATCCTAATTTCATCATTGGAGCTGACTTAATGTATAGAGTTGCACAAGTTGGGTCTAATACAGATAGAAGTCAGCAGAAAACCACTGAGGGTGGCCAGAGAAGAAATTAAGGGGAATAAAGGAATTAGGCCAACCAGCTATAAATTGTTATTTAGTTTAAGTTGGGTAGGGATTGTTGTTTTACTCAGATGGATATCAAACTTTGGAGGGAGATGGGAAAGAAGTATTTAAAGTCCCTAGGACTAAAGTAAGTAATTAATGTAATAACAGCTGTTTTATCTTGGTAACTACATAATTTGATTGAGGCTGTTTATAATTTAATCTCTGTCAACCATATCTCATGTAATTGTATATAACAAGTTGAATGTAATAATATGGTGATACTATTTGTAACCTGACATATATTGATTATTATATACCTTTGCATAAACAGTAATGGGTGGTGAAATCCTTAGTTATTGTACATCATTTTAGCAAATTGGAAATCTAAAGGCTTATTTTTCCAATTTGAGTTAAAAAGGGGGCATGTGATGCTCAGTTGTAAATACATCTTCCTTTTAAAAACTTAATTACTGTTAAGAGAAAGATAACAGCCCTATGTGCTGGTTAATTTGACCAATTGTTAACAGGTGATGTTTGTTAAGGTCATGTTTATTAAATTGTTAGCTCGTTAGTAGGGAGATAGTGGATAAAATTGGTAGGTAGGTAGGGCTGGGTTTTTTATCTCCATCTCTCTTGATGATGGGGGGGATTCACCCATGTCTGAACCAGACTACCAAGGGGAGAAATTGATGTGCGGCCGGCAAGACTGAAATTTTTTCTTCCCTCCTGTCTGAGACTTTCTCTGGAACTAGAACCTGCTTTTAAAGACAAAGTAAAATAGTTCAAGTGGCTGGGTTCTTTTTCAAGTTTTCTGTTTTGGATTCTTATAAGTGCTGATGTTTGTTCTTTTGTAAAATAAATTGTCTTTCTTTTGAAAGAGTTTGGTTAATTGATGTGCATTTAGGATCTGATAAAGAATGAGCCCACGGCACCTCTAGTGAGTTTCCCTTTATCCAGGTTGGGAGGAGGGCTCCTCATCTGGGTGCATTACAACCATATTACTTAGTATCTACAAAATGTCAAACTATAGATCAATCTGTATGCTTTTTTACATTTTAGAGGTGAAAATGGAGGGGGGAAACAGCTTAATTGAGCAAACTGCAATCTATGGTGGTGTCTGCTTTGCATGCTGAAAGCATCCAATCAGCTAATAATAACTGGGATAGATTAGACTTTCATGTGGGGAAAGTCTTATGGTTTCACTTATGGTTTATGAAAGGGATAAGATCATATTACACTTGTCTTTAAAAAGTGGCACTGGTCCTACAGAAATCAAGTCTTCCCCACTGCAAAATCTATGTTAAGCATTATGAAATTATAGGCTCTAGGCCAGGGGTCCCCATATTTTTTAAGCCTGCGGCTGCAGGCAACTTTAGAATTTTGAGAAGGAGTGGTGAACACCACTTCAAAATGGCTACCACGGGGGGTGGAGCCAAACCCAAAATGGCTGCAATGGGCGGTGCAGCCAAATGTAACATGATCCTCCTTACTTTGCAAAAGAATTGCAGAAGAGGAGTGAAAAGAAATAAAAGACTGATCAGGGAGATGAAGGATAAAATGAAGGGGGAATGGAACTATGCACACTGATTAAGGAAACCTGGGTGCTGTAGAAGACCATTTCACTCAGATTAGGCCAGTTGATAATAAGTTTTGCCCACACCCACTTTCTGAAAAGTTTGGTGAGTGCCAGAGTAAGCAGTGGTGGGTGCCATGGCATCCATGGGCCCCACATTGGGGAACCCTGTTCTAGGGTCTAGAGATCAGATCCTTGAGGCAGCAATCAAGGTTACTCCTTTGGCTTTGGCATCCATTTGAACCCCATTCAGAACCCCTTTCAGCAACAACAGCTGCTAACTTTATCCTTCCAAATGATTTTGCTGTGCTTGCACTAAGACTGCGGACCAAAGATGGTCCAGATGAAGAATATGGACCAATAGTCATTCTTCCTTCAGTTTGGGCTCACATACTTTCCTTTGTCTGTTCTTCAGGCAGGGAGCTATTTCAGACAGTCAGTCTCGCAGTCATACAAGTATAAGCAACAGCCAGCACAGCTGGTGAACCAGAAACATGCCACCTGACTCAGCCATCGGCCATGAAGCTTCCTGGGCCAGTCCCTCTGTTTCACCCTACCCAACCTCATAGGGCTGTTGTGAAGATAACATGGGGAGGGGAAAATACATCTGCTGCCCAGAGTTCCTGGGAGGGAAGGTGGGGGGAAAGCGAATGAATGAATGAATGAGCAGGACTTGGGAAGAAGGACCAGGGGCAATATGTCTCCATAGGCTATTGGTCCATATTCTTCATCTAGACCATCATCGGTCTGCAGTCTTAGTACAAGCAGAGCAAAATAATTGGAAGGATAAAATTAGCAGCTGTTGTTGCCAAAAGGGGTTCTATTTGGTGAACCTTCTGCTCAGATGACGTGCTGATGACTGATATGATATCAGATATCCTTCCTGTGTTGCAGTTTTCATGTGCTGGAATTTTCAAAATGGGAATTTGATCCAAGCTGCAATTTCATATTACAATAATATTCTTTGGGTTTTTGTTTCAAAATCATACTTGTGGTAAATGTTTAGAAGGTTGGGTAGTGGGCTGGCTTAGTTCCCCCCTTTTTAACTGCTTGACGAGGATATTATTTTAGACGTGGAAGAGGCACATGCTCCATTTCTAGCAAGGAAAAATGCCCCCAATAAAACCCACAGCCTGGATGTGAAGGTTTTGCCTATTTAAGAGCCGGCGGCCTCCAGAATTGTGTCTAGCTGATGGGATGCAGCATGACAGAATTGGGGGGGGGGAGGCTGAGGGGAATTTTGGAAGAAGGTCACAGAATGCAAAAGCAAACAAACAGACACCCCCAACTCTCCCCTCCCCTGCTGAGGATTCCCCTTCCATTCTGTCCCCTGACTTTTATCTAAACAAGAAGGCACTGTAAAATTGTAAGCACCTTTCAGGACACAGCAAGACACTGCGACCTTCAGTTTCTGATCTTCTTGCTCCAGCCGCAGGTAGCTCTGCTAAAGTTGCTAACTGGCCCGGAGGAAAATGTCCTGTCCCTTTAACCGAGGCTTGATCTGTAGAAACGAAGCTTTCCATGGCAGGGAGGGAAAAGACATCACCTGGTAAATAACATCTCATTAAGCCTCTCTTATTAAGGGACAGGGCATTGTTCTCTAGGCCAGTTGGCAATCCTATGCTCTACATCTGTTCAAATAATGTGCAAGAAAAAGTCTCTGTGTAGGAGGCTATTAACTGGTTTTTCTGCCTGCCTCTTACCAATAGTAGTGGGATTTCATTGGTTTCCATGAATTTGACTGTCACTGAAGTGTGAACTGGACTGCAGCCATAAACTGTCACCCTTATTTAAAATTGTTGTTGTTGCCATCAAGTTGCACCAATGTATGGTGAGCCGTCATGGGTGTCTCAAGGCATGAGATGCTCAGAGGTGGCTTGCAATTGCCCGCCTCTGCGTAGCAACCCTGGTGTTCCTTGACGGCCTCCCATCCAAAGACCAACCAAGGCTTCGCTTTTGAGACCTGATGAGACTGGGCTAGCCTGGGCCATCCAGGTCAGGCTACTCTTCTTCAGCCAACTGCTCTTCAGGAGTTCAGACTTACTCAAACATAAATCCCATCCTCTTAAATGGGACTTACCAGGGGTCGTTTCGTAGAAAAAGAGCTAGGGGAACTCATTAGCATAACTCATTAGCATATGCCACACCCCCTGACATCACCGGAAGTGTGTCATAAGGCCACACCCCCTGACATCACCGGAAGTGTGTCATAAGGTCACACACCCCGCCCCCAACGGTCCCGCCGGTGGCCGCTGGCCTTGCAGCTCCACTGCCGAGCCCCATGAGGGGCCCGGTGGTGGATCTGCAAGGCCGGCGGGAGTGCAAGAAAGCCCCGCAAAGGCCCTCCCTGGCCCCAGGCAGGCAGGGGTGGGGAGAGGCAGGGAGGAAGCAACTTACCCTCCCTCTTCTCCTGCCTCCTCCTGGCTGAATGAGGGCCGGAAGTGGGGCGGCCGGAAGCAGGGGGCAGGGCTTCGTCATGTGCCCCGCCCCCGTACCTCACCCAGGGGAACTGCGATCCCCCGCAATCCCCCCCGAAATGACCTCTGGGACTTACAAACAAGTGTGCATTATTGCTGCACTAAACATCTGTAAAATCAATATATAACTAAAAGGAAGAGAATCCTTCTGTGCAGAAAGGTTAATATGGAATGCAAAGTTTTAATGAACATTCAAAGAGTTACTGAATCTTGCCCCACCCCCCAAGAGTTTGAAACTGGGCTGTGCAAAAGAAAATAATTACAAACCAACCACTTTTTAACTAGGGTATTGGTGTTTTTTGGATACCTCAACTACTCTCCTGTCCCATGGCTTCCAGAGACAAATATCAGACTTGCAGTATCTGAATTACTCATAAGGGAAATTGATTCTCTAAGTATTAATTGCCTCTCAACATCTAGGATTCAGTGTCAGAGAGTTTCCAGTATGCTTCAGTCTTGGCATCTTTTACATAGCAAGTGCTTATCTTGGGACTCCATGTTCAAAATTACTCATTTTGATTTAAAAAAAAAAAATAGAACCAGCCAAGAGTACAAAGGAGAAACATATCCACATACAAATAGTTTCATAGCCTTATAAAAGGATATAGATCCAGAGGAATTATCCGTGTTAGTCTGTTGCTGTAAATTAGTAAAAAGCCCAGTAGCATCATCATCTGTGTTTATTGAAAGCTTATGCTACAATAAAGTTTGTTAGTCTTAAAGTTGCTAATGGGCTTTTTACTATTTTATAAAAGGATATTTTCCTTAATTTTTTGTGGGGGGAGAAGTATGTGAACTCATTACATATCCCCCATCTATTAGGTAAGGCTACTTAGTTTGGCTGTTTTTGACTTGCTGGGGAATAATTTAAAATCATTTCCAGTTTGAAAAAAAATATAAAGATCACTTTGTTTTTCTGCTGCTTTCACCTTTACAGAAAGAACTGGGGAAGGGATTGAGAAACACTTCTGCCCTTTTATATTTGTACAGAAAGAGACTGTAGTGAGTTCCATCCTATGAATTCCTTCCACTACATTGGATCCTATGCCTGTCTCCTACCAAGCACACCGCTGTTCAGAGGTCATTTCGGGGGGATCGTGGGGGATCGCAGTTCCCGCGGGTGAGGTACGGGGGCGGGGCACATGACGAAGCCCCACCCCCTGCTTCCGGCCGCCCCGCTTCCGGCCCTCATTCAGCCAGGAGGAGGCAGGAGAAGAGGGAGGGTAAGTTGCTTCCTCTCTGCCTCTCCCCACCCCTGCCTGCCTGGGGCCACGGAGGGCCTTTGCGGGGCTTCCTTGCACTCCCGCCGGCCTTGCAGGTCCACCGCCGGGCCCCTCATGGGGCTTGGCAGTGGAGCTGCAAGGCCGCCGCCAGCGGCCGGGACCGTTGGGGGCGGGGTGTGTGGCCTTATGACACACTTCCGGTGATGTGAGGGGGTGTGGCCTTATGACACACTTCTGGTGATGTCAGGGGGTGTGGCCTATGCTAATGTGTTATGCTAATGAGTTCCCCTAGCTCTTTTTCTATGAAACGACCCCTGCCGCTGTTTATCTAACTGCTGTGCCACCCTCCTTTATTCTAGTCAATGAGAGAAGTCACAGCTTTTCAGCAACTGGTGACTCCATTTGTGTTTTCTGCTTCTAACTGGCTTCTATGGACAATTTTAAGGGGAAAATTATATTGCCTTCTTGTGAATTTCCAAATTATTCCAAATCAACAACAGTAGTATTGTAAAATATAAGGCTAGATCCCACAACTTCCTTCTGCTAAGTCAAAACCTATGATTCTCTTCCCTTGAGTCTTCCTTTAACAGCCAAACTGCCTCCAACAGAGAATTTTTTTTCTGACAAAGAAAGGCTTCCTCTGATGAAGCCATGTCAGTCTGTAGTATCAAAATTACACAGGCTCATCACTTTCAGTTCCTACCAGTTTACTAGAACAAATGCATTCTAATAAATGTGCTGGAACAAAAAGCAAAGGACCCCGTAAAGAGAGAGGGTCTGTATTGACGAATCTTCTTTCAATAATTTTGGCATGGGTGGGGAAATATTTGAGACCCGGCCTTAGTTGCTATGCAGGGAGAAGTTCAACCAATGCAGCTTCTCCCATCACTGGGGAGGAAGTTGTAACTCAACGTGTCCCTCAAGTCACATAACATCCCAAGCAAGCCTTTGGAAACTGATCACTGTTGTGCCTTAAGTCAACCAGAAGAGGGCATCAATTATCACATGATTGCGCAAGACCTGGCGATTCCCACCAGAACTCATGAGCAGACTGCCATGATTGCATCTGAAGGTGAGGCGAGGTGATAACGAAGGGCTCTGTCTGTGCCTTTTGATGCCTGATGGTTCTTCCAGAGATATGCAGGTTATTATGAATGAACCATCCCACCCTTTCAACCCTTTCAAGGCCTGCAAAGAAAAAGGTGATCTGAAACAGGTATTCAGGACACGACCCCAGTTGCGGTTTGCTCCCACTCCTTCCTTCTCCCAATTTGATTGGAGGACAAGGTTAATTCTCCATGAAACCCAGAAGCCGCTTGGGTCATCCCAGCTTCCTTGCACTGCACATTTATAAATTCAAAGGGTAATCTGTTCACTGATGTGGTGATTAAGGCCCCTGGTCTGATAACAAGGATTAGATTTGCTCTCTGCCTCTAGACAGAAGTCTTAGGCTAATAACTGGCTGGATTCTTGAAAGCCCAATGCCATAATTATGTTCCGCTATGCAGTCATGAATAAAGCAACAAGCCGGCTGTATTGCATGCCAATAAGACAGTCAATGAAAGAGCACAGCTTGTTGGTTTTGATTGCAGTGACATGTTGTTGACTGGAAACTGATGCTTCCTTTGGCTCCTTCCTTCCTCCCCAAACAGAACATGTTTATGATAAAGAAGAAGAAAGCCACCTTGCAATCAGCCCATAAGAAACAAAAATTACTTGCGCAGAGCCTTAAAGTTTTTTTTAAAAAAAACCAGCCTTGGCTCCCGTATGAGAAGAGGCAATTGTGCTGCTGAGCTTGAGGGCCTCTGGACCTACTTTCTGAGATCCCAAGTGCCATTCTTCATTTCTCAGAGGAGCTCCTTATTGCTAGCTGTTTCAACAGCACCCATAGTGGTGCCGCTGCTTCTCTGATACCCAGTGGCTAAGCTGGTTTGGTAGCACAGAATGTTTATGGACATTCTGATTGGCCAAAGAAGATATTTATCTGGACATCTGCCGGGAATGGAGTCTCTTTAGCTAGGATTCAACTCTCACACTGGCTCTTAGGACAGAAGGAGCCTTGTGGGGCATGTTGAAAATTAAAGGTGTGCACCTAAAATAGTTTCCCCCCTTTTTGTTTTTATTGCTTGCTTTTCATTATTAATTCATTTTAAAGTCATTAGGACTCTTCCCCCTCTTCCTCACTTCACTTCACCGTATGGGCTGAGGCTCGGCGTACCATTTGCCTTCTTTGGACAGGTAGCCTCCGCGTGGGTGGGCACTCTTACCTGCCCTTGTGTGTGGGCTGGGGGGGGGGTGGAGAATAGCAGGGGGTGGAAATGACGTGTGATGTGTTGATGTGATGTCTGGGTAAAAACCTGGATGTGACGTCAGTGGAATACCATTCCGCTTCCAGAGCTTCAGCTGATGTCATGTTTGGGTTTTCACCCCGACATCACATCAACGTGCTACGCACTATCACGTCCACCCTTTGCCCTGGCCCCCCAAGCTCCCGGGGGTGCCAGGGGGTGGCCTGGCAGCTGGAGCTGAGGCTTTGGCTGTCGATTCCCCACTCCCTCCTGGGGGCTGGCAGCCCTATCCAGGGAAGCAAGGGAGGAGAGAGGTTTACATTTTGGCTTGTTTGGCCTGGCCTGTCGGGGCCTCATCTGCAGCTGTGGGAGCACGAGGGCAGCCTTGCCCCAGCATCTGCCTGTGTGGGGCCCAAGTGGTCGAATACTTGCACATTACTGGCATCATCATGCCTTTTCATCCCATGACCTCCATAAACTCAAATAGATTTAATAATGGATTAATGGGTTTAATTAAGGGATTTAATAATGTAACATTTCATTATAATAACTTTTGATAAAACTGGCTTTTGGGGGGTTTCATTATTAGTTAATAATATCCATATGCATACCTCCTCCCCAGGACTGGAAACAAGAAGCAAGGACACTAATGCTGCAATCCTAAACTATCGGAAGCCCTGTATTTCTGTACAGTGCAAAACTGTGCAAAGGACTGCACTGTAAGGGCCAGAGAGCCCAGGCATAAAGTGTCTGAAAGAACTTCACGTGTTGTTTTGATATACTCAGCCAATTACCTTGCAGCTGTAATAAAAGCCAGAGCTCCATCATGCACTAGCATCCCCCAATTAGATCACACCAACCAATTATTGTTTCCCAAGTGATTAATATTGTTTTTAAGTAATTATGCTGCTATTATTTTTAGATTCTATACCCAGGGCCATGGCCAGGGTGGGACCAGAGGTTATACTACCCCACCTAGAACACTTGCTTGCCCCACCTAGGTTTTTTTTTTTTAATGGGCTTTTAAAAGGTGTGATCTGACAGCGTCCAGTTAAAGAATGAGAGCTTGCTTTTGGAAACGGGGCAAATACCTGGTTAAAAAAGATGCAGTGGCAGCTGATACATTCTTAAAGCAGTCGGGTACACTGAACTCTACCCACCTGGCACTGCTCACCCAAAGATCCCCCTGGCTCAGAGTGGCTTCTTAAAAGATCTGTTAACTTATCGGGGGGGGGGGAGTTAGGCACTTAATGCAATCCTAAACAGGATTATACCCTTCTAAGATAACTGAATTCAAACTTACAACTAGGCTCTAAAAAAATCAGGTGGGAATAAGATGGTACATGGACCATACCACTACAGAGTCCAGGTGGAGCATACTACTTATAAGTTCTCCCTTCAAGAGAACACTGCCAGTGTTGTGAAGTAGGACTAGGGTAGGCCTGGTTCGAATCCTCACTCAGCCTTGAAGCTCACCAGGTGGCCTGGGTCAGCCAGTCTCAGTATAAGCTACCTCAAAGGGTTGCAGTGAGAATACAGCAATGAGGGGAGAACCATATATGGCACAACAAGCTTCCTTCTCAAGTAAAGGTGAATATTCCCAGTTTAAGACCTCTGGCACTTTACCCAGGGCTGGCTTCAGAGTTGGCCACGCCCACTACAGCCAAAACCTCTGCACGTGCGTGGCTACAGTGGGAAGGCCAGGAGAGTGACACTCCCCCCCACAGCGACTCTGAGGCGGGCGGGCCAGGGGGGGCTCTGGAAGGATCAGGGAGGCATTTAAATGCCTCCCTGGTCTGTCCAAGAGCTGGCTTGCCCGGGCAGCCCACAGGTGCAGGGCGTCTGGGCAAGCCAAGAGAAGGCATGGGGTGTGGCCTAATATGCTAATGAGTTTCTGCTGTTGGGTGTGGCCTAATATGCTAATGAGTTTCTGCTGTTGGGTGTGGCCTAGTATGCTAATGAGTTCCTGCTAGACCTTTGCTACAAAAAAAGCCCTGACTTTACCAATTTATTCATTGTATGCATCTTGCAGTGATGTAACAGGGAATGTCTGCCAAACTCCTTCTGCTGATCTCCTGGGGCACTTTCAGGAGTCCTGTTTAGATTATCAGATGTGCAGCAAGGTCATGTGACTGGTTGATCAAGGCATGTGGAGGGAGACGGATGGGTGGGAAGATTTTGGGGGGGGAGGGTAGAACGTTGAGCACTGCTATTATGGGAACCTGTTGCTCCCTTCCTCCAAAGCCCAATCTATAGGTTCACAATGCTCATATCTTAATCATAGTTCACCATCATTTTACCCCATGTCCAGAGGGTTTCCAGAGGAAAAACTAACCCATTGTATTCTGCCAACCTCTTTTTTTTTTTTTTTTACATAACTTGCCAGTTTCCTGAGGAGGGGGAAGTGAGTATAAAAGCTACCAAGATGTTCTTGGCTTACAACATATGTGTGTTTTTTCTTTGGACTGTATGAACCATCTGCACAATGAACATTTGCATTATGGGACTGCATTATGTCATCATTGGACTCTACGAAAAAAAGAAAGAAAGCAAAAAGACATTTATGTGGGCACCCAGTCCCACAAAATGTTATAAACAGGATAAGAGTGGTAGATGAGATTAGAGGCTCACAAATCCTGTATCCATGTATACTGTATCACCCACAAACAACAAATAATGCATCACAAAATATTACTGGTTGTCAAGATGTACAACTCCAGATAAAGCTGCATGGGGTATTGGGGCTAGATAGCTGGACTGGGAGGTATGAGATGATGGGGAAGGCTGGGTGGCACTAAACTAGGAGGGAGGAGGTCTCGTTCCAGATCTGGAGTGGCCTGCTGGGAATTTTAGGGAAGGAAAAATTCCCCCCAATGAGACATAGTCAATGGGAGGTGGTTGAAGAAGAGCAAAACCTCAGAGCAGCAGGAAACAGTAAATCACATAGATGCAGTAATAACAGGAAAATTACTGACCAGAAAGAAGATTGCGGGATTGTAGGTGTCAGTAATAGGTTTGATTCAAATGTGGAGCTACCTTGGAAAATCCACAGATTCCAATAAGGCAGCTGAAGCTTTCTGTGAGACTACATGCCGGGCTGTCCCTGTGTTTCCTGAGGTAGAGGAAGCTTCCTGCAGCTGCAGTAAAAGACCTCCCTTGCACCTTTTGCATCCAGGGACCCTAACAACCTGGGGAGGGGGGAAATATCACACCCCATATAGAGAGGTTTAATGGGATGTTATTTATCAGGCAATACTTCTTGCCTCCATGTCACGAAAAGCTGCATCTGCCCATTTCCACAGATTAAGCTCTACAAAAAGGACAGAGCATTTTTCTCTCCAGATTGTTGGCAACCCTACTTACATGATGTCTATTGCTATCTGGTAAACACAGCTGCACTGCACTCCTTGCATTGCCAGCTGCCCCCAACAGTTAGGTGCTGCACATTCCCTCGTGGGGTCCAGGGCCGGCCCCAGCATATTTTGCACCCTAGGCGAGGGTCCCTTCTGGCGTCCCCAATGCACCCCCCCGTCAGAGCCAGCAGGGATGGTTTTGGCGGGGAGTGGGTGCAGTTTGGTGCCCCTAAGGGCCGGGGCGCTCTAGGCAAATGCCTAGTTCACCTAGTGAGCAAGCCGGCTCTGGTGGGGTCCTCCTGGGGGTTCAAGAAGTCATAGCCCATCAGCAAGAGACTAGGAGTGCTGGTGGTGGCTGGGGGGGGGGGTAGCAGTGCCTACTCCATTCCTTAAGATTGTAAAACACTGTTGGCTATTTTTCGTGGCTGCCATGGATGCAATTAATCAGCTTGGGATGTGGTTTGCCATACTTCAGCTGGTGTTGCTATTGTCTTTTGAGAGCACTCCCAATCACTAATAGGGTAGTCAGACCCCAGCCGGGGCGGGGGAGTCCCTGCTTTTGTGGGGCACTTCCCCACCCTAAACTGGCCTGAAAGGCAATGTGATGACATCACCAATGTCGTGTGGCAACGCTCTAGTTTTTGGGTGGAACTCCCACCAACCCCACTCCTGGCTACATGTGCCATCCAGAATTATCGTCCGAAGTGCATGAGGGTGGCAGATGGCAGCATTGCTCCCTGCCACAGGCACAACCCAGTGCTGTCAGAAGGTGCGGGGAGGGCTTGCAAGTGAGCTGGTGGGGAAGGATACAGAGGTGGGTGGGAGGGAGAGGCATGCAGGTGGGAAGGGGGACTAAAGCAGGAGACATCGTGGTGGGCAGGGAGAGCTGGCATTCTTTGCCCCCCTCAGGAACCTGGAGCTGGTCCTGTATTTCAATAGTTGACCTCAAAGACCACAGAAGCAGCATGATATGCATTTCAATATATTATGTGGGAAGGTTTAAATATGGAAAAAAACTATGAAGTGGCTGGTGTTTTTATATGGATACCATATTTGAATGTGTTTGGAGTTCAAGAGGGTTATGTATTTGAACTATACCATGAAACCAATATCGAGCACTCCAGTTAAAACCACCCAAATGCACAGAAGAGGAAAATGCACAGGAGGTGGCGGCGGCTACAATCATGGATGGCTTCAAGATGGAATTAGATAAACATATGGAACAGAGGTCCATCAGTGGCTATTAGCCACAAGATATAGATAGGAACTCCCAGTCTGGGGCGAGTGATACTCTGTCTTCTTGGTGCTTGGGGGGGGGGGGTCAACAGTGGGGGGGCTTCTAATGTCCTGGCCCCACTGGTGGACCTCCTGATGGCACCTGGTATTTTTGGCCACTGTGTGACAGAGTGTTGGACTGGATGGGCCATTGGCCTGATCCAACATTGGCTTCTCTTATGTTCTTTTATGTTCTTAAGAGCACTCTATTAGTTTCCTCAGGCAGGCTGCTGAACCTGGCCTTCTATAGTAGGCAGTGTCAACTGAAGGAACCCCTGAGATTAGTTGAGCAGGAGAGATTCTGGTTTATGGTGTTAGCTTCTGAGGATATTTCATTTAATTTTTATCAAAATTTTATTTTAAATTCTGTTTGAAGTGACGTTCTGTTGCAACAGTGATGTGAAAATGATTCTAA
The DNA here is from genome assembly GCF_001447785.1 of Gekko japonicus. Classification (NCBI taxonomy): domain Eukaryota; kingdom Metazoa; phylum Chordata; class Lepidosauria; order Squamata; family Gekkonidae; genus Gekko; species Gekko japonicus. The sequence continues at coordinate 2,447,575 of NW_015172553.1, forward strand.
AAATATTCAGAATTTTATTAATATTCTTTTGGCTTCCCTCAAGTTGCTAGTGATGTTTCCCCTGAGTGGATCCTTGCTTTTCACTTCACTTTGGGTGCAACTGAAAAAGCTTGGAGATCCTTGTGAAAATTCACAGGCTTCCATTTCCACACCAGCCTAGAAATGTGCTGGTCTCCTTAAATGAATTAAGTACTGAAACTGAAAGCCAAGAAAGGTACACTAACTACCAGTGTGTTCTAGTGTAACATTCCCAGTGGCTGAAAATCCATTTAGTTACACTTAGAAAAATGTCATTATCACTGTTGTCTCATTGCAAAGCAATTTGCTAACACTTAACAGAAGATATCATATAAAAATATTAAATCTAGAACACCCATGCAATCTGAACTCCATTACTCAGAGCTGTAACTCTAAGTGACACAGTCCCTCTCATGTATAATAGTTTGACAAATACTGATTACAGCCTCTCAAAGAATTAAGTATCCTTTTTCTTTAAAAAAATGAGAAAAATCCATTTATTTTGAAGAGTTATCTTCAAATATTGATGCTTGAAATCTCATGGTTTATATTGTAATTTATCACTGATGAGGTTCTCCACAGCACTCATCTTTCAAGGGCAGAGATAAGAAACCCTTGACAATCCTTTTAGTTGACATTTAAGAGAAGACTGTGCATCATGTAAAACAACATCTTAGGGTAATAGCTTTTCTCAGAGTGGGTGATACCATACTCTAAAATTATTGTTGTCGTTATATTAATTTACACAGCACCGTTGCCTGCACTAATAATTTGAGGTGTGGAGTTATACATCCTAAACAGGAAGCAGGACTACAAATACTGTAACAAAAGCTGACAGATGTTGTGCTTAATGTAATGATTTATACTAATTTATAATGATGTCTGTATTCTTAAAAGAGGTAATGTGATAGACAACTGAGGCTTGCATTTGTGATGGGCAGCAATGATTCACAGCTATGCTGCTGCCAAGTTTTGACTGAGGAACATAAGGCGCCCTTGTGGATAATGCAGAGACAATGCACAATGATATTTTGGAGATCCCTTCTTCTGCAGAAACAGCATCTTTGCTTTTGTGGAAGAGCATGGGAGCCAACAAATGGAAAGATTGAACCAGTTCACAGAAATGCCACCACATCCCTGCTTAAGATCCACCGTAAAAAATGAGCAGGCAAAATATAGCGGGGATGTGTATGAAAATTTGATTTGGGTTTAGGTTTGGCATGTAGACAGCAATAATAGTGTAGGAATGCCAAGCAGTGCAAGGCAGCTGGTGGAAGGGTTGTGTGTGTACAAATGGCAAAATGAACTTGCAGAAGTACGGCACAAATTTGTTTCATTTCTCTCCTCCCACTGCTTCCAGTGGACAAAGAAACCTGGTGTTGGGGGATTCCCTGCCCAGACTGGGGGCTTGGCAGCCCTAAAAGTGAGCCAGAGAGCCAGTACAGTGTTATGTTTAGAACGCTGGACTTGGAACTGAAGACCAAGGTTGAAATCCTCACTCAAACCTGAAGCTAGCTGGGTAACCTTGGGCCAGTCACATACTTTCAGCCTAACCTAACTCACTAGGCTGCTGTGAGGGTAAAAAAGGGAAGGAGCAATGTTCCCCCCCCATCCCGAGAGCATCAGAGGAAAGGTGGGATGAGAATGTACTTGACAGATGAAGACAGCTGGTCCTCACTTTCCTTGGGGCAGGAGGTACTTGAGAAGAACCCAGGAGGCATCATCTTTATGCCTATATTTAGCATTTAGTGATTGGCCCCCATACCCTGCAGCCAGGGTTCCCTCTAAGCTGAGTTAGTGTGAGCCAGCTCACAGTTTTTAAGCCTCCGGCTCACACATTTTTGTCTTAGCTCAGGAAGGATGGCTGCAGAGCAAACTAATTTATGCAGTAGCCCAATCGCTCACTCACAACTTTAATGCCGGTAGCTCACAAAGTAGAATTTTTGCTCACAAGACTCCACAGCTTAGAGGGAGCATTGCCTGCAGCCATAACCAACAGCAAAGGGTGGCAAAGTTGGCCATCTGACAGGGCCCAGAGACTTCTGATGGGCCCTCTTGCAGAAGCAGAGGAGAGCTGAAGGCCGGACTCCACCTCCCTCCTCCCTCTCAATCTGGTGCAGGTGAGGTACTAGCAGCCAGCGACTCTTTTGTCTGGTATAAAGCAGTCTGCAGCAGTTCCTGGGCTTCAGGGCTAAATGTTTCCAGGGGAGGGGGGTTGTTTCTGAGAGCCCAAACCTGATGGCAAACAAGTGGATGCCACGAGTTTGCTATGGCCATTTTATATGGAGCTCTTTTCCTCCCACCTCCATGCCTTTCCAAGTGCCAAAACAGCTTCAGGGAGCTCTGAGAGAGAGATTGAGGGAGGCCAGTTGGGCAAATGATAATTATAATTAATATCGTATGGCATTGTGTGTAGAATAGCCAGGAGATCCTAAGATTGTCTGGCAGCCACAAGTTCTAGCTCTTTTTCAGCATTAAGCACCCCTAGGTGGCAAGCTAGACTTGTTTTTAAGGGAAGAGATGTTTCAGAGGTGGTTTGTCATTGCCTGGCTCTGCATCACGATCCTGGTATTCCTTGGAGATCGCCCTTCCAAATACTAGCCAAGGCCAACCCTGCTTAGCTTCTGAGATCTGACAGGATCTGGCTATCCAGGTCATTATAGTTACAGTATCCCACAGAACCCTGGAGCTGGCCCTGCCTATGTCTGCCATTTTGTGAGTGGCCCCATCTCCTGTCCATCATTAAGAACTTCATTTGAGGCCCTGCTCTATCTCTGTCCACTATCACAGGGAAGAGGAGCAGCAAGAAGAAATGGGGCCTTTTAAGATGTAGAATCCTCATTATGGAACGCCCTCTTCTTATCTGTTCGCCAGGCATCAAGCTTGTTAGGATTCTGGTACAAAGTGAAGACGACTATTTTTTAAAATCCAGCCATTTTGTTGAATCTGTACCTTTTTTAAAAGGTTTTTTTCCAAGTTTGTAGAAATGATCATTCAATGATTTCTTTAATGCCATGCTGTTCTATTGCTGTCTTAATTAGTTTTCTGGCTTTAAGCGTTTTATAAGATTTTAGTGATGGTATTGGGGTTTTTTTTAGTACTCAGTTGAGATTTTAATTGATTTTTAACAGTTGACAATTGTGGAGTTTTTAAAATTGCTATTGAGTGATCTTTGTAGATTTTTTGTATTTGTTTTCATAGTATATGATGTCTTGTGGTTTGTAAACCACCTCAAGAGTCTGAGGAGTGTGGAATATAAATTTGCATTCAACATTTTATTGGGATTCTTTGATATACTGCTATGCATCCAACGTTGTTAATCAATATGGTAGTCATTGCCATTTGTTTCAATGGGAAGCATATTTCAACTTCCCTCCCCTTAAATTGGGATAAAATTTTCAAGTAGTGCCCAAGGGAACCTCCCAACTTTTAACGTGATAAAGAAAGCCTTCCCATTCTAGAAACAATGAAAGACAAAACATAGCTCCTTCCAGCTCTAACCATCTTTTCAAGCATACAGCTGGTATTAAATTATTGCTGTTGTGTTTTGTTTTTTTTGCTTTATTAATAATTTTTTAAAAAAAAAAATTATGGTAGACCACTAATACTCAGTGTGGTGCTGGTGGGCACCATGATGTCCACCAATGGGTTTCCTGGTGTCTATTTACTTCTTCCCCAATGCAAAGAATAAGTCCTGGCTTTCCTTCACCTCCCCAAAGCAGGAAGTCCGTCAGAGGAACCCAGAGGTGTGTGTGTGTGTCTGTGTCTCTGTGTGTGTGGCAGTCCCTCACACTTCATTTTGTCAGAGGTAGATTTTCCCTCCAAACGTTTGTTCCCTTCTGTGACTGAGCCGCCCCAAATAAGGTGGTTTTCTTCTTTGTCTTTAAAAGGCTATCCCACCCTGTCGCAGAGATATAATTTGGCTTTTAGCCCAGCCCTGGAACCTGAGGGAAGAATAAGGAGCCCTCTTGGGCTGAACCCCTTCAAATGGCACTTGAGATGATGTAAAAGTCAAACAGAACAAAAGATTTTATTCAAAAGACACGGGAAGGTCAGGTGTTATCAGGAGCTGTTAACTTCGAGCCAAAAATCAGTGGTTGTACAGATTGGAATAAAGAGTTATTGAAGATTATTTTCTTATTTATTGAGATCTTAATATCAAGATGCTTTCCCCGTTTTTTACAAACACTACAATGCTTCTTAATAGAGTTTCCTATTTCTCCTCTTATTTCCTTGAGGCTGGTATATTCTTTCAGTACCTAACTCCCTTCCTTTTAGTCCCATTGATGCAATGACATCACTTCCGGAAGTGACATCATCATGTCAGCAACGTCTGGGTGACATTTTACTTTTTGTGCAAAACTCTATGGTAAAAATGGCCACAAACCATAGAGTTTTGCCCGAAAAGTAGAACATTGTCCCAGACGGTGCTGATGCAATAACATCACTTCTGGAAGTGATGTCATTGTGTTGATGACGTCGACGGGGGACATCTTTTTTGGGGTGTGGTTTCCCCCAGTGGCCAGCTGGCTGGTGGTGGGCCTGAGCCCAGAAAAGCAGAGGATCCCCGCCTCCACCTGGGAACTGCCAAGCCTAGCTTAGGGGTGGTTCCTGGGGAAACTGTGATATCACTTCTGGTGACTTCTAGGTTGCCTCTCCTGTCCTCTATGGTCTTTACCATGGAGACTAGGGGGAGTTTCTAGAGCATTACTATGTGGAGACCATTTTTTCTCCCACTTCTCAATTCCTCAGGGGCAGAAAACTGGGTCTCAAGGCAGGTAATTCCTTGCCCCTGGCAGGTAAATGGGAGGTCTGCACTTACTCCCTAGTCTCAAAATTCTAAAAGTGCCAGTGCTAGGTTCAACAAGACATTTGACAAAGACTATAGTCCTCTCCCAAGAAAACCTGTCTGCCAGGTCATGGCCAGAAAGGAAAACAGCTCCTCATTTTACAAGCCAATAACATTCTCCTTTTCAGAAAAAGTATATGGTGGTGGAGGAATAAGATTTTTTCCCCATCCCTTCCCACTATCAGGATCGTAATGGGTATGTGTATATGAGGAATTTTTAAAAACAGAAACTAGAAGAGGACTAACTCCTGCATGCGTGCACACAATTATGCTGCGCAAGCTTCATTCATTTCAATATTTGTCTTTCAGTCCTACCAAAATTAATGCACTTTCCCTTATCCATTGAGGAGCTGACAGAATTGTCTGGTGAAAATTAAATATTTCACACTGTGAAGTAAGGTGCTGGAGAACATGGACTTTGCCTTCTTTCACCTAAATGCTCCGATTTGTACTTGTGTGTATCGATATAACTACCATCTCCACCCCTCCTTTAGCTGTGAATGGGTGGACTTGGGCACAATTGGGTCACTCCAGGGCTATATTTAGACAAAGCAAGAGATCTGATTCTTCTGTCATTTCACCCCATACTGGTATGTAAATTTTTTAAAAACTTTGAGAGTGTAGAAGCCCAATTTATTCCACTATGCAAAGCAAGGAGGCTGCCTATCATGAAAGGGAGTGAATGAAGAAAGCAACACTGGCTTTGGGGTTGACAACCCCTATCCAAGCAAACCCCCCCCCCCAAGCTGTGCAACAGTCCTTCCTGCCTTACTGAGAGTACAAACAAAACCTTTGTCTTTTTCACCCAAATACCACTTATGCAGTGGGCTTTTGGGAAGGAAGGACAGGTTTAGGCCACAAAATGTTCAGTGAGTGGGTGGGGCAGGCCTTATTGGTAAGGAGTAAGTGGGTAAGGCACAGACTCGTAGCCAGCACTTTTTCAGGGTGGCACTGGGGGCTCCAATTAAATTAAATTTAGATTAAAATGAGATGGAATGGGTGGCTCTGGGCGCTTCCCCTGCTCTGGCGGTGCTACCACAGGCTTGGCCAGTGGAGGGGAGCCATGGCCAGCATAGCCATTTCCCGGCCACCCTCTTAGCCGGTCATATTGATTATGCAGATGGGCTGATCAATCCAACCTGTGCTGAACCCCAATGGGCCAAGCAGCTAGACACTCCTGCCTGCCGAGTCAAACAGCGGAGGCCACTCCCTGTACTAGAAACTCTGTGCCTTACACACATAATCACCTCACCCCTCTTTTCAAGGGAATGGAGAGCTTGTACAGATAGGGAAGGTTGACATGCACCTGGAGCCCCTCTTTGCACAAGGAGTCATTGAATTAGAACAATAAATTGCACTTAACCTTCCCCCAGCATTTACCTGTCCCTATCACTTGGTTCATATCAATCCTCTCTGTTGCAAATGAAAGAGGTGGAATTCAGAAAACAGAACTTTAGAAAGCATCCATCCAATGGACATCTATAGTGATGTCCAAAATCTAGTTATAAAATAATCCAGCATCTAAAACACCATCTCTGGAAAGGCTAAATCACTTAAACTAATGCCAATAATCAAGCTGGGTATGAGAATTGCATTGGTCAAACGGGGAAAGATGGATCACAATCTTAATAAATTGGCTGCTCTGGAGAGAAGCCAATTTTGTCGAGCTGCATGGAAGCATGATGCTTTAAAAAGGAAAAGCCCCACAAGTATATAACCCTTGATGCTGAAGAGAACTACACTTTGTCGAAAGCTTATGGCCAGAGGGGAGCCAGAAGCTTCTTTATACCCAGGGCCAAGTCCAGATGTTTTGCCACCCCAGAGCTGCACCCCATAATTGGAGCCTCAAGGATCCTGGGCATGCCTCTCCATCTCATGCTGCTCCTGGCACCCCTGAAATATTGTTGCCTGTGTGACTTCCTGGATCCCGTATTCCAGTTGTGCTGGACGTTTTGAATGGGGGAGCATTCATTTCACTGCATCCATGACCCCACCTTCTTGCCCTATGTTTTAACTGCTTTTAGTCATGCCGGCCACATGACCACGGAAATGTCTTCGGACAGCGCTGGCTCTTCGTCTACATGGGGAATGGCTTGTACGGTTTCCCTGATGCTGTTGTGGCTGCTGAGGTAAAGTAGCAGCCATGGGGCTTCCACGGGGCAAGGCTCCCCAGCATTTTCCCTGCCCCAGCCCACTGGTAACAGGCACTCCCTCCATGCCACTGGGAGCTTTTCCAGATTTTTTTTAAAAAATCAGCAATAGAATATTAATGTAGTGTTCTAACAGTATAAAAATGTAAAGGTTTCCCTTGCTCGAAAGCTAGTCGAATCCGACTCTAGGGGTGGTGCCCATCTCCGTTTCCAAGCCAAAGAGCCAGCGCTGTCCGAAGATGTTTCCGTGGTCATGTGGCCGGCATGACTAAACACCGAGGCACACGGAACATTGTTACCTTCCCACCAAAGCGGTACCAATTTATCTCCTTGCAATTTCTTGCTTTCAAACTGCTAGGTTGGCAGGACCTGTGGCCAGAGACGGGAGCTTACTCCATCACATGGCAGTAGGATCTTGAACTGCTGGGCTATCGACCTTCTGGTCTGCAGCTCAGCATTTTAACCTCTAAGCCACCGTACAGTATAGCAATCTGCTTATCAGGTTCTCTAAGTTCCCAGCTTTCATTTAAAAAAAAGAGAGCAAGTCATTGGCCTTTTCATAAAGAGAGAGAGAGAGAGAGAGAGAGAGAGTCTCTAGCCCTCTCATTGCAGAGATATCTCTACATCAAAAAGGGAATAGCCTCTGGGGGAGGGGGTCTGGGGCAAGAAAAATGGTGCAAGTGTGGGCAGGACCTGGAACATCCAGACTTTTCCCCGTGAGCTCTTGGGGGAGATGACAGGATCAGGATGTCTTCTGTAAATGTGCAGTTCTGTGTTCTCTTGTTGCTTTCCCTGGTGTCCGTGACTGCCCCCCTTTGCCTTGTAAACAGCTGCTTCTTAGGGCAGTATTCCTCCAGTAGGGCCTGAAATGAATCCTTATGTGGGAGATGACATGGAAGTTTTCTTCGCCAGGTGAGCTGTGGGTATGTTTAGATGATATTGTCAATAATGTGGCCACACTGAGTCAGCCTGTCTAAAAGTTGTGTGCTTGCAGGAAGGTATTCCTCCACTTGTGGTGGTCCTAGAAGTGTGGCAGCTACAGTGCTCCTACTGGACATGCCACTGTCCTCCATACAGTGGAGGGCACTGTGTTGCACTTGCTGTTTCCATTGCTGTCTTCTCTGGGGGAGCAAGGTATAGTGACATCAATGCATACCTGTGAACTGGTTGCTTGATTCTATACATGGCTGCCCCAGTGGCACTGGTGGTATGCTGTTCTCTGACTGGTGGGTGCCAGCAGCATTACTGTGGGCTTCAGTGCACTGGCTGTGCTCTCAGCTCCTTGGAATTAGGTCTTTTGTGACATTCCTTTTCTCTACTGAGGAGCATAGGATACTCACTATGGCAGCGCTGCACTAGTATCAGTGACATGCCAACATCTGGGGTGTAGGATTGAGCTGCTAGTTCTTAAACAGCCCCCATGTTCACAAACTTGATGCCCAACTCAACACAACAATGGGAACCATCAATGGCTATATCGAACCCACTCCAACCTGTTAGCTACCCATGTTGTGCCACATCGCTCCCCCGCATCTTCAAAGACAATATGCTCTTCTTTGTGAATATAGAAAGATCACTGAAAACAGAGAGTTGCCCATCCACAAAGACATGGATGACGCAGGCCTATCCAGAATAAGATCCCAGCACCCAGCAATAAGATCTGCACAAATCCTTCAATCACAAAATTTCCATCTAGGGAATGAATGGTTGCAATCAGTTCCACCCAATATCCATAACCCGATAAACACCGAGAGGCCTGCAGGATTTGTATTGCCAAGTAAAGTGTAGAAGATGGCTAATACGAACAGGCTTTGGCAGTTGTGCAGACCTGTTGTTTAAATGTGGCAAAATACCAAGACCTGGATGCAATTGTGGTGCAGCCTGTCAAACCATTTTCCATCTGTCACAGGAGTGTGAGCATCATGCTTTCCAGGGAGATGTGACAGAACTCTTTGAACACTCCCCAGATGTTACTGAGTGGACTGAAAATCTAGATATTAGTATTTAGGAGGATTGCCCAATCAGTCTGCATACCTGTTGTATCAACTTGGTTACATATTTTATATTATTACATACTTCCTGTCTGTAACTCTGCCATACGATAAATAAATCTTAAACGCCTAGTTTTGAAATACTGTGACATTAATAAAGATGTGTCACCGTGCAACAGGACACCAGTGACAAATGCTTAATGTTTCCATCCAAATCTTTATCAAATATTGAGCCACAACACGACCAAAGTGAGAAAAAATTCCTAGCAATTGCATTTTCTGGGAGGGGGCAGGCAGAATGACCAGTATATTAGAGTTCAAAAATCTGTATGGGTTGACAGAGATTTCTGAAAGCCATTCTTCAAAAGCTATTATTGTCAGTTCCAAATCACTTCTGGCACATTCTACTCAGACTGCAATGTTATCCTTTTGACATACAATAACTGATTTCCTTTCCAAGGCAGCCTTGCCAGAGGAAATACACACACATGGACTAGACTATGAAATACTCAATTTACTTGAAACCCCCCCCCCAAAAAAAAAAAGCACAAGAGGACCTAGGGGATATTAATGCACATCTCAGCAAGAACATCAGAGAATCCATGAAACCACATTACAGGTGAAACTACAAATCATGATGTGTTATTTTTCTAGGAAGACCAGAAAGCAGCCCTTGTTTTCACTCAAGAGTACTGGAAATTTAATGATGAAGTCTGTATGCAAGATGACATCGTGTTTAAAGAGGTTGCAAAAAACAAACTCTACATAATGTCTTTTATTAGACCCGATTAAGACAACACAAAATAGTGTGCCAGCTTATGAGTTCTCCAGAATTCTTCATTAGGTTGGATGTTAAAAAATAAAAATAAATCAAAGGACATGCATATTCTGTTTGCCCTGACTTGGATAGCCCAGGATAGCCCGATCCTGTCAGATCTTGGAAACAGACCAGATCATGGGAGGTGGTAGTTCTACTCTATTCTGCTATGGTCAGGCCTCACCTGGAGTACTGTGTCCAGTTTTGGGTACCACATTTTAGGAAAGATGTTGACAAGCTCGAGCGTGTCCAGAAGAGGGCAACCAGGATGGAGAGAGGGTTGGAATCCAAGTCTTATGAGGAAAGGCTGAAAGAGTTGGGTATGTTTAGCCTGGGAAAGAGAAGGCTTAGAGGGGACATGATTGCAGTCTTCAAATATTTGAAGGGCTGTCATGTAGAAGATGGAGCAGATCTATTCTCCCTTGCTCCCGATTGCAAGACAAGATCTAATGGGTGAAAATTACAAGGGAGATGATACTGGCTAAATATCAGGAGAAACTTCCTAACTGTAAGAGTGGTTAAGCAGTGGAACAGACTGCCACGGGAGGTGGTGGATACTCCTTCGCTGGACGTTTTCAAGTGGCGGCTGCACGACCACCTTTCGGGTATGTTGTAGGGCTATCTTTCGGCTATGCTCCAGCAGAGTGCAGGGGGTTAGACTAGATGACCTGCAAGGTCCCTTCCAGCTCTAACATTCTATGATTCTATGATTCTAAGCCGGGTCAGCCCTGGTCAGTATTTGGAAGGAATACCAGGTTGTTATGTGGAGGCAGGCAATAGCAAACTTTTAGAAGAACTAAAGCTTCTTTTCTCCCCTCTCCTCCTTTGAAAGAAATCTAGCCTGGTGAAGAGTTCTGGCAAAACTGAAAGTCTGCACACTGTTCTGGCATTGTTTGGTTGGTCCTAAGTAAAGGTATTCCATTGCATTGGTGTTTCAATCTTATTTGAAATGCATCATTTTTTTTTCTACCAAAAACCAGAGAAAAATTCTATCAACAATGTGCCACAGTCATGATGGAAAGAAGAGTGTTTGTGAAAAGCCAGGGATGTGGTATAGTGGTATTACTACATAGTTATTACATTTACATTCCAGCTTTCCTGACATGGAAATAAAGTCAGCACATGCTGTTTCCCAAGAGTCTCCTCTGCAGGCACTCAGCAGACCTAGCCCCACTTAGCATCAGCAAAGGTTGCTGTGTTGTGTACCTTGTAACTAGGGATGTGATTCAATTACGAAAGTTGTCTAGATCCATTTAAATATCCTCATTTCAATTTGGTTTTTCCTTTGCAGTAAACAAACTTGTTAGGTCTTTATTTTTGCACCTATTTCACTTTCCTCATGCTGAATTTTTCCACTAGGATGAATGCATTTTCAATATTATTTCTGCATCAACGGTATAAAAAAATCAGAAATGCTTGATCACCCCACAGTTCAAATAACCATTTGGTCTCAAACTGCAAGCGGCCCCATCGTATACTTGAAAAAAAAAATCCTTGCTTTTTTGAATGTGTGAAATTGTATTGTAAACATTTAGTGCATGTGTGCTTTTACACACTATTTCCCACATCCTTATTCCTTAACTGTTATTTCAGGGGAGGAAAGGGAAACTGTGTAGCTTGTTTCTCTACTAGGGATGCCAGCCTCCAGGTGGGACCTGGGGATCCCCTGGAATTACAGTTCTTCAGACTACAGAGACCAGTTCCCCTGGAGAAAATGGGTAGCTTGTGTCCTCCCCAGGTTCCAGCTCCAAATCTCCAAGAGTTTCCCATCCTGGATATGGCCACTCTACCCCACCATCCCCTGCTGGTGGCCAAGGGGGACCTGGCAACCTTATTCCAGCACTGCCCATTTTCACTGATTCACACAGACAACTTAGTCAGTACTCCACACCCAAGCTACCTGCTACTTTTTTTGGCAAGTTGTGTGTCTGGGTTTCCCTGACCCAGCTTCTGTTCCCTGCACTTCCACAGCAGCTAAAGGGAATGCCATTCAAAGTTCAGAAGGACCCCTTTTCAGCTTGGAACTGGGGTGGTGGGGGGGAGAGGAGCTCCTGCTTCTCACCACACCATTCTCAGAAGCTAAAAGGGCCCCATCAGGGAGTTATTTACCCCCCTTGCTCCAGAGTTATGTAAATAACTTCCTGTTTTAGGGTTGTTTCAATGGTATGACAGGAAGGCAAGATGCCCCCACACACACCACAGTTCCATGTGAAAAAGGGCTCCCTCTGACCTTTAAAATGACATTCCGTCCAGGGGGGACTGTTGTTTCTCCAGGACAGAAGGGAAGAACTTTAACTTGGCCAGGAGAAAAAAGGAGGCATGGTCCTGCCACTGTTTCTTCGCTGGGTGTGTCCTCCACCTTAGAATCATAGAATCACAGAGTTGGAAGGGAGCTCAAGGGTCACCTTCATTGATATCTACTTCCCCTTATCCTCTTCCCTTTCCATGCTATGAGATGGCAACCCAATGCTATCCTTCTGCTCACTTATTCTCAGAGTCATATTTTCAAATTTCCTTTCTTCCTGCTTTTTGAACAGTGGAGTCATGCTGGCTTTTTCCTCTCCATTCAGGTAAAAGCTCTTCTGTACTGGAGGAGCAACTACTCCATGCTACTGTGGTTGTAATGAGATGGACAGGCCACCTATAAGACTTCAGATGGAAAGTGCCATGATGTCTGGTTAGATCCTTCACTGTCGTCATTCCCTATTCGTCCACCCAACATGGCAACCCCAGCAAGGGGCTTTCAAGGCAAGTGAGAAGAGAGGTGGTTTGCCTTCCTCTGCAGAGTCTTCCTTGCTGGTCTTCCATCCACATACTGACTTTGCTTAGCTTCTCAGATCTGATGAGATCAGGCAATACCATGGCACCATCCCTCCCTCAGCTAACATATATAACTGGAAAAAAATTAACTCACAGAAGAGGTACTTTCCTTGCTTATTTCAGTCTTACTGGGAAGTGAGTTGGGATGTTGCATGCCTTGTCTTTGTAGTGTCCTGGCCTTGCCCATCTTGTCTTCCTGCCTGCCTCACAATATTTCTTTGTGCTAATTGGATCACGTGTGCAAGTTTCTGGACTGCCGCATGAGGCTGTAGTTTGATCCAGTAAGTTCTGAGCATGCACCGTCTGACTGTACGGGAGCAAAAGCATGAACACCACTTAAACCATGACGTGGCTGATTCTAAATGATGCATGCCCTGACCACTGATGGGCCTAGGACAGATGTTGTGAGCATGAATCAGCAGTGGTGACCACTAGATTGGACCCTGCCCCAAATTTCCACTGACAAAAGGGATTTCTGCCTGAGGAGTGGGGCTACTCTCCTCTCATGCCTGCTGCAGCCCAAACTGCCCCTCCCACATGTCGCTCTTGGGGAGCAGCAGACCCCAGGAGCAGAATGATGGCAAAGTCAGAGGTCTGCCAAAGGAGGGGGAATCAACAAAAATCACTGCCTGCTTTGGTCGGTGGAAATTTCTCTTGAAACCAACCCACCACCATCACCACTCTGCTTCAACTGCAAGCAAATAATCCAGGTAGGCAGATGAAGTGCTGGATTTGAGAGCGAACCGGCATTGCAAGCCAGGTGAGTTGATTTTTGAACATATGCTTTGTGGGCACTGAATCCTCCTTGATGAAAATGGTGTACAAACATCCTAAAAATAGCATCCTTGCAAAAATGGGCTAAAATCATCTTTATGAGTCATCAATGACAGCAATGAAAATAAAAGCGAATCAACGCTGAAGACGACAACATACAAAATCTCGAAGAAATAAAAATGGCTTTATTGACTCATCCCTGCTTCCATCCATATTCTGTGACTTATACCAATGCAGTCAGAGAGTTGTAAGAAATGTGATGCATGTGCGGCATCACAACTGATTCAGCAGGGGTTACCATGTATGACCCTGTGCATTCTCAGCAGACCTTGGACTGAGGTGGGGATGGATCACTTTAAGAAGAAAGGTAGCAGCATCATGATGGAGCATGAATCCAGTTTCTAAGAATGTGAACGGCCAGATATTACAGCAGTAACGATAACAGTGTGATGGCCCACTTTGTGGTATGAGAAATGAGTGGCGGTTATGATGGTGAGCCACCGTTCCACAATAAAGAATTTTCAAAATTTGTTAAAGACTAGCCTGCTACCCATGCTTCGCTACGGTATTTAAGTTCCGTAAATCCAGTTATAATACTGATGATGTGAAATTTGAAATGTGACATTTGTTGTAGGAATTCTAACAGAGAAGACTGTAGTGTAAGAAATGAAGTGAGACATGCATACTTTCTCCCCCCTCTACTGAAGGACCTCTCTCTAGACCAGATTGGTGGTTCTGCCCTCAGATGCTAGGATCACCAGGTTGCTTGATGAGCTCACTCTGGAGCAGGCCACATAGAACTGTCCATTTAAGAAGCAGTCATCTGTTAAGTCAACTCCTGCTACCTTCCACGAAAGTGATGGCCTCTCTACCGGTGTTCCTGGATTGTTTTGCTCATATGGAGACTGTGTTGTTCTGAGCACCTCAGGGTGATCTTGCTGGTACTTGGCCTGTGCAGCTCAGTGCACTGCAGGAGTACTATGTGCATATGTCTTTACGGCATTCCTAAGTTGACTCCTCCTTGTAGCATTGGTGTATCTGGCTCAACGTTTGCCAGGAGCTTTCTTGGGGGCAGTAAGAGGTGAGAGGAGTGAGGGGGAGTTGGTGTGAGGGAGTGGTGATGTGGTGGACATTTCTTCAGGCTCATGAGGGAGGAACGCATCAAAATGGCTCCTAGAAATGTCCTTTACTATTTCCCCATAAACATTCATACCCTGGTCATGCTCCTACACCTGACAGACACCCGTCTGTCTGGTATTGGGGGGGATTGTATCTAAAGACATCGGAAAAGCTGGGCCAGCAGCAGCGCTAAGGCAATCCTGCTGAGCAAATCTCCCCGGCGGCTGTAAGCATCCCACCTGCTCTCCTACACCTGACAGGCAACTGCCTGTCCAGTGTAGGATGGGGAGTGGGGAGGAGTATTAGAAGCCACAGTGGAGGCAGGGCTGGCAGGATCACCAAGGCATGACTGCTGGGGCAGGCTTTAAGCACCCTGCAACCACTGCTGCACCTGACAGACAACTGCCTGTTAAGTGTAGGAGTTGGGGGGAGTATGTTGGAAGCCATCCCACCTCCTCTCCTACACCTGACAGGCAGCTCTCTCTCCAGTGTAGGAGGGGGAGGAGTATTAGAAACCACTGTGGAGATGGGGCTGCACCTGACAGACAACTGCCTGTTAGGTGTAGGAGGTGGGGGGAGTGTGTTGGAAGCCATCAAAGAGGCTTGGCCAGCAGCTTTGCTTCACCTCACAGGTGGTTCTTGGCAACTCTTGATTTCCTCAACTGTCATTAACTGTCTGCAGTCCCCTGTAACTGTTGGGTTTTTTTTTTTACCTCAGAACACTGAGCTCTGCAGCTGACCTATCAGAGAGTGTGTGGTGCAGAGAGGCAGCTGCCTGGCAGCCGCATAGCAATCAATGGAGGGAGCACATTTCCCCCTTTTTGACCCACTTAGGGGTCGAATTTCTAAAAATCCCTTCTTAGCGAGCACCTACACCACGGTAGGAGCGCTCTCCCCGAATTTGGTGTCTCTAGGTTCAGCGGTTTGGCCTGGGCATTGATTTTATGTTGAGATTGAAAGGCTGATCCCATAAACAACCCCCTACTACAATCAGTCCATGGCAAAGCTGGAGCTGCCAGAGTTTTACTACTGAACAAAACAGCAAGAAATAGAGAAACTATATTGTAAACTAATCTGGTATAGAGCAATATCTCATGGTAGCCATAACCAGTAGCCCAGGGCAATGAGTTATGTGCCAGTGTCCATGATCCCGGATACTACTGTCCTTTTATTACTGATACCTGAAGGTGAAGTCACAAATCAGACACACAGGCAGTAAAATTAATGCACCCCTCACAGTAAGCACTAAAGAAACCAGAGATGTGCATTGGAGAGGGGGCCCATATCCAATGATATCCCAAGACAGAACATGCCAGTGGAGAATGAGAACTCACATAGGGCAAACATCCCCTCCCTCCCACATTTATAATGTTAAAATTAATGGGTATACATACTGATAGAATTGCAAATGCACGTAGTGATTCACCAATCAATGACATATTCTCTTTAAGTGGCAAAAAATAAGACATGGGATTCATCTTCCATTCTGATGGAAGTCTATAATCTACCTAGCACCCAGAACAAAAAGATTCAGCAGTACATCCAACTACACACTAAGAAGAGCAGAAAAAAGTGTATGATGAGCAAAAGCCCTCTATGGTTTGGGGCCAACATACCTGAAGGACCAGCTACTCCCTTATAAACCCACCCAACCGCTATGGTCATTGGAGGTCCTGTTTTGGGTGTCCCTGCCTTCTTAGGCAGAAGAGAACCCTGGAGAGGGCCTTTTTGGTCATGGCACAAGAGCTCTAGAACTCTCTCCCCAAGGAGAGTCCTCCATTCCTGTCTGTTGCCATCTTCCACCAGCAGGTGAAGACTCTTGTTTTGTTTGGCATTCCCTCAGTGATGCCTCCTTCCTGACCAATGCTTTAATTGCTGTTTTTATGTCTTTGTGCATATTTTACCTCTATTTTTAATTTGTTTTAATGATGTATAGCTTTTTTTGGCAGGGGGAGGTTGATTTTAATGTGTTTAAACTGTGATTTTATCATGAATATTTTAAATTGTTAGCCACCTTGCTGGACCTTGTGAGGGTAGAAAGTTGGGAAACAACAACAACAACAACAACAACAACAATACATAGTTGACCTTAACAACCCATTTAACTAGCCCTTTACCTGCAGCCCTATCCATCCTGTTTGTGTTGAAATTGGCTGCTTATTTTATCAACGTACCATAACCACTTCTTCACTAGTTAAAATGCTAATGGTTCAAAGTGTATGTTTGTTTGACAGGTTACATCACACTTCTTTCTTTTGTTCTTTGATTGCATTTTCATATGCAAATACAACACTGGGGATGTTATGAAAGGCAGCCTTCCACCCAACAGAGCTGCAGCAAAGATTTCATTTGACCTGAAGTACAAGGGACTGACACTGCAGCTCTAATTTGTAGGGAGGAATCTGAGCATCAATTTTTAGCCTTATTGTAAGAACTAAATTATTGTTCAAGGAGTCAGTATTCCCTGGAACACTTAGGGCTTAGGTGCTACCCACCCCAATGTGTGAGAGAGAGAGAGAGAGAGAGAGAGAGAGAGAGAGAGAGAGAGAGAACTAACTTACGTTAATTCATAGACCTGGGTCTGATTTTCTGGCCATTCCACTAGACACACCACCCGGCCAGGCAGGTCTAAGGTTCTTGCATAGTAGCCTTGTGGGAACGATAACAACAAAGCCAGTAACCATATGACACAGATGACAAATCTGGTGGCTGTGGCTGATAACCGTGGTTGCATTGGATGGATAATGGCCATGTATCTGGAGTAAAGAGAGAGAGAAAGAGTTTAAAAATATAGCAGCAAAACATAAGAAATACCGAGTTGCTGTTCTCACCTCTTTAAGACCCAATGATGTGACTTATTCATCTTCCCCATTTATCAAGGTGAGACAAATGGGAACATGGGGTAAGATGGCAAACTATTTATGTATGAATTATATGTGTGCCCTGCCTTTTCAATAGCAAGCTCAAAGCAAGGTAACAAAATCAAAATCACAAAAGCAATTGCATTAAACCAATGCAAAATAATAGGCAAGACTGTTGTGACGACATCATAACAATCTTGTAGAAAACCGAGGACTGACAACAAATTCCAGGTGTCTGCAGTACAGAAGCTGAACCAAGGACAGTCCTGTCCCACCTTCTGCAATCTTCTACCAAACTGGATTGTTCCAACTGGCATTTATGTGCAGCACAGTGCTTTCACATTCATTGCATCATCTCACAGTCTTTGGGGAGATCTCTGATTCTATATAAACAGAGAAAATGTATTTACATGAGCTGTTTTATTATCTGGCTTTCAACCTGCAAGTTCAGGAGGCAAGATTTTGCTTACACATGCTGGAAAGCAGGCAGGGAAGATAGAGAGGATAGTGGCAGGGTCTGTATCTTACCTCTTATACACTCCCTTTGACAGCTTGCCTGTTTTACAGGATGGAGAGGGGGGATACACAGGGTGTACTGAGGCTATAGCGCCTCCCCCAGAATAGGTAGTTAGCCCATCTTCCAGCAGGGGACAAAAGCAAAGGTTGTGCTTGCACACACTGGAGGGTTTACTGCAGTGGTTGAGGGAGACTAGAAGCAGAAATCCATGCTTTGCTGTTCCTAGCTGTTAAGAGATGTGCTTAAAATTGTATTTTATTTGTATTGTGCTGACGTGTGTATGTATGGAATGTACTTGCATTTGTGTATGGGTTGGGAAAACTGTGTGCTTTGGTCTGCCTGCATTTGGAAGCTGCTATGCTGATGTGCTGCCTGCACCAATATGCTAATGAAGACACACACACACACCTACCCACCCTGCCTGGAAAGAAGGCATTCTCCATTACAGTCAGCCACGAGGACTCTCACAAACAACAGGTCCTCCACCATCAAGGAATTCCTGGTCAACACGTAACCCTCATATCTGGTTTGCATCTGAAAGTGACTTCTTCCTGTTTACTGCTTGGGAACCAGCTAGAGCATCTACACATCAAAGGTTTCCTTGGCAATACAACTTCACACCTTGACCAGATGCTTCCATTGAGTTAAAGGTTAAGATTTGAATATTGCCCACTCCCTCTAGGTAGATACATCACATCCCAGTAACCAATAGGTATAAGGAATGGGACGGACTACAGGTAGGCACAGATGCCAACCCCCAAACTAGGTTTTAAAAGGTGAGGAGCAACCTTTGTTCCACGCTAGCTAGCCATCTTTACCCCACCTAGGCAACTCAAGTTCTACTGCAGATAATTCTCACGTGCTCTCTTGGACTGCAGCCAAGAAGCCCACATGTGTTGGCTGGTTCCAACTGTGTGAAGTAGAATCCCTCAGTTAGATCTTTTGTTCCCGCATTCTTCATTGAGAAGGTCAAACTCTCTTCTGGATCAGATAAGTATAACCGTTACCCTTTTCTGTGTTCCTATCCAATTAGTTAAAGGTTATTATTTTCTATACTGATTGCTTTCCATTTCTATTGTATCTAAAGGAACTTGTGAGAGTGTGTGAGCGAATCTGTTTTTGTATGCTTGTGAATTCAACTATTATTCAGTAAAGAGAACAACTTATTCTATAAACATCCAGTCGTGTTGTCTCTTTCTATGGGGAAAAAGGAGTCTCTGTTCTGATTCTGCCCTCTATATACATTGGTTAAAAGAACCCACAAGTCCCTGTCGTACAGAAGACAGATTTGGGCTAAAGGATTAATCTCCTAACGGGGATTTCTCCTAACACAGCAATAGGCAGTTCTCCTGCTCAGCAGATTGGGAAGTGGGAACAGAGACAGATGAGTAAGGCATCCTTCTATTACAGCAAAGAGAAAGTTCACACACACACACACACACACAAAAATGGTGATGATGTAGAATCAGATCATCTCTATGAGAAAGTGGGCTACTGATTCCACATCTGTAATCTCGAGCAACTTTACTATATGAATAGAAAGCCATAGGGAGGGGGCTAAATATGCAGAAGTCACAGGTAAATCGCCTGGGATAGCACAGTGTGGTTTAAACAAAACTAAACTACATGAGCAATGGGAGCTGATCCTACCCTTTCCCCTAATTCCTTACTTCTAGGGAAGCACTGTGAAAATATGGTCCTAGAAAATGGCCTGGGTCTGGGATCCCTGCCCTGTGTTCTTTATAATGCTCAGAAATTAGTTGCCGGTTCTCTATTCCTGCATGCACGGTATCTGATTCAGACTGTAACTGGGGTACACATGAAGAGAGGGTGACACATCCCAGCATTCTTTTCAAAGTGCCCTCTAAGTGCGAAATACATGACAGTCAACTCAAGACCACCCTGAGAAATAACATAGTCCTATTTTTAACAGATATAAAAGAACTTAAATTTCTTCTAACATTTTTCCTTTGAGCGAAATGATTTGCATTTCACCTTCTTCTCCATTCCAAGAACTGCCACAAGTATCCAGGTGAGTGAGAACCACAATCCCCCCCCCCAATGATTGCTTGAGGGTTTGGGGGAGCAGCAACTAAGGATTGTAAATTTAGGAGTTTCTCTCTAATAAAATGGTATCATAAGACTGTGCTGGAGCTTTTTATTAGATGCTCCATTTCTCAAGAAGTCAATTAAATCCCTATGAAATATTCTGCTTCAAGCATCAGAAAAAACATGGGAGTTCCATAATTTTGGAGAATAAATTCTTGGAACCAGCTGTCAGCCACAAAGATGGAGGAGCTGGGGGTTGTCCAAGGAGGGAATAGCCGTGATTGATAAGCTGATGACTTTGGGTTGCTATACCTGTAGAAAATTGGGGGAGGAGGAGGCGCTTAGGATTTGCCTGCTTCAGGGAACCCACAAAAACCCTTAAACTGAAGGTAAGGCTATGAGCCCCTAGCATCAAACCTGTAATGTAAAGTGGTGAGGGATGCAGCCCCTGGCTTTCAACTGAGTTGTCGTGGAGGAGCTACACCCAGGAATGTATTTTCTGTGGGAAATAGACACAGCTATCACCCTGACTTCCTAATGCAGCTAACTTTCATTCCAATACTAAAGAAAGAAACAAGGGCCCTGGTCACACGGGCCGGATATTTTTTTTTTTGAAAATTTATTTTCCAAGTTTTCACCTTTACAATCCACAAAACAATATACAGATAAACAAAATTAGATCACTTATACATCTCCAAAAGAAAAACTTTCAGTTCCAAAATAAAGTTTCCTAGCATTTAACTAACATTTTACATTTTTCGTTTATGTTTTAGCCAGTCATAGATAGTTTTCCATCTTTTCCAAAATACATTTTCAGGTTTGTTGTTCAATTCTAAGCTTAGTTTGTCCATTTCCGCAATATCCAAAATCTTATGTTTAAGTTCTTTAATAGATGGTATATCTTTTGATTTCCATCGCCTTGCTATCAATATCCTGGCTGCTGTTAGAATATATACTATTATTTTTTTGTGGTTTTTAACATTATCCGGGATCATATTTAATAAGAATATTTCAGGTTTTAAGGGAATATTTAGTTTAAATACTTCTTTTATGATTTTATGGATTTTTTTCCAATAAGGTTGTATTTTTTCACATCTCCACCAGATATTAAGGTAAGTACCTATATTTTTCCCGCACCTCCAGCAAAGGTTGGAGGTGCCCCAATGACAGATTTGACAGTGGAATACCTCTACAGCAAGTTGGATGTGGTCTATAGGTCATTCATCATATATCAAGAAAAATAATCTGCCTGGGGAAATAGTAGTCCAATTCTCGAAGAGACATGTAAGACACTTGATTTTGAAAGCAACTACGGGAACACCATTGAAAATCGAGGACAACAACATCAGGATTCTAAAAGACATTCCATTTGACATAAGACAGAAGAGAAAGAACTACAAAGAATTAATCCTTTTCTTACAAACAAACGGCATCATTTACAGATGGTTAATTCCAGAAGGCATCATTTTCAAGCTTCACGATAAAAAAGAAAAGATTGACTTTGTTTTTAAAGCATGTGACTTTTTGTGAACACAGCTTGGGGAACCAGAGGAGGACAAAAAGGAAGAAGAAGAAAGCAAATCTGATGGCGAGTTAGGCTCGAGTTCTTTCATCTTTTAGTTCGACCCAATCCTTAATCCATGTCATCGCGGCTGAGAGGTAGTAAAGCTGCCAATTGGGCAATGCAAAGCCCCCTTTCTTTTTACTATCCTGTAGGTATTTGGTTTTAATTCTCTGTCTTTTAGATTGCCAAACGAATTTACTTGTTATTCTTCCTAGGTCTTTGAAGAACTCATAATTTTTAAGATGGGTAAATTTTGTGCTAGAAATAGGATTCTTGGTAATATATTCATTTTTATAGTCGCTATCCTTCCCATTAAGGAGATATGTTTTTGTTCCCAGTTTTTCAGATCTATACTGATTTCTTTTAGTAGTTTTTGATAGTTATTTTCAAACATTTTTGCGGTGTTATCTGATAGCCAAATACCTAAGTATTTAGCTTTATGCACTACTTCCATTTCGGAAATTTCTTTTAACCTTGTTATCAATCTCGGGGAGCAGTTTTTAACTATTATTTTTGTTTTTTGAATATTAATTCTAAACCCAGCTAGTTGTCCAAATTCTTTTATATCCTTTAATAAGATTGGCAAAGACTGCTCTGGATCTTCCAATACAAATATTAGGTCATCGGCAAAGGCTTGTACCTTGAATTCTTCCCCTTTTACTCTCAACCCTCTTATCATTACATTGGATCTGATTTTTTCAAGTAGTGACTCAATATTGCGGGGGGGAGGCGTGGCTGTTTGCCCCGGAGCGAACTACCGTGCAGCCGGCGGATCATACATCCCTCCGACGTCCCGTGGTTCGGGGGGAGATGCCGATCATACCACAATCCTGTGGCGTGGCAAAGAAGCGGCGCGGCGCAATCACAGAGGCACCACTGCCGTGGCAAACGGGCTTGTGGGTTTTTTTAAAAACCAAAGTGTGCGCATGCGCCATTGGGTGCTTGTGCACATCCCATGGAGACTTGGGGGGAAAAAACCTTTTCACCTTGGGACATGGGTGGGCTCTGGATGCCACGACCTACCACCGGAAACACGATCAGATGCCCGCCCTTGCCCCGTGGTTTCCGGAAACTAGTACCTCGGAGGTACTAGTTTTTTACCCCGCATCTTCGGCGGGAAGCCTCGGGTGAGCCATGGGAGCTCTACACTTCCCAGATGTTGCGGTGTGATTGCGCCCGGAAAATCCGCCTATCTTCCGTCTCTGTACAGTGGCTAATGCTCCGTGTGACCGCAGCCAAGCTTAGTTTTTTAAAACAACAACTGAAAACTCCAAATCCAGCTTGTTTTTTGCACATCCCTGATTCCAGAACTGATACAGCCAGATCTTCCAGGAGGCTTTATGACGATGCACTCCCAAACAGGACTGTTCTCAGTTTTCCACAATACCTGTTTGTAAGAAAGAGCTAGTGCACGCTCACTTCACAAATGAACCTGGGGACAAGTACCTGGAGAAATGTATGGTTTCAATCACACGGTCAGCTGTACATGCACTGAATGTATTAAGAGAATTATTCAACAAAAAGAAAAATCAAGTGTATGTGCATTCACTGTAACTTGTAAACAGGGCTAAAATGAGGGTGGAATATGATGGAATAAGCTGTGGAGTCTTGTGAGCAAAAATTCTGCTTTGTGAGTGACTGGCATTAAAATCGTGAGCCAGCGATTTGGCTACTGCATGAATCGGTTTTCTCTGGAGCCCTCCTTCCCGAGCTGAGACAAAAATGTGTGAGCTGGAGGCTAAAAAGCTGTGAGCTGGCTCACACTAACTCAGCTTAGCGGGAACACTGCTCACATGTCTCTTTGAGAATCTCATTACTATTTCCCCAGGCAGATTATTCTTTTATATATATACGGAATATGACCTATAGGCCACATCCATTTTGCTCAAGTACTCCGCCGTCAAATCTGTCACCGGGGCTAATGCTTCGCTCAGCATTTGCTTCAGATTCTGTCCTTTAGATTCTGGGACACCCTGGAATCGGAGAACCAAGTTTGCTTTCTCCATTTGCAGCTGTAAAAGTTGTTCTAAACAAACAAACAAACAAATACCTTTATTGGCATAAAATATGAAACAGTTGCCATAGGGTAAAACAATCCTATAAAATTTGTGAAAAATAGATAACTTCTGGAAACATTACTAAAAGTTGTTCTTCTGTGGAGACTTGCTTCTTTTCCAATTTTTGTACCTTTTTCTTCACCTTTTGAGTAGTGGCGTCAACTTCTTTCACCTTCTCAGCTGTTTGCTCTGTAATTTTAGGGGTCTCATTCACTTTTGCTTGCTGGGTGGTGATACATTTGGTCATTGTAGACAACTGTTCCTTGACGTTAGTCATCTGTTCCAGCAGGGGGCACAGAGATTCTGCCAACATTTTAGCCAACTCGGTGGTTCCTTCCGGTTTTGGACTCTCCCCTTTCGCTTTTAAAAGTTTCTCCTTCTCCGTTCTCTTCCCCGCCATCTTTTATCGAGTTTTGCTGCAGTTTCTAAAGTCTCTGAATGTGTGCTCAAACACTTATACATGCCTTGGTAAGCTTTTCTCAACAGATTTCAACGCTTTCGCTTCCGCTCCCCCCCGTTTTTTTGCTTAAAAGTTCATGTGCATGGGAGGGGCCCCTCCCCCCGCTCGTTTCACTTCTCGGTCCGTGGGGTGGGGAGCTTTCTTTTTAAATTGTCAAAGACGCTTTATTCTGATTCATGTTCATATTGGTCTTCCAACCTCGCTTAGTCTCTAATTTGACCGCTCGATCATCAGCGCTTGTCCCGGTCAACGTCACTAGGTTCCATACGGACACTCGCAGGAGGGACCACTTTTTCTATCCATTTCCTCCACCTCAGCCTTCTGCCTTTCTGTCCCTCAGGCCTGACCACCTCCTTGATTTCTGACCTCACTCAAGCTGCCAGCAGTATCACTAATGACTGGTGGCAGGGCTCTTATACTAATGTCAGGTCTAATAACAGCAAATTGATGACAAAATTGATTCTTGCCCTTAACTGGAATTCACATGACTTACTTTCTCACTACTTTTTTTTTTAGGGGGGGGGACCCTACAGTTCTCAGCATTGTTTTAAAAGAATAAGGGCAGAAAGAGCAAGGCTGTGGGCAGGCATACCACTTCAGGCAGGCCATCTCCTTCCAAAGGGTCTGCCTTTACCTCTTGGACTGGCAGAAGAAACGGCAGGGGAGGAAATGACATCAGGCTATGTGCCAATGGCCATGGTGGCTTAGAGGTTAAGACACTGAGTTGCAGACCGGAAGGTCTTTAGTTCAGCTAGTTCGAGACCCTAGTGCCGCATGACGGAGTGAGCTCCCATCTCTGGCCCCAGCTCCTGCCAACCTAGCAGTTCAAAAGCAAGAAAGTGCAAGTAGATAAATAGGTACCACTTCAGTGGGAAGGTAACAGTGTTCCACGAACCTCGGCATTTAGTCATGCCTGCCACATGACCATGGAAAACATCTTGGACAGCGCTGGCTCTTCACCTTGGAAACAGAGATGAGCACTGCCCCCTAGAGTTAGATTCAACTAGCTTTCGAGCAATAATAATAAAGTTTCTTGAGTGTCAAGTTGACATCGCGTCTAGGTTTTTGCCCAGACGTGATGTTGGCACATAGCTCGATGTCATTCCCACCTCTTGCTCTGCCCGCTAAAGCTCCTGGGGCTGCCATCTGGCATCCCTAGCTCTAACAATAAGGACCAGGAGTTAGTCTTGGAGGTAGAAGGGGACGCGAAGTCAGAGCAGGACCCACAGTATGTGCATGTGTGCAGGGCTGTAAGGTCTGAGCAATAAGCAAAGTGATTTAGCGGCTTAATTTTGGATAACACTTAACTGATATCATGTGACCCAGGCAGAGCAGAAAGAAAAAAGGCTGTGATGGTCAAGTCAGGGGTCTGGAAATGACCACAAAGTTCATGTAGGTTAAACTTAAATTTCAGCAGCAGTCTCATGGGAAAGCACGGAGCACAGGGCTTCTCTTTCCTTTCCTCTGTGTGTATGTTACATTGCCAAAACAAATCAGTATGACAGTGGTAAGAATCACAATGGAAGCAGCTGGCTGCGAAACCCATTTTAAAAGCCTGGCCTCCAAAAATATAATTATCCAGAAAAATATTTCACCTGAAGGCTTTAATTCCTCACCTTCTCCAAACCAGCATTTAAATTTGCATTCAGCTGACACAGATGCTGGCCCAACAATCCCAGCTAGAGAGAGAGAGAGAGAGAGAGAGAGAGAGAGAGAGAGAGAGAGAGAACCTCATTCTCTCATGCAGCCCCCTCCCAGGAGCACTGAAGGTCAAAGTTGCCCAATATGTGACGTTGAATAACTAGGATGAACAGGCAGAGCAGGAAAAGGGAAGCCTCAGTCCTTAAGATGCCACAGAGCAGATTCTGCTGGGACATCATTCCTCCAAAGAGTCAAAGGCAAATCTTTGCTCTGACCTAAAGAGAAATGGGAGAAAGGCTTCAAGCTTAGGGGCTCTGTAAAATCTGAAAGATTTAGCTATCGCCCTCTTGAAAGCTGTCTGCAATTTCTTCAAGGGACTGCCTGCGCTGGTGATATTAAGAAAGACCACGAAAGATTGCCTGAGAAGGGCAAAACCTTAACCATCATAGCTGCTACAAAAGAAACAGAGGAATAAATAACAGTTTCAGATCACATCGGGGCAGAATTGGGCTGGATGTGACAAAGTGCTTTTATGTACTAGCTGGAGTGTTTCTGCAGTGAAGTAATGTGTCCAGGGGGAATGGGGAACCTCCTTTTCAGTTTTAAACGTAAGATTGGCATAATATCTCTCAGGCGATGGCTCGGATGGAAGGAATTCTTGGCTCTTCAGGGGATTTGACTGTGGTCTGCATGTGCAGAGAAGGAGGGAGAGGAATCCATACATGACAGAAGGACTGCTTCAGATGGGCAATGTTAATAAACACTGTTCCCCATGAGTAGAAAAGTAGCTCATCATGAAGAAAATCTCATTATCGGTTTTCAAGGAGGTGTTTCTTTTCTTTTTCTTTTTTTTACATAGGAGCAGGGGTCGTTTTGTAGAAAAAGAGCTAGGGGAACTCACTAGCATAACTCATTAGCATATGCCACAACCCCTGACATCACCGGAAGTGTGTCATAAGGCCACACCCCCTGACATCACCGGAAGTGTGTCATAAGGCCACACACCCCGCCCCCAACGGTCCCGGCCACCGCCGGCCTTGCAGCTCCACTGCCGAGCCCCATGAGGGGCCCGGCGGTGGACCTGCAAGGCCGGCGGGAGTGTGAGGAAGCCACGCCAAGGCCCTCCCTGGCCCCAGGCAGGCAGGGGTGGGGAGAGGCAGGGAGGAAGCAACTTAACCTCCCTCTTTTCCTGCCTCCTCCTGGCTGAATGAGGGCCGGAAGCGGGGCGGCCGGAAGCGGGGGGCGGGGCTTCGTCATGTGCCCTGCCCCCCGTACCTCACCCGGGGGAACTGCGATCCCCCGTGTTCCCCCCCGAAATGACCTCCCCAATTCTGCTGCAGAGGCAAGCCTAGAACAGAAGAAAAGCCCTGCTTGTTCGGATGAAGGGGATTCGGCATTCTATTTCCAACCAGTGACCTCCAGAAGCACACAAAGAGCATTTG
This sequence comes from Gekko japonicus, assembly GCF_001447785.1. Taxonomy (NCBI): domain Eukaryota; kingdom Metazoa; phylum Chordata; class Lepidosauria; order Squamata; family Gekkonidae; genus Gekko; species Gekko japonicus. The sequence goes on from NW_015172553.1 coordinate 2,474,704, forward strand.
AAGGCAGTAGCCCAGCTCTGTTGTCTGTTCCCATTATCTGGGTACACTGCTTGTCAATATGGAGACTCTATTTAATTATCCAGGCTAGCAGTCCATGGATTCATCCAGTCCTTTACAAAAGCCATCTAGCGATCATAATCATGTTTTATGATGGAAAATGTATGTAAGACTTCCAGTGAATTCCAAATAGGTTACTGTCCTTTTGCATCACAACACAGCTTATTGACTGGCATTCATTTTATTATTGACTGTTCCCTAGCTAGAGGACTCCTCTCCTCTCCTTCTCTGCCTTGAATGTTGTACAGGAAGATGCAAAAACTCTGTTCGCAAAAACAGGACTGCTGGACTGGCAGAAACACGTCAGCAGCAGCAGCTCTGAATCAGCCACATTTTATTTATTTATTTAGATTTCTTAACCATCCTTCCCCGCTTATGCAGGGCTCAAGGCAGTTTAAAAGGTAAAGGTTCCCTTGCTCGAAAGCCAGCTGAATCCGACTCTAGGGTTGTGGTGCTCATCTCCGTTTCAAAGCTGAAGAGCCAGCACTGTCCGAAGACGTTTCCGTGGCCGGCATGACTAAACACCAAGGCGCACGGAATGCTGTTACCTTCCCACCGAAGTGGTACCTATTTATCTACTTGCAATTTCTTGCTTTCAAACTGCTAGGTTGGTAGGAGCTGGAACTAGAGACGGGAGCTCACTCCATCATGCGGCACCCGGGTCTCGAACTGCTGAACTACTGACCTTCCACAGCCTGCAGTTCAGCGTCTTAACCACTTGAGCCACCGCAGTTTACAACAATATAAATTCATGACAATTTTAAAACTAATTAAAACTACAAAAATTCAATATTAAAACATTCGGTATATAAATATTTAAACACTTTAAAAACAAGATGGGGGAGAACTGTCGCTGGCCTCAATCAAAGGCTTGACGGAACATCTCTGCCTTGCATGTCCTGTGGAACTTTAATAGATCAGACAGTGCATGGATGTCATTCAGCAGAGAGTTCTACCAGGCTGAGACCAAGGCTGAGAAAGCCCTGGCCCTGGTCAAGGCTAGCTGGATATCTTTGGGGCTGGGAATCCTAAGGAAATTCTTATCTGCTGATCTCAATGCCCTTCCGGGGATATATCAGGAGAAGTGGTACCAAGGTCCCTGACATCACCTTAATCAGGTGGCCTTAATCACTCATTCCATGCACCAGTGCCACAAGAATTTTTTTAAAGGGGGGGATAAACATAAAACAAATTCTTAGGAAAATGAGCCTGTCAGATCAGAACACTTGTCTCGCATGTGCTAAACACAGAGGTCATTTCGGGGGGGATCGCGGGGGATCGCAGTTCCCCTGGGTGAGGTATGGGGGCGGGGCACATGACGAAGCCCCGCCCCCTGCTTCTGGCTGCCCCGCTTCCAGCCCTCATTCAGCCAGGAGGAGGCAGGAGAAGAGGGAGGGTAAGTTGCTTCCTCCCTGCCTCTCCCCACCCCTGCCTGCCTGGGGCCACGGAGGGCCTTCGCGGGGCTTCCTTGCACTCCCGCCGGGCTTGCAGGTCCACTGCCGGGCCCCTCATGGGGCTCGGCAGTGGAGCTGCAAGGCCGGCGGCGGCCGGGACCATTGTGGGCGGGGTGTGTGGCCTTATGACACACTTCCGGTGATGTCAGGGGGTGTGGCATATGCTAATGAGTTATGCTAATGAGTTCCCCTAGCTCTTTTTCTACGAAACGACCCCTGGCTAAACAGCATCCAAGGCAGCACATCACAGATTTGGGTGTTGGACTGGCAGGAGTTAATATCTGGTGAGAACGCTTTGCAGCAGCAGAAAAAAGGAAGAGCGATGGAATGGAGCAACACCGTAACACACCCAAATACACCCTTGCCAGGAACAACATGAGAGCTTCTACTCCTTATCAGTGCCTCACAGCTAATCCATCTTGTTAATTATCCCTTTTCCACAGAACCTCACATGCCATTTGAAAACCTAATGAATCTCACTGCATCAGTCTAGAGCCCAGTTTTCTGGTCCCCCCCCCCCATTATCCCCACTTCCCACAGATTTGCTCTGAATTAGGGCTACTTCCCAGGAGCTGTTTACTCCATCCAGACAGAAACGTTTAGGAAAGAGAGGCCCTGGGAGCCTTAAGAATCAGGCACTGGTTTCCTGCTCCCTTCACCAACAAAGTCACTGAAAAGAGAACCACAGGCATGAAAGCCAATGCACCAACATCAACAGAGTGCCATTGTGGTGTAGTGATTATAGCAGGCCCATAGCCAGGATTTTGTGGCTTGTGGGGCAATTATTTTTTTCCTGGTGGGGCTGAAGTTCTCAGTGCAGAGGGAAAAAGCCAGAATTCTGAGGTTATGACTCAGCACCTGTGGAATCAAGCCTTTTAAAATCAAAGCATAGAGGCTTCTGCAAATCTTAGCCCCAGAGTGTGACAATAGCAGGCTGAGAAGCGGGGGTGGGGGGAGAGAAAATTTCTTCTGATAGATGGTAGGCGTGGTACTGAAAATACTTATCTGAGTTTGGCCAGTAAACTCACTCCAATTTGTATAAAAACACATAAAACTTTATTTACAAAAACAAAGGACAAACAATACATTGATAGAGGAAAGAATGCATACAGTTCAGCAAGGAATGCAACCCAAAACAAAAAATCTAGTTGGCTATTCTGCTCACTACCTTTCTTATCAGGTACATAGCTCTGGCATCTCAACTGATTCCTGATGAGCAGAGTCTCTGGAAGCATAGCAGCAGGGTGGAATTTCAAGAGAGCTTCAAGGCAGTCTATTATCTCTCTGAGTCTTCTCAAACTGTCTATTCTACACAGGTATTCTTAACCATTTAGCCAATAGAAAGCAGGATAGATCTCTAAATTGCAAGCTGTCAACCACTTTAGATTACAGTTCTCAGCTGCTGCAAGTTAATCCTTCTCTGAGGGGCGATTCCCGGGGGCACTCAAGGAGGCGATGGTCCTCCCTCTCCTAAAAAGATCTTCTTTGGACACGGCTGAATTGGCTAATTATCGACCGGTGTCCAATTTGCCCTATCTGGGCAAACTTATCGAGAGAGCGGTGGCATTACAGTTGCAGGGCTTTCTAGATGGCACTTCCGTCCTAGATCCTTTCCAGTCCGGCTTCCGTCCAGGGCATGGATCAGGGTGGTGTGGCGGCACTGTTGTTATTCTGTCGGTCACATTTGATATGGTCGACCACCAGTTGCTGACCCACTGCCTCGCCGATGTGGGGATTCAGGGACTTGCCCTTCAATGGCTTGCCTCTTTCCTACAAGGTCGGGGACAAAGGGTGGTGATAGGAGAACAGCAGTCCCAGAGACACCCCCTTGAATGTGGGGTGCCCCAAGGGGCTGTATTATCCCCGATGTTGTTTAACATCTACATGCGCCCCCTTGCCCAGATTGCCCGGAGGTTTGGCCTTGGGTGTCATTAATATGCGGATGACACCCAGCTCTATCTGATGTTGGGCGGCCAGTCAGACTCCAGCTCAGAAGATCTGCACCGGGCGTTGCAAGCCGTGGCTGGTTGGCTCTGACTGAGTCGGCTGAGGCTAAACCCGGCAAAGAGGGAGGTCCTGGGTTTGAGTCGTTGTGGTTTGGGGTTGGGGCTCCCGCTCCCGACCTTTGAGGGGGCGCCCTTGGTGCCAGCATCAGAGGTTAGGAGTTTGGGGGTGCTCCTGAACTCCACATTATCTATGGAGGCCCAGGTAGCAGCCACTGCCAGGGCGGCCTTCTACCATCTTCGGCTGCCTCGGCAGTTGGTTCCCTTTCTCGACCACGATGACCTAGCCACAGTGATCCATGCGACGGTCACCTCAAGGCTAGACCATTGTAACACTCTCTACATGGGGCTGCCTTTGTCGCAAATTTGGAAGCTGAAGCTGGTGCATAATGCTGCAGCCAGGCTGTTGATGGGCCTTCCTATGGGGGCACACATCCAGCCTGTGCTGAAAGCGCTGCACTGGCTGCCGATAGCATACCGGATTCGCTTCAAAGTGCTGGTTCTTACTTTTAAAGCCCTAGATGGCCAGGGTCCGACATACCTACGGGACCGCTTCTCCCCATATGTTCCCCAGTGAGCACTACGGTCCGGGACTAAACATCTCCTGGTAGTTCCAGGTCCCAAAGAGCCCAGACTAGCGGCGACTAGGGCTAGGGCTTTTTCGGTGGCGGCTCCTACATGGTGGAATGAGCTCCCAGAGGAGATCTGGGCCCTGCGGGACCTTGCACAGTTCCGCAGGGCCTGCAAGACGGAGCTCTTCCACCAGGCGTTTGAGTAGGAGCCGCCACAACTGTTACCATCTGTCCTAGCCCTTATTACCAACTCACCGTGAGTGCAAAAATGGTGGTACTGCGTGGAGCTGTGGCCACTAAGGATACCATCCTGGTGACATAGGTTCCCTTGTAAGTTGTTGTGGAGAGCACTTATGTTGCACTGAATGTTTTTAAAATGCAGTTTTAATGTTTTATGTATTGGGCATTGGCCCCATCTATACGCCGCCCTGAGCCTGTTCGCGGGGAGGGCGGGTCATAAATTTAAATAAATAAATAAATAAATAAATAAATCACTTCTACCAGCCTAAGCAACAATTCTGGTTAACAAGTCGGCAAGTGGGGGTGATGACTTCTATAGTCAAGAAAGCTAACACTTAGTCAGAATAATTCTCTTAAAGGAAACCAGTTTCTTGACACAGGGTTGGAACGGATCCTAGAGGTCATCTACTCCAGCCCCCTTGCTCAGTGCAGGAATTAGTCAACTACAGCACCCCACTCTGCTTAAAGAAGCAGACACCTTTAAAAATGTTTAAATTATTGGAAAAAAAAGCATTTACAGGAGAAATTCTTGTGGGGCTGTGCCTTTAAGAAATGGGGCAGAGCCCCCCCTGTACTGTAGCTATGGGACTGGATTATAGTGTAATCAGTCAGAATATCTCAGCCTGGTCTACCTAGGGTTGTTGTGAGGAGAACCATGGAGGACAAGAAAAGATGATGGAGCACCTCTCGTTTTGGCTCATGTTCTGCTTGCCCATACGAACAGAAAGCTGATCTTTCAGTTTGATGGTAAGCATTTTGAGCCTGTTTGGTGGGTTGCCTTTCAAATATTCAAACAGTACAGAGTAACAGTTTGGCTGACTTTTACACTTGTCTGTTCTTGCACAGTTCAGTGGGAGTCACAGAACTGTCATCACTACATTCCACTCTGAAACAGAGAGTAAACAAACCAGTCAGTCAGTCAGTGATTCTTAAACAATGAGTCAATACTATGACAGGTGATTTTTGTCTTGTCTCTTTGGTTCCTCCAGACTGAAAAGGCTCAAAAGAGTTCACACCAAGGCTGGAATCAATACATATTAGGAACTAGCACTTGCTGAGACCCAAAGGCCCAGTGAAGTAAGATCAGCATCACTTTTGCTTTGTGCAGGATATTCAGGTAGGTTGGACAGCTCTCTCTCCTGTGCTGCCTCCAGTCTTGATAGGTAACTTGTGAGAAATCCTCACTCACATTAGAAGACCACTGCTTCTTATCTTAGTTTCAGTACTGCTCATCCTCTTCTCTCTAAGATCCTTTTGGATATTTCCTCTTGATATTACTCTCTAAATTAAGACACTCTGAACATCAGGAGTCCCCAGTCTTGTTAAAATTCTACGTATAGCAGTTAAGGGGTTGCAGTACAAAAGACCAAAAGTAAACCAACAGTACTGCAAAATGTTCAAAAATATATTCAAAACCTTATAAGTATACAAAATTACAAAGTACAATAATAATTTTTTGTTTGTTACAGGTGATAACTGGTGATGGATGAAATTCTCCGGAGTATCTTCCGTTTCGTGAGAACTTCTTCTACATCAATATCCATCAAGGTGTCATCATTTCCTGGATATTCCAAACGGACTCAGCAATTCTCAAAAAAGAGAACTGTGAATTTTTGACAATGGGGAAAGAGCTACATCACAAAATGGCTGCCACAGGGAGTAAAAAACAAAATGGCTTCCATTGGATCTTGGAGCCAATAACATCATGTTGGGAAGCTGAAGGCAAGCATCCTCCTGTAGTGGAGGTATCTGTTTCTGAATGGGTGCTCCCTATAGAGACACAAATAATGACTTCTGGGTTCTTCTGAAAGACTGGGTATTTCGGGGCGGAAACAGATACTTAGTCAAAGAAAACCTATCAGCAGCCAGTGGGTGCAATACTGGGTGACAATGCTACACAAGAATGGAACACAAGACTCTAATTGGCAGTAGGGCTGGATCACGGTGAACCAAAGAGCTGCTTGGGGGCACCAAAAAGACAGAGGGTGGCAGTATAGGAGGTGATGATGGACATGGCATTCACCTTGTCATTTCATCCCAGAACCTTGCCACTGCTGCTTGCTCCAATGTGAACGGCAGAGATGCTGTCTCTGGATCCCACCTTGGATCCAAACAAGGGAGCACAGAAGGAGGGTACATGGGGCTGCATAATGCCCAGCAATGTTGGGAGTTTTATATTGGGAGTTTCTGGGGAATTCACCCCTGCCATTGCAGTGTCTCTGCTGCCTTCCAAACCTTTGGATTGCTAAGTGGCAAGGTCAGCCCTGGTCAATGAGTAAGCTGAAGCTGTATTTATCAGTGGCTCACTGGACCCAAGCCCAAAGCCGAGCACAAACACTTGGTAAACCTGACAATTTCCTCTGAAGAAAAAGAAACCACACTTCAATGACACTACTATTTTGCATTTTAATATTTTGTTGTGGCTTCCCCAACATTTCCATGACAACGCGTTATCCCTCAAGTGCGATGGTACATCAAGGCGGCTTTGAGCACAAAGCGAAACAAAACAATCAGAGGTAATAGAACAATCAGTTTGCTGCAGGGCTATTTTTGGGCAGAATGCACAGGAACGGAGTTCTGGCTGGCTTCAGAGTTGGCCACGCCCACTACAGCCAAAACCTCTGCATGCGTGGCTACAGAGGGAAGGCCTGGAGAGCGACCCCCCCCAGCAACTCCAAGGCGGGCGGGCCAGGGAGGGCCCTGGAAGCATTGGGGAGGCATTTAAATGCCTCCCTGTGCCTTCCCTGGCCTGTCCAAGGGCCGGCTTGCCCAGGCGCCCCGGAGCCACATGGCGCCCGGGCAAGCCAAGGGAAGGCAGTTTAAACTGCCTCCCCTTCCCTTCAAGGGGGGGGGGGCTTGCACGGGCTCTCCACAGCTAAGAGAGCACGGGCTCTCCACTGCAAGCCGAGGGAAGTCATGGGGGTGTGGCCTAATATGCTAATGAGCCATGGGGCGCCCAGGCAAGCCAGGGGAAGGCATGGAGTGTAGCCTGATATGCTAATGAGCTTCACTGTTGAGGTGTGGCCTATTATACTAATGAGTTCCTGCTGGGCTTTTTTCTACAAAAAAAGCGCTCGTTTGCTGCATCTGGAAGTCCACAGCCTGAATGGTTAGCTAAGAGGGGGCAGTGTCTCCCTGGCTCTGATGATGCAAGAGATATCAAGCGGTACTCACAGCTTATGTTTTTATGAGGCACCGTTCATCCCACAGGATCGTGAAATGTTTCACAAATGACAGCACGGTTCCATGTGGAGAACGGATGACGCAGAGTTGGGCAAGCTGTTCCACATTAGGGCTTCTAGATCTTTAACAGTTGCATAAAAGAGACTGCTACTGTTTTTATTGCACGAACCGTGTAACTTGGGCTTTAGTATCACAGAAAAGTGCAGCTGTCTGTCCCTGAAAGCTTACGGTCTGGATTTCAACAGTTGGGGGAGACAAGACAGGGAGGAGAGGACGGGGAGGCGAGGACAATGGATGCACACTTAATCACAGTGCTGCAAAGGTTTGAAAAGCTGTACTGGCTAAAATCTCCCCATAGAATCTTTCTATATCTATGCCCTGCTCAGTGCTGGGAATCTGAAGTGACTGCATTTACAACAGATGTGTGCTCAGCCTTCGCTTGAAAACCTCCATTGAGGGAGGACAAGGGTTGCCAGGCATTTTGGCGCTGGCATTTTGATGCTGCAATGGCACTTCTGACACCACTCCTGAAGTGACATCATTGCACTGGTGCACTACTGTAAAGGTAAAGGTAAAGGTTCCCTTGCTCGAAAGCCAGTCGAATCCGACTCTAGGGTTGCGGTGCTCATCTCCGTTTCAAAGCCGAAGAGCCAGCGCTGTCCGAAGACGTTTCCGTGGTCATGTGTCCGGCATGACTAAACACCAAGGCGCACAGAACGCTGTTACCTTCCCACCGAAGTGGTACCTATTTATCTACTTGCAATTTCTTGCTTTCGAATTGCTAGGTTGGCAGGAGCTGGAACTAGAGATGGGAGCTCACTCCGTCATGCGGCACCCGGGTCTCGAACTGCTGAACTACTGACCTTCCACAGCCTGCAGTTCAGCGTCTTAACCACTTGAGCCACTCCTCCAAAACCTGTTTTTCTCCAGTTGCTCTACTGAGTGGTGTCAGGCAACCTGGGCTGCCAGTGGGCTCTCCTGCCATAGCAGGAAACCTGGCAGACCAAGGGAGAACCCCCTTTCCATGTAGCTGGTCCCATTGCTGAACTGTTCTCACCATTAGAAAGTTTCTCCAGATATTCAACTGAAACCAACCCCTGAAGCCTTGCCCCAAGGGGCAGCAGAGAACAAATCTTTGGCCTCTTCCATACGACAGTCCTTTGGGTACTTTTGTAGAGTGCCTCACATCCACTCTGAGACTTCCCCTTCTCCTGAGTAAACATACCCAGTTCCTTCACAGGACTGGCTTTCCAGACCCCCGACTATTTTGGTTGCCCTCCTCTGAACGTGTTCTGATTTATCTTCATTTTTTTTGTACAGTGAAGCACACAAGCTAGAGCAGAGTATTTCAGAGGAGGTCTAAACTAGCGTGAAATAAAATGGAACTTTCCCCCCTTGTCACTTGAATCCTACGATTCTATTAATGCAGCCTAAAATCACAGTAGCTTTCTGCTTTGCTTTGCATAATAAATCTGAGGGCCTGAGATCACTTCTATCTGTTCAGCCAGGGAATTCATTGGATACTCTTTGTTTCTTTTCTTTTTTCTTTTGCCAACAAGACAGGGAGGAGAGGACAGGGAGACAAGGATAATGGATGCATACTCAGTCACAATGCTGCAGAAGTTTGAAAAGCTGTTTTGGTTAAAATCTCCCCACAGGATCCTTGAATTGGAATGGACCCAACTTATGGCAACCCCGTATGGTTTTCAAGGGAAGGGTCGTTCAGAGGTGGTCTGCCATTGCCTGCCTCTGCATAGCAACCCTGGACTTCCTTGGTGGTTTCCCACGTAATTACTGACCAGAGCTGACCCTGTTTAGCTTCTGTGATCTGATGAGATTGGCCTGGCCTGGGATAGATGGATGGGAAACCAACAGAATCACTAATCTGTCCCAGAAGACAATCAAGACTAGTTATTACCTGCACTGTTTGTTTGTTTATTTAGATATTTATACCCCACATTTCTCTCCAATGGGGACCCAAAGTAGTTTACAACATTGTTTTCCCCTCCCCCTGCCTGACCCCAAACCTTTCCCCTGAGCTGAAACAGCAATATTTGCATAACTTTGGAGCTACACTTGGAGTATTCCAAGCATGTGCAGCTCCAATATTATGTAAATAATTCCCCACTGAGGCTGTTCTGGTTAGGGGAAAGCCATGGGGGGAGGGGGCAAGAGCCCTTTCCTTCCCCCTCCAAATGCTGCCCTGGGTCGAATTAGCTCCTGCAGGCTTTAAAAGTGACTGTGACTGAGGTGAAAGCAGGTTCAATCCCGAGAACCCAGACCCAACTTGTTAGAAACTTTAAAACTTAGCCTTTATACAGAAGAATTGAAAACTTGGTCAAGCACATCCTCCTAATGTTGTAAAATAGTCAATAATTGTTTAATACTCAGACTATTTGATTAATCTTGCTCTATTGGAAAGAAGAGATTTCTTTGCCTTTTAAAAAATACTTTATTCTAAGGGAAAAGGTACACGGGATTGCTACAAATTAACAAAACACTAAGAGCTACATTTCTAAGCTTCCTACAGACAAGACAAGCACACACGTAATGGAGAATTCTCTCCTTCTTCTTGGCCCCTAGGAAGGAAGTCACCTGAAACAAATGACCAATCTGCATCAAAGTAGAAGTTACTTTTCCTGGGCTAATCCCCCATTGGCTCAGTGTCAGGTATCCCTTCCAGGTCAGTCTAAACAATAGCAAACTAGGAATACAAGTTAACCCTATAATGACTGAATCAGACCTTGTAAACACATACATTTCCAACACCCCTTCTCAAGGTCTGACATGTAAGTCATACATACAAAAACATTATTCATTATTCAATTCAACATTTGTACCAATCATATTCAACATTTTACGTAGACGTTCAAATTTCTCTTTGGTCAGTGGCTTAGTCAGAATGTCAGCCACCATTTCTTCTGTACAACAATGCTCAATATCTATCAGCTTCTTCTGGTACAAATCCTTCACTAAAGCACACTTAATACCAATTGATCTACTTCTAGCTGTGGTGCTTTCTTCCTTACATATGGTAATACAAGCCTGATTATCTTCAAACATAAGTACAGGTACAGGTTCTCTTATTCCAAAGTCCTTTAACATATGAAAAATCCATTCAAGTCTACTACAGGCACTTGCTGCTGAAACACACTCCGCTTCCGCTGTAGACTGCGCCACAACAGTTTGTTTTCTACTAGTCCAGTCTATTAGTCCATCTCCGTAGAAAAATAGATATCCACTTGTAGACTTGTAGTTGTCCGATTCTTCTCCCCAGTTGGCGTCCATGTATACAACTAGTCTGGGCCCTTCAGACGGTGCAATTCTCAGTTGTAAGTCCATTGTTCCTTTCAGGTACCGCACCAGTTTCTTTATTGCACTCCAATCATGATGATTAGGCGAACTCACTTTTCTGCATAAGGTGCCAACTGCCACTGTGATGTCTGGTCTCGTGGTTTTGCTCAGGTAGAGAAGTTTCCCAACTGCTTCTCTGTATTCTCCAATGTCTCTGAGTGGTTGTCCATTCTTTTCCTTCAGATATCCAGGTTCCATTGGTATGGATGATGTTTTACAGTCCTTCATGCCAATAGATTCTACAAAGTCCATAATCTTTCGTTTCTGGCATAGAAGAAAAGTCCCATCCTCGAGTCTCTCAATTTGCATTCCGAGGTACTGTTGTACATCTCCTAGCTGTTTGACTTCCACGTCCTTATTCAGTCCATCAGCTATGTCTTTGATGTCCTTTCTGTTTTGACAGGCCACGATCAGGTCGTCAACGTAAACAAGAACATACTGGTATTGTCCATTTTTAATTCTAGTGTACAGACAAGGTTCAGCTTTCCCTTGTTCAAAACCTTGCTTCTGTAGCAGTCCAGTAATTTTGTCATACCAGGCCTTTGCTCCTTGTTTTAGCCCATAGAGTCCTTTGTTGAGTCTGTAGACATAATCCTCTTGTCCTTTGACTTTAAAACCTTCAGGTTGTTCCATGTAGATTTCTTCGGATAGTTCTCCATTGAGAAAAGCAGTCTTTACATCAAGATGCTCTACAACCATGTCTCTTGATGCTGCAACACTAAGAAGTGTTCTGAAAGTTGCTTGGTCGGTAACTGGAGCAAAAGTTTCAAAATAGTCAGTCCCATATTCTTGTGAATAGCCTTTGGCCACTAGGCGTGCTTTGTATAGCTCCACAGTTCCATCTTCTTTATGCTTTATTTTGAAAACCCATTTGCATCCAACAGGCTTTCTGCCTTGAGGTAGCTTAGTAAGAGTCCATGCTTCCTTCTCGTAAATGGATAGTATTTCTTGTTCCATTGCTGTAATCCATTTGTCTTTTTCACTCGTAGGTAGGTTGCATACTTCCTTCCAGTTCTTGGGCTCCTTTGCGGATTGCACAGTTTCACAAAATCCATATTTCTTTGGTGGTTGCCCTTTAGTGCTCCTTTCTGACCGTCTCACACTGGTTGTGGGTTCTGCTGCCTCCTCTGGTGTGGTTCCCGCTTCCCCTTCTGTTCTGGTAGTTTCCTCAGAAGGTAGACCTGCCGGTTCCCCGGTGATCACTACAGGTAACCATGTCACCAACTCTTCAGGTGCAGTCCCAGACATCTGTGGATCAGTTGCACTGGAAACACTTGGCAAATCACTCTCATCAACAAATACAACATTGCGTTCCTTAACTGTGCAATTTTGTGGATTGTATATCCTGTATCCCTTTCCACCGATTGGATACCCTACTACGAATCCAACTTCAGCTCTGGGGTCAAGTTTTCCCCTTTTCTCCTTTGGTATGTGGGCATACCCTTTGGAACCAAAAGCTTTGATGTGCTTTAATCCAGGCTTCTTTTTAAACCAGGCCTCAAAAGGAGTGGTCCCAGTAAGCTTTGAGGGTACTCTATTGTGTAGATACACTGCTGTGTTCACAGCTTCAGCCCATAGGCTGTTTGGTAGTCCAGAATGCATAAGCATTGCCCTACACATGTCCTGAATTGTTCTGTTCAGCCTCTCAGAAGATCCATTTTGTTGAGGCGAATGTGGGATAGTCACCTTGTGTTCAATCCCTTCATGTTCCAAAAATGCTTTAAATTCAGCATTGCAATATTCTCCACCTCCATCAGTGCGTAAGCTTTGGGGTGCTCTGCCAAACTTATTTTTAATTGTGGCCAGGTAACATTTGAATTTATTCAGTGTCTCATCTTTGCTCTTTATCAGATACACAAAAGTATATTTTGTTTTATTCTCAGAAAAAGTCAAAAAATATTT